>NC_136543.1:9489741-9746836 GCF_910591455.1 Pholis gunnellus
TTTCTCTTCAGAAAAAAAGGACCTCAACCAAAGTAAATAATTACACATTTTCAGAGAAATTCAATGCCACAGTCTCTTTTCCAGCTCCCCACATATCGCCCCCTGACAGTCCTGTCTCCATGTTGTCGTTAAGTTGACCAGACGTGAACTGTTCTGAGAGGGAATCACATGTTTGCCTGAATCCATTTGATGTCCCTGGGCGATGTGTGTGATTGACATGCATTTCCAAATGACGGGGGGAAAAAAGAGGAGCCTTTGAAGTTGGTGCAGTAATGACCAAAGCCGAATAAAACAGCTGTAGAATGTTAAGCAGGCGGTGGAAATGTGAGGTTAAGCAGACTTAATCAAGGTTGTGACAGAAAGACTTTGAACTCGGTGGGGCTGTAATTTCTAATTGACGCCAGGCTTTGGTGATGGATAGAGGGAAATGTGTTTGAAGAACAAGCCTGAGAGTGAATGGTGTCGGCTTATACCTCTGCCACAAGCAGTGGTGAAATCCCCCAAAAGGGAGCATGAAACAGAAAGTGTTTTCCTGTTTTTCCAGCCTCTTCTTCTGGTCCCTCAGCCTGAGCTGTGAAGGGGCCCCCATTCAGGCTCAGCTTTTGAATATTGATTTTATTGTCTGCTTTTGTGACAGACGCATACATCACAGGCAGTAATGGTTAATCCCAACTTGGCAGCCTGTGTCTCTACATTATTTCCAGTGCATGACATATGGTCAATCTAAAAACTTGAACACCTCTACTGAAGTGTGTGTGTGTGTGTGTGTGTGTGTGTGTGTGTGTGTGTGTGTGTGTGTGTGTGTGATCGAGACGGTTCCCTCTGTGAAATTGTGTACACACCTTTTAAACACAGGCTATTTTTACAATGCATTACCAGATATTTCCACAACCTGGATTTGTCACTTAGGAGTTGCACTAAAGCAAAATGTTGCATACGCTCCTCAGAGAGAGAGAGGGAGAGAGAGAGAGAGAGAGAGGGAGGATTCAATGGCTCTTTGTATGCCATTTTAAATGGGCTCTGTTTCATCAGTCACAGTGATGATTTTAGACCCTGTAATGGCGCTGTACCCTATCTAGTTTATGACCAGTGACAATACATCAGTGTTCTTTCATTTGGAACCACATTACTGCATCTGTTAGTTTTGGCAGTTGAGTTCAGTGCAGTGCAATTTGAGCAGCAGAGACTTTTGCTGCAGTCATTTGTTGTCATTTCCTGTTTTTTTTTTTTTTTTTCTCTCCTCTCACTGAAGTGCTGTTGTGTTGCGAGGTATTTCTCACAGGACCTCGAGGTAAACAATGCAGTAAAATCTTGTAAGCTAATTATAATGAGAATTCAAATGTAGTGGGAGGTGAAGTATAAAAAGTGAGGTTCTTCAAGCGAGGTTTTGTTTCTCTCTTTCTGTGATGAATTTTCTTTGTTTATCTCGTGTTGACCATTCCAGGTTAAGGCAACAACGAGGTGTACAACTCATGTTAATGCCTTTGACTGTGTGCAAAGTTAGTGCTGAAATTATTACTCAATCCACAGAAAATGTATCTGCAACAGTTTTGGTTGTAAATGTATCGTTTACGTAACATATCCCGCAAAGACATTATCGTGTTCTAGCTTATCAGATGTGAGGATTATGCAGCTTTAACGTTAAAACATTCTATTTTTGTTTTTTCTATGAATCAAAAACAGTTGTAACTGCTGTAATCAGCACCTATTTGTACTGCTGTGCTTAGAAAACATGTGCATGATATCGGGCTGCTTGCATCGGTAGCATTAGCATGTTTACATATGGCAACATGCATTTGCAGCTAGATAACCAGTGATTAGTTGACTTCATGTTGTATACAAGATATACAACGAAGCCATAATTCTGTATTTGCTTTGATACCGAGGTCACAGGTTTGATCGTTGTTGGGAAATCACTGGCATTGCTGCACTCTCGCTTTTAGTTTGCCTGCTACAATATCTTAAATCAAACACCGTCACTCCGAGTAATGAATCTGTCAACTAATCATTCACCACGTCGGTGTGATTACAGTGTGACTTTGCGTTGAATTTATTCCAGAGGAGTTAAAAAGGTCTACCTGCCAAAAAAAAAAAAAAAAAATACAATTTTTTTTGATTACCTATCCTGCACAACATTTAGTTTTACTGACACAGAGGAAGAGGCGGGGCAAACTGTGGCTGACCAATCCACAAGGGGATGGATCAGCATACCGCTCCATTGGAGTGTATAGACTTACCAGAACTCACTCTTCTTAGGTTGAATTAAGCAGGGAATCTGAAATTCACTCAGTTTCTTTTCACTCTTGGGTGTTTAAGTTCAGAAATGTTTGATCCTGTGCTGGATTCTCATCTCCGCTGACAGCAGAGAGAGCCGTTTCTACACTGACAGAATTAGCGCAGGCCATGAAGGCAGAGAAAGTGACACGCTGTGATACTGTTAAACATGACCATGTGGAAATGTGTTCCTTCCCAGCTGAAGACCGTAATTAGCTTGCCTTTGTCTCCTCTCTTGATAGAAATGTGAGGCAACTGGCTGGGTTTGGGCCGCTCACACACACACACCGATGCCACTAATTAAAAAAAAAGTTTAGCGCTCTAAACATAAATCAAGCGTTCTGGTTACAGTCGGGGGGCCGTGGATGCTGTTAATTTCTTTAATACGTGTGATTCAGTGTCTCCAATAAACGGACTTCAGCTCTACATTTTAATGATCTGTCTGTGTAGCTTAGCTCAGCAGGTTTAATTAAAGCGCTCTGCAATATTTGCCCAGATTGAAGCCACAATGAGGTACACACTGAGCGGTGCCTTGCCTTATGAGCCCGCCCCCCCCATTTACTGCTGCTATAGCTACCTCAATGCAAAAAGGAGTCTCTTAATTATGACTTGTGAGTGGGGGAGAAGTTGAGCTTCCCTTCTTTCCCGACGGCGTCGTTAGCCACGCTCCCTAATTATCCAGGTAGCTGACGGATCAGTGACAGGGCCCCACCGATTAATGCTTACAAATTCAGCAAGGTGTCAAGTCTGCAAGCTGCCTTGATATAATCAACTCGGCGTTAGCCACTTCTCATACACCCCCCCCCCCCAGTCGTTCCAGTGTACACTTAACAGCAGTGTTTGCCTGCAGTGTGACGTGAGGAATCAAAACGTGGGACGTGTGAAGCCGACGCCGTGCTGGACACAAACACGCCTGTGACGAGGTTATGAGTGGTTGTAGCCTCAAGTCTGGATGTAAGCTTATGTTTAGTACATGAACTGGTGCTGTAAGTAAGACGTACCGTGTATGCAGTGGGAGTAGTTTGTCATAGTGGAAGACGAGCTGAATATGGGGGGCTTCCATTGAATGTGAAATATTTTGTCCATACCTCTCCTCTGACCTTTCTGCTAACCGCTTTTGGGCTTGTTTGACAGAAAAGGAACAAAGTCCTAAGCCAAGCAGCATTAGTACATTTTGTTGTTGTTGTTGTTACTTTGCATTGTATTTACTCTACAGAAATTTAGCTCACGGCACCTGTCGGCTAAGAACCCCATCGAATTGGAACCTGGCGTTGGTTTTATCGGGATTTTTCCGATAAAGTATTTAATGACATTTGTCAGGAGCTGAAGCTGCGCTGTGAGAAAAAAAATGGTGTTATTTGAAGTGAAAAGTCTGTAGATGAAAACTGTGTGTGTGTGTGTGTGTGTGTGTGTGTGTGTGTGTGTGTGTGTGTGTGTGTGTGTGTGTGTGTGTGTGTGTGTGTGTGTGTGTGTGTGTGTGTGTGTGTGTGTGTGTGTGTGTGTGCAAGTCACTGAGCAAGGCGAGTTTGTGCAACCCTGTGCGTGCGTGCGTGCGTGTGTGTGTGTGTATGAATGTGAAACATTGTGATCCTGTGATAAGGCAGTGTATGTAAAGTGCCATTAACAGGTGACATTGACTGAAGGAGTCGGTGGATATATTTGCTATCCCACACTCCGCTACACCCGCAGTTTCATTTGCATGTGGTGTCACAGCCAGCAGGCCTTCAGGAAATCAAAGACACACGCTAATGCACACACTCGCACAACTACACTCTATGTCCTCATCTTCGTGGAGGTTAAGTGACAAATGAAGATCGATGACTGCTCTTATGGAAAAGAGAGGGCCGGATTGAAAATATGTGGGAATTAGGCTCGGCAGCAGGGTGACGATGTGAAGGCATTCAGCGCCGCAGCAGCGAGGTAAAACTATCCCACAGCTTAATGAGGTTCAGAGGAAGCAGGAAAGCCTGGATTTTCACTCAAGCGCGACACAAGGAGCCTTTACAAAGAAGTAAAGAAAACAAGGAATGAAACTCGCTCGCACCCTCGCTCTTAAAACACATCCTGCGTGTATTTATTGTCTCTGACTTTCAGTGAGTGTGTTTTCCATTCACAAAGATGTCTTGGCTTTGATTCAGAACAGCTGCACAACAACCGCCACAATCTGCAGTGGGGTTGGAAAATAAAAACAAGAATTATAACAAGAATGAAATCATCCACATGATTAACCCTTGAGGGGTTTACGGCCACCGGTTGCTTATTTTTGAGTAAAATTCAGCTTTATACGTTTACACGAGCGGAAAACTATTTCACACTTGTATCCAACCATATGTGACTGTGCGCTTTCATTTCAATCAATCAATTTCTTCCTCAATTAATCAAGACTTGCTTTGTTCATAGAATGTCAGAAGATAGTAAAAATATTATAACTTCCCGAAGCCAGAGATGACATATTTAGACGTTTTGTGCATATATTCAGTTTATCGTCATGTATGATGTAGAAATCATCACACTTGAGTCTTAAAAAGTAACAAATATTTATTAAATAATCAAAATAGTTGCTGATTAATTTTCTGATGATTGACTTATCGATTATTCAACTAATAATTGCTCCATATAGAGATTTAAACATAGACCGTTCTTAATTTTCCACATGTTAAGAAAATGAAAATTCGCCGTGATGCAACTCAAACTATTCTTGAAGCTGCTTGTAATATTTTCACTATTTCTGTAGGCTGGAGCAAGGCAGCAAGGGATTGTGGGCAACCAAACATTCCAAAGAGGCTGCGTTTGCTCCTTCACACAAACATTTATCTGACAGTTTTCTGATAATTCAAGCTGTTTAAGACTCAGACGAGGGAAGACACGGCGAATTAGGCTAAGAGTGAAAGAAAAGAATGCAGAAAATAAGGATATAAAATGGGAAGCGATGATTTAAGGCAAGGAGACAGGAGGTCCATGGTACACTCAGAGGTCAGTGTGTCCTCGGGGAAGCCTCCAGTCTGGAGTGTGTTTTCTGTTGTTTTCCCATGTTTCCTTTGCAATACAGCCGTTTTATATGTCTGTCATCCAAGTACTTTCGCATAAATCCACTTTATGGTTTTAGTCTGTATGTATCGTGTGTGTCCCTGCGTGATTGATGCTTTATACGGCAGACAGACGCCACTATTGGAGAGACAGAGTTAGCCATTGTTGGTGTGCTGTGATCTAATTCGTCCAAAGGCTAAAAGTCTGCATTTTCCTTGGGTGGAAGTACTCGCCATCATTTTTTCTTTTCTTTTTAGTGCTACACTTGATGTTTTAGCAATTGCCACTGAGGCGGCGCCTGTTGCGGTAATCGTGGTGATCATACTAGAGATAAAGCTGGAGATACACAGCCTCCATAGCCGGCGCAGTGAGGTTTGAATTACTCCCCGTACTCCTTTTATATTGAATCTCTCGCTGATACTTGGGTCAAGAGCTCAGCCAGTTAAGCTAAGTCTGAAAACCTGCCTTTGATCCACAAAGTACACATAATAAAAAAAACAGTGTTGAGGTAAGTGAGCTGCCACCGGAGGCCGTACACGACCCGGCCCGGAAGTTGCGCCGCTTCTGTTAACCAGCCTTGAACATCTGGGTTGAAGCACGGCTGGGTACGAGAGGGTGTGGGTGAGGGGAAGAAGACAACAGAGGGAGAGAAAGAAGGGTGCTGTGAAGAAAAGGTATTAAAAGTGACAGATGAACAGGACTTGGGTAGACGTTCTCCCGCAGCAGCTGTGACTGCTGCCATTGCTCTGACAGGTGTCAATTAAGAATTACTGCCGAGGCCCTGCAGTCATTGCCCAGCTGTCTGTCTCTGTGCCTTTTTGAGAAATAACACTTTACCCTTGTCACTGCTTTAGCGCTTAGCCGCGGTCGCCCCCAGAAAATGAGAGCATGGCGGGCACGCTAATCGATAACCAGTGTATTAGCAATTATTTTGCCCATTGATTTACTGTGGGGCAGCGACTCCCATCGTGTTATTAGCCGCTGATTACATGCGCCTGTGTTGTACTGCAGAGCACCGCACTTGCTTTGCTGTTGCCATCCTTGGAGCGAAGTACACATGGAGTGCCAAAAAGGAAACGCATATTTCATTCTTTATTATATATTTTACAATGAAGAACAATGTCATTAATTTTCTTTATCAACAGTTAAATTGGGTGTATTAAGTTGTACCAAGTCTGGTTACAGAAACCACTTTCACCACTAAAGTGTCATGTGACTGCCACAGTAATACAGAATGTATCTCAACGCGTAGCTCTCTGGCTGAAAGTATTGTACGTGTAATTCATGCTTTCTAGTGATTTGAAGCACTTTCCTCTTGTACGCATCCTGTCGGCTTCCCATAATCCCAGCAAAAGAAACCTGCAAACAATTTTACAGCTTTAGAAACCACCGACTTGTCAGCTTGTTGCTTAAAGACAACTTCATAGGCTCCTGAATAAACAGAACACATGCTGTTTTAGCTACAGAAGCGCCAATCCAATTGGCATTGTAACCTGCTATACTGACCTAAATAAGCAGATCAGTTATCGGCCGGACGGGACAAATCCACGTTAAACAGTTTTCTCATCGATGGTATCGGGAGAGGAAAAAGTTGGATCAGGGCATCCCTAGTTTTAACAATGTCAACTTTCCATTTACTTTTTAATTCTTTAACAGTTCTCTCTATATGGGATTCAGAGCAATAATACAGCAGCAAACCGCTGTTTGCCACGTAAAGACAGAGTAATGTCTTTGAGCAGAGAACTAAGTCTTTCTCCCTCTGTGTGTGTTGTAATCGGCGCACTTTTGTAACTTTTGCTGCCAGCTAAGCAGTCACCATGTTGAGAGCCGTGTAGAGGCAATGCTTTTATTTCAAGTGAAAGAGGCTAGCAATATGTAGAAACTGTCTAGTGAAGAGAAATAAGAGTCATTTCAAGGCACTAACTGCTGCAGTACCTTTTGGCTGAGGATTGTGTCTCAGCAGAAATTCCATTAAAGTTCAGAGCAGGAAAATGAAAACTTTGTAATGGAGAGTTGCATCAATTCTTCACACCAAACTATAAAGCAACCCTCCAAAGGCTGGAGGCTTACAAATAGAATTTGTGTATTTTCTTTTTTTGTGGTTGCCAAGGCGAAAGCTGGAATATTTCTGTACATGATAGCTGTACGCCGATGGTGTTTTGAATATAATCCCCCTTTAAATATCAGGAGTGCATAAACATTAATCAAACGAATGCAAACTGAGCAGCAGCTAGTGGTAATGTTTTCCTTTATAGCTCTAAAGAAAGCCTTTGCTTTTTGCATGTTGCGCATGTTGGCAAGAACCAGTATCATATATCATGAAAAGAAAGATACTTGTTTTTATTAGGTGGATTAAAGGCCTCAGGATATCCAAACTGCAAGTGGACAAAAGTCGGAGGGGGGGGGTCGCAAATATTTCTATCCCCAAAAGGAGTGTTTCTTTAACTGATAAGGTGGGTTTAGAAGCAATGAATATCATTTTTAGACACTAGATTGCTGCAGATAAGCCATCTGGGAGTGGATACAGTTAACAGATGACACTTTGTCCTCGAGAGCGGACGCGGAGGAAGGTCATGCTGCAGCCTGGTCTAGTGTCACTGCCACCCTCCCCTCTTCATCTTCATATCAGCCTACTCCTTTTTGGGGATTACTGGCCCCCTTTCTCTCTCTCTCTCTCTCTCTCTCTCTCTCTCTCTCTCTCTCCCTGTAAGCCTTTTCTCATCTTCCTATCTGTCATCAATCTCTATCTTACTGACTCAATTCTCCTCTACCCTGCTCATATTTTCTTTCATCTTCCTCCCTGTCTCTCGCCCTCATCTATCGTTCTCTCTCTCTCTCACTGGATGCTCAAGAGTCAGTGAACTGGTTACAAGAACATGAACTCGACATCTGAAAAGGAGAGCGTAATATATATACCATTTCAGGCCCGCTGGCCTCGTTCTCACATTTCCAGAGCCTCTTTTTTTTTGTAATAGTTTGATTTCAGCGACATCCAGCAGTCACACGTCTTGTTGTTGTAAAAAATCTCAACGGTCACAGGGCAGTTAAATCTTGTGTCATCTGCTTTGAAGTCCAAACACATGACTGTCACACATTTCCATCCCCATGAAGTATGTTGCACGGGAAAAGAATCAAATCATATTGTGTGCTGTTCAGTTCTGTTTGACTCGTACATTTATAAGAAACCCACTGACCACAATTTCCTCGGGGTTGCACAAAGTAATTACTTAACAGTTGTCGGCTTGACGGGCAGTTGAAAAGGGATGTAATGTCTCCGGATCCCAGTCGATTCAACAACACCACATGCTGCCTCCAAAAGTTCCTCCCAAATCCTTCCCTGAGCCGCCGCGTCGTCTCAGACGGTGCCAATCACAGGGGGGTATAAGCTCAGCTCCGTCCCTCTAAGTCGTCTGTCTCAGAGAGAACAGCGGGAGGTCTCTTGTACACCCGAAACGTCTCCTCTGTCAGCGCGTCTCTCTCGTCACTCTCAGCCCCTCGCGCAGCAAACGAGCTCTTTCCGTGGAACTCGCTGTCCACCTGAGCATCTGTTTCTAATCACCTGTCTCTGGCTGTCTGAGACTGTTGTCCTGTTTACTTTGTCTATCCCCGGTCCATCTCCCTCTATCTCATCATCATAAAACCAACGAGACATGACGTGTTGATTATTGAGCTTGAGAGGTGCTCGTAGATGTATTTTGTTACCATCGAACAGAGCCATGCTAGCTGTTTCTAGACCTAATGCTAAGCTAAGCTAACCACCTGCTGGCTGTCACTTCATATTTACCGTACAGACAGGAGACCTTTTTGAAGCGCCAGTGAAATGGAAGTTGGAGCGTGTTTTAACTTCTGTACTGTGAGTGTTTCCCCCGTGAAACGGAATATTTGAACGCTGTACAGTTACAAAAGGGATTTTGAAATCAAATCCTTTGCATTTGATTGGACCCCTAAAAAATGGGCGGGCTTAGAGCGTCGCGGGATAAGGAGCTACAGAGAACTGTGGCTCCACACATACCTCCCTTGTCGCTAAAATTTGCAGATTGATTGATGGATGGATGTCATATGATTGGTTGAACCATTAAAATGATGCTTACACATCAGTGAGATAGATATATATATATATATCTATCTCACTGATGGGGGCCTGCATCTTGAATACTTTTATTTTTCATACTTCAGCTTTTTTGACGCTTTGGTTGATGTGACTTTTTGACTGCAGTACTTTGAATTATGTAATGCATGATTATAATAATGCAGACATTTTACAATAGGCTATAACTACTTTTACTTTATTTACTACTTTTAAAAGAAAATTGAAAAGAATACTTTCGTTTACCACTTGTTCATAGCCACTACCTGCATTTTTTTGGACCCTAAACACTGTCTATCCATCTGTCTGTGTTTGCTCCCTCAAGCTAAATGTCGTCCATGAAAGGCTTCTGGATCGTGTCTAACTGGTCCATTTTTGTCCATTAAGTAGCATCTGTGTGTGCCGTTGACGATACCTTTTAGTTTGGGTACCGCTTGGTGTCTGAACTATGTGAAGGTCTGTGCAATATTTCTGTCAACTTGTTGATCACTGACAGTGTATTTGGCCCGTTCCCAGTGTGTGTGAGTCATTTCTAGGTGTGACGTACTTTTTTTTTTTTTACAAAACTACTCTGGTTTTCTTTTCCATTTCTCAGTTTGTCACTTCATTCCTTCCCTGCCTTGCCTCATAGTTGGAGCCTTGTACGTAAACATCTCTATTTTAACAATAACTGCTGATTTAGGAAACAGAAAAAATGAACCTAGAGAAAGTTATGCCATACACATTAAACTGGAAGTGATGACTCTGGTACAATATTTACATCAAACTGGGCAGAAACCATCAGCTGGAAATGTGCTTCACGTTTTCCAAAAATATGCTAATAGGGCGGCAAACCATCAATTGATTTGATTATGGATTTTTTGATTTATGTGTACAGCGTCCACATTAATAACAGCATATACAATATCCATTGTGAAAAGGGTCAGATGAATGCACTGATGAATTCACAATAATGAAGTATACAAACTGATTTAAAGTTTACGTTCCGGGTCAACATGAGTTCAATCATTGTTCTACGCAACAAACAGGAAGAAATGAGTGCAGCTTGCTTGAGGGTTCTCTGGCAGACCCAACAACAGGTTGTTTGTGATAGTTCAGTCTGAATAAGAACAGCTTTGGGCTCTGTCTGGACTTTTTCTTTAATCAAAAAAAAACCGTATCCGTGTGAGAAACAGGAGCTGCAGCATCGGTGTTTATGATTCGAGTTCGCTGTTTAAAAAGAGACTCTCGAGGTGCATTGCAGGCCTGGAAAGGTTTGGACCGGCTGTAAAATGACAACAGCGTAATTAACAACCATGTTAATTTGTCTCGTTACTTTATTTACACAGGAAGCGCCGAACAATATCCGTAACGTTAAGTTCCCTTTGTGTGCACAGGGCGCAGCGTTTGTCAGTGGGGAGACTGTGCATGTCAGGATCGGTTAATTAAACTCGGTCTAACTAAACAAGATCAAGGAGCAGAATGGCTCGCGCTGATTAACATCAAGTTGATCAAGTTCAGTCAATTATCTCCTTCCGTTTTCTCCTCCAGTAACTTCACCACGATGTATAACCGGCCGAGAGAGAATACTCTACATTTCATTTTTAAATTGGACTTCCGTGCATAGATGCTGACCTGTTTTATAGCAATCTGAATTGAATACAAAAAGAAACCTGTTTTCTGTATTTTCTTTCTGAGGGACAGAGTGTTACAATGTATTACAAGGCTGCATTTCTTTTTTTTGTCCAGGACACTTGCAGCTTACTGCCATTTCCAAAAAAAGACAAGATGTGACATTGTGCTTTGAGGTTCAATTATAAAAGTGCAGAACACCTACAGTAAGAGCCTGAAAACTTGTGCTAAGCCGTTAAAAGTGCCCTCCTTGGGACAGGAAATTAACACACACGACTGGACAGGCCTGTCTGAACAGAAGTTGGTTAAAAGAGACATTTTCACATATTCATTAAAACTATTTTAAAACTAGAGTCGGCCTCGCGGTGCCAGACAGTGGAGCCACTGTGGAAGCGGTGCTGATGGCACAATCCTGAGCGGGTGATAATGTGAACCCCCTCCTCTGGATATTTGGGATCTATTATGTATGGAGGAGCTGAGTGTCTACATGACCGGGACCAGAGAGCTAGACAAGACTGAGTGAGGCACTATTGTGTGTGTGTGTGTGTGTGTGTGTGTGAGGAGGGGCATTAAGGGGTGAAAAAAAGGGGAGAAGAAGAGAGTGACAGCAGACAAAAAAGAACCAGGGAGAGAAGAGGAGGAGGCGGGGGGGGGCGAATGAGGGAGGGATGAGGGAGTGGAAAAAGAGGAGGCAAAGCAACAGAGGAGTGAAAGAGAAATGACTTGAGGGGTTGAGGGATGGAGAGAGAGAGGTGAATAAAGCGAGAGAGAAAAGTATCAAGGCAATGGAGAAGAAAAAAAGAGAGAGAGGGAGAGACAGTGAAAGCAGTTGGATAGTGGAGGAGAGAGAGAGAGAGAGGGAGAGAGGGGAGGATGTCACCCATGGCTGCCACTCATCACTCACAGCTTAATGACGCTGTTTTTTTCCCCTTCTCCCGCTTCTTTTCCGTGGGAGAGGAGGGGGAGGGAGGGAGGGAGTTCGGCCCAATCAAACAGGGTCATGCAGAGTTCACAACCTCCAGGTGGGACTGTCCTCCACCAGGGAGGCGTCTGTGCATATGTGTGCTGTGTAGCTGTAAGGATCGTCTGGACCTTGAGATAGTTTAGCGAGAACCTTTTTTAAGAATTTGTTACCAACGATACTGGCGACGTTTGGTATAACGTCTTTAAACATGGTTATGGTTTTGTTTTGCCTGCCTGTCCGCTTTTTTTTTAATGTTGGTTAAGGTGCAAATGCCTTGTCCAAAGTTTGTGTTCGTGTGTTTACATGTGTGTACGTCTGAAGCATGTGTGTTTACGTGTGTGTACGCACATGTTTGTTTTCAAGAAATCCACTCCGGCTGTCTGTTGCTTCCTTCTGGGATTGGCTTGATTCCTATTGGAGTTTTGATTCAGTGTGTGTGTGTGTGTGTGTGTGTGCGTGTGCGCTCTCAGCTCCACTTGTCCTCTCACTCCGTCCCGTTTCTGGGAAGCATCAGTCGTTTAAAACTCAAACGGCAGGATTTTATCCCTCGCTCTCCTCCTCGCACCAAATTTGGGGAACAGCTGGGGCGGCCATGACGATGATTTGTCTCCCTCTGCCCGTCCGCCTGACAGGTTGAGAGCAAAGCGCACGCACGCACACATGCACGTGTACACAGACACTCACTAATAGGCACACACACACACACACACACACACAATTAAACATGCACTCAGTATCACAGACAGACAGGCACAAACACACAGACGCATACCCCTTATAAGAGGCCATGTTCTCAGGGCGCTGCCAAAACACTCTGATTTCCTTTAGCCCAGGCGGCCATACATCAGCTCGGGGCCTCCCAGCCCGGATGGCAGGGGCTGACAGAATGACATGTGTCATTTATCAAACGAGGGGCGCCAGGCCTCAGGAAAAGAACAGACCGCCGCGTGACAAAGCCCCCCGAGAGCTCTCCTCCACTCGCAACGAGGGGAGTGTGTCAAGGGATAGACACTGACAAATCTGCGGAGATAGAGCACACATGGATACACGCTGACACAAACACACAGGCAGAGGAAACACACACTGAGAGGCACTTCCAGCACAGATACAAACCCAGCGATAACTCATTATATCCAAGCTGCATTGTGGCTTTAAAAAGCTTTTTGTTTGCTTGTCTTTTAAAGAAAGAAGAGTCAACTAAAGCAAAGAAGTATATTTTCTTGATTTCTTTTTTTTTTTTAACGTGCTGGCCGTGGACCCACAAACACACATACCCACACATACACCCACATATACGTTTCCCTTGCAGGCAGAGAAGCCGCATGCCAAAGCTTCTCCTGTTGCCAGCAGCAGGCCTGTCTGTGTGCCCGTCCTTCTTAATGAACGGTCACTGGCTGCCGAAAGGAACTCTCTCTTAGTTGGCAACGCCGCTCCATCTCCTTCCTTTCATATCCATGCCACCACGTACTCACAATATCCTTCTTTTCTCCTTCATTATGTCTCCCTCCTCTTCATTCCTTCCCTTCCCTTCGCTCTGCGCTCTCTCTCTCTCTCTCTCTCTCTCTCTCTCTCTCTCTCTCTCTGTCGTGATCCCCCTCCACCCCCGTTTACTCTTTCCATAGCCTGTTCATTTGTCTTCATAAGCCTAATTTATTTTCTCTGCCAGATGCAAGCTGACAGCCATCAGTCTCTCTCCCACACACACCGACGCACACACAAACACACACCTGACCCCCTGACATGCAGACAAATACACAACCGTACGCTCAAATGCACGCAGCTCTTTTCTCGCTTTTTATTCATTTACTCTGTCTCTATTACACACACACACAGCCCGTATTACCTCACACTGCTCTGAGGTCAGCCCTGCAGTCGCATACCCTCTGTTTTACCCCTGTCCTCCACCCCCTTCCAACCACCAAAACCCTCCCATTAACATTACTGGAGATGGATGTGTCTTCATAGCCCAGATTGATTGCGGATATAGAGTTATGGTGCCATTTATGTGTGCGTGTGTGTGTGTGTGTGTGCGTGTTAGTGTTAGATGGAGGGCACTTTGGGAGGCGGCGTTTGGAGCTGAAATGTGAGGGAGGCAGGCTTCTCTCGTTTTCCAGAACCTTCCAGCCGTTAGTTGTCTGTCCGCAGTCTGATATTGTGTTCTGTTGAAGGATTGCTTCCTCTCTTCCTGCCTCTCTCTCTCTCTGACTGTGAAGCTGTTCATAGCCATTGTTCGCTCTCACACACACACACACACACACAGGCATGCATAGTCGCACACAGACGCAATCAGGCTGAGATGGCTACTGATACTAGTCCACTTTGAGAGCCCAGTACATAATTTACTGACTTTCTCCAGGGACCCTTTTTTTTTTCAGCTCCTAATCCCTCCTCCCTCCCATCATTTCTTCTTTTGTGACTTTATTGCCGTGGTCATCAGGAAAGGGAGAAGAAGAAAAAAGGTCCACACACAGCACCGATACACACTCCAAACTATGGTGCGGTTCAGCTTATGCTTTTGTTATTTCTTTTTTTGTTACACCCCTATGCTATTCATCAGGCTTTAAATCCTAAACTAGTGTTGAAACGAAACAGTGGAACTTTGTTTAATGGAGCGCCAGACTCGGGCACTAACTCGTCACTTAAGCGGGCAGAATGAAAAAAGAAAATGTGGCGATGCATAAAGGATAACAGTTTTGATGGCGCACAATTGCTGGAATTTCCCTGGCGACACGTGCAGTTAAAAGCACTAAAATGTTTGAGGACATTTGCTTGTCCTGAGCAGCTTCTTGCCCTGAAGGGTTTGCGGTTCTATTTAATTTCCCTGAAGTGACTTTATGGTTTTTAAAGTTCTGATTTCTTTGTCTGTCTCTGAGGTCATGTTCTCACAAGGTCCTCTGCATTCTTGTGTTCAGTCTTGTGTTGCTTATCTGGTTTGTGGTTTGTTTTGAATGTCTTACCGAGAAGTAGATAAGGGTGGAGCAGGAGCTGATGAAATGTTTTGATCCAGAAAGACAAAAAAACGTGTGTGTGCGTGTGTATGTGTGAGTGTGCCACCCCTCTGTCGTAAATCAGACTGCCCAGTAGTCACACTAGCTTTTTTTTTTAAAGGCAAACTTCCAACAGCAAAACCAGTCAGTAGAGTTGCAAAATGTTATTTATTAATTTATTAAATGAAATTATGAAAAATGCCAGAGGGAGTAAACGGCCTATTGTAGAGAAAGTAGAAAGAAGCCCTGAGAGCTATTGTTACTGACTAGCATTAGCATTTTAGCATTAGGCTGGCTAGCTTGTGAGAGGTCACCAACTAACCCTGCACGTGTTCAGCCGGTCAACAAGCTCCTCGAACCGCACGTTTTGCAAAGACGTGGATGAATTTCACCGAGTCGTTTTTCAGTGTAAGTGGGTCGTTAAGGTGCCTCCTTCCCTCAGAGAGTAAAGGATCAGATTCGTAGAACTGTGTACTATGTATGTGTGTGTTTTTTTTCTCTCTCCCTCTGTCTGTTTTCCTTCTTTATGTTTTGTTCCTCAGCAGTGTACAAAGTGGATGGCCTCTGTGAATTGAGGGGAGGTCTGACAGCGTGGAGAAGGTTGATTGATGGCTTATTGTGCAGCCGGACTCGGCTAGACCGAACCGGTTGGGTTGTGACCCTGTTTTGGCCCCGCGCCCTCTCATTTTCTCCTTTTTTTTTTCCGTTTTTTATTCTCTCCTTTTCCCCTGTATCTCACAGACTACCTCCGTCCCCTCCAACACACTCACTCACACACACTGCGCATAAATAAACACGTATGTTCAGACTGTAAACACACTTCCCCTTTGTGCCTCTTCTCCTCCTCCCCTCCCCCTGTCCCCCTGTCCCCCCGTCCCCCGTCCTCGTCTTCTTTGCGGCGCTAAACTCATCATTGTTGCCATCATTCATTCTTCGCTGTTTCCTTTCTTCCTTCCTCTGCCCACTTTGTTTTCTTTGTCCCTACTCCTTCAGGACAGGTTTAGTCCCATGAGTCATTTCATCAGGTTTCATTTTACAAACCCTATTCATACAGTCTGAAACACTGGCCACTCTGAAGAAAAGCTCAAAACGACCCCAATAGACAAATCCAGTGCCACTTTTGATGTGGTTCACCGGCCGGTGCTTGCCAACTGGGGAATCTACAGCCGACTATAATTCAACGAATGCATGAGAGACAAAGTTAGCCTCAACACCAGGCACACTAGTTTAAACTGTGGCTCAGCCTGTTTTTTTCCTACAATGATTTTCTGCTTCTATTCTCCACACAACCATAGTGATTTATGGTAATTATCCATCTTTGGGGTCATCCATCAACTGGTTGTTGCTAGGCGATGGGAGCAGCTGTTGTTTAGTCGGAGGAAGCTCCACTGTCAGGGGCAATGCAGGTGAATATAAAAGACGGCGTCTATGAAACGAGGACTCTGTGTTGTGTCGGTAGCTGGTTAGTTTCGTGATTCATCCCCTTCCGATTTAAATAGAGCAACGTTCTGTCGTGTAACGACCACCCTTGATTGAACCAAAATAGAACAACTTAAATAACTTAATACTCCCATTTAAATCTTAAATTCCATAAGGCTCACTCCTTATGGATGGTAAAGAAACTGACAATATTTTCTCTAAAAGAAGCTGTTTAACAAACGGCATCTGTCTGATGCAGCCTACATTGAATCAGCGCTTGGCATTGGGTTTGTGTAAATCTCACTCGCATCATCTTTAATTAGCATTAGTAATGCATTATCTGATTCTGTACTTTGCCTGAAAACAAACCAGATGGTGTGTGTGTGTGCAGCACCAGAGAAATGTTCGATTGTTGGGCGTAGGGGGGGGGGGGGGGGTTTTGGCTGAAAAGCAGAGCAGAAAAGGCTGGAATCTGCCGCGCCGATGATCTAATGGCTGTTGTTTCATCTCAGAGCAAGCAGGCAGTGACAGTTCAGGGAAAAGGTGATTTATAGACCACAGTCACTGTCATGGCGTGTCGAAACCGGCTCACGGGAGATCTGAACAAACAGGGCCGGGAAAAAAAAGGAAAGAGGGAAAAAAAAAAAGAAGAGGAGAAACTCGCACAACATTTCAAGAAAAGAACTGGAAATCGTTTTCTTTAGAAGAAAATGGCTGCGGTTCTCCAGATTGGTTGTTTTCTTTAATCGCTGGTCTGTTCTGTGAGCAGCTATCGTTTGCTCTTACTCAGTCACACGGAGCACACATACACATATTACGCACTCGTAGTGGTCTAATGAAGCTGAGCCAGAGGTAAAATGCACTGTCTATGTGACCTATTTAAAAAGGCTATTAGCATAATATGAGTTCAAGTAATTGCAAATTACTTGGAAACATATGTGAAAGCCCTCAGGACAGTCGAAAGTTTCACGAAAGGTCATTTTTCTTCATTCATATTTTATAAAGAATCCAAAGCAGTGACACAAAGTCTGCAGTCACAGTTAAAAAAATATAATCAAATTCAAAACGATGTCTGCAGATAGCTACCAGCAGGAAGAGCAGACTTTACCAGCTGGGTTTTTTTTTCATTTATTTTCCCAACCGGAAGAGTCGTGGAAGCTGAGAAGGTGGATTTGTACGACACACAAGCTATTAGAAGCCCTGGAGCTATTGTGCCATATGGTGGACTATTCCATGTGGGTTAGCGGAGGGTGGGGCCGCGGGAGGGGAGCTGTTAGGTAGGCTTTTTCATGTCTGGTCACACAAGCTGCGGGTTAAATTATAGCTCATACATGGTAACCGTGGCTTCACTTATCGATGGAGCTCCAGCTTCATCAATTTAAGCAACAAAGTGAAATCCTCTAGTTTATAATTTCACCAACTTTCTAATCATTTTGACAATGTGGATCTGAAATGATTCCTCCGATGGCAACTTGTTCTGCAGAATCGCATGAAAAGCTCCGTTCGTGGGGTAGTTGTCTTGAAGCTGAGAGGAGGCTGTTGCTCTGTGCCAGTTTGCCTCCACGTACATTGTCGGCAGAGTAGTCCAAAGACTGTCAGGTCCTATGAAACCACATCCACGACTATCCCGGAGGAAGAGAGGAGAAAAAAAGAAGAGGAAGAATGAAGAGGACGGGGGGAGAGCAGAGAGAGACAGAGATTGCCTGACATACTAAGCATTACCATAATTGGCTTTTCTACATGATAGGACAGAGGAAATAATAATGTCATTTTATTTACAGCCTTCTCTCTGCTGAAACACACACACACTCATGCACGTCGTCCAGGTCAATGACACACACTGATCAGGCCTGTCCAAAGCCATCAGAGGTGAGTGGCAGGGAATGGAGGGGCCGGTGACAAAGCGAAACGGGAGAGAGAAATAAGACTGCCACACCGGAGCTCCCATTTTGAAGGGCCACTAAACGGTGTGAGCCTCGCCGGCCGCCCCGCTCTGGATGCAGCGCCCGGCTACGCGGGGTAAATCAGCAGGGTGAAAGCTGGCGGAATTGGACATTAGCACTGCAAATGAGAGCCGGGATTGCCCTCTTCTCCTAGACAACATGAATAAATGAAGAAGGTTTAGAGGGGAAAGTGTGCGCTTTGTGTGGTTGTGTATGAAAAACAACGTGGGGGTAAAAAGAAAAAAAGTGCCCAGTGCCCAGTCATACTCGAGTTATCTCACCCAGTCTCGTGTTCTCTCTGAGAACTGGTCGGTGTGTCTGACACCAACCAAGTGTTGCTGGATTTGTCGTTATAATAAAAACTTATTTTAACATTTTGTGATATTGGGCAGTCGGAGACATATGTAGCTTTAAATTGAAAGCTGTTAATTCTTTCAGTTGTGGGCTGTGTTGTTTTGACATTTTAGATAATATTGGTGATGAAATACCAAATTTTCTTTTTTGATACCTTACTTTGAGGATTTATTTATTTATTTAAAAGGAAAATCTTTTTTTTGCCAAACTTGACTCAAATGTTACATTTCTTAACAAAAGCAGCCCCTCAAAAACTTCACTTGAATAAAGTTCAGTGCCAAATTATTTAAATCAATAACTAGCCAATTAGAGAATGAAAAAGCAAGCTTATGAATATGACCAGATATTCAATGCCAACTTTTGGAACTCGTTGCTATGGACACATTTTCAGTTGGAAAGTATTGAGGTTCTGTATCAAGGCCTAGTCCAGGCATGTGTACATGTTTGCATGATCCTTGCACGTGTGTTGCATGTGCTTTGGTAGCAAGGAATTTGTTTTCTCGACCCAGTCGCATTTGTTCTTTCAAATGAGTATGAAAAGCAAGGTGTAGTGTGTGTGTGTGTGTGTGTGTGTGTGTGTGTGTGTGTGTGTGTGTGTGTGTGTGTGTGTGTGTGTGTGGGGACCTCACACAGCTTCCTGCCTTGGGGGAGGGATGTAGTTTGGGGGACAGGTGTGTGTGTGTGACTGGGGGGGGCTGTCCTACTGTGGTGTCACCTGTCTGCTGCAAGAAATCCTGGACTCTGGGCACAACAATAGTGACAGGCTCCTCTCCAGACGCAGATGGCTTCGCCTTCCCCCCGCCAGCGACATTGCATCCCTGCATGCACCTGACACACTGTAACACTTGACACACACAGATAAGTGATCAGCCACGCCTATAATATGCACACCTATAAACTCGCGCACATAGCATAAATTGCACCACTTTCTCTCTCCTGATCTTGTACTTAGTTTGTTGGATGTAGTTCAACATGTTTCTCTGTCTTTGTTTTTTTTCTGTTAAATATGCGCACACACACTCTCTCACACACACCTCTTGTTCGCTGGCCTAAACACATCTTTTCTCCTCTCTTTTCAAAACTTCCCCTCTTTTCCCGATCCTCCTTGACAGCACAAAGTGGGCTTACGTTTTTGACTGACAACCACAACAGACACCTTCCCCCACTCCTCCCCTCCACCCCCGTTTTAATCCCCTCCCTATCCCTCGCTCCCTCCCTCTCCTCTTCCTCTTTTGTTCTGAGTGACGCTCGAAAGCCGCCGTGTCAGCATCTTTTCCATCTCTGATTGCCTTATTAGCCGGCGGTGGCACCCGCAGCTTTTCTGACACAGATGGTGAAGGAGGAGGCTTCGTGCGAGGGGTTGAGAAAAAAAAAAAAAAAAAAATGGCTGACTTGTGTTTGTTGTTGTTACTTTCCCCTCCCACCTCTTCTCTGGCTTGTTTGCGTGGACACTGACACCCCGGGCTGACACTGACACACTCCTGACACTGATGCCTGTCAAGGCAACATATGGAGGATGGCAGGGAAAGACTAGAATTTAGTGTCAGTGTGCTTTCGGTGTGTACATGTGTGTGTGTGTGTGTGTGTGTGTGTGTTTGTACTGCTGTCAGGTTTCTCTGGCTGCTTTGTCTTTAACTACTCTCACCGCATTGATTTTGAATAGGTTCGGTTTTGCATTTATTTCAATACAGTGGGGCTGCATCTTGACGGGGAGGACGAGACAGGTTGAAAGAAAGCTGTGCAGCTGCATTTGCAAAAGGTTCAAATCTTCTAATTTAGTGACCGGTTTTCAGTGGAGCCTGTGTATAATTACAAGCTTGCAGTTCAGAGAAAAACTAGCACAGGAATAGTTTAATTAAGAAGAGGAAGGTTGTACATTTCGACATTCTCTCACATAGACTTTTACACACGTACAATGCTGAGAGTTGCAGCTGTTGGACCTCCAGCTTTTCCCAGGCAGCAGTAACTGGCACCTCACAAACATCAGGTATTATGTCCATTCCGATTATGGGATAGAGAGATACATGCTGTTTGAAGCTGACAGCACATCTGCCTCCTCACTGGAGACTGATTCTGGCACCTCAGACAAGCATCTTACGAGGAATGGATTGGGGGAGCTGCCTTAGCATATTTAACCCTCCAGTTCTCCCTCTCCCTTCTTCTCTGTAATGTTTCTCTCTTAATGTGGTTCCAGGATCATATGTAAACCTTTTCATCTTTCTGCTGTTGTAGAGAATTATTCCTTTAAATGTCTATTATTTTGATTTGGTTCATCTGATTTAATCATTTTAGAAACAAATGATTTGTGAAGATTGTTGACAGTTACTGAGAGTGGGCAGCCATTTTCCACCGATACTATAACTCTCTCTCTCTCTCACACCTCTTTTTAAAATGGCACACTTGAAGCTGTGAGTACTCTGGGAGCATAGGCAGCAACAACACGGCTTGTCATGTCCAATGGCCGTTTCCTTGCATCACGCTGTGAGGACTTCCACAGCCGATGCCAAGTTGACTCCAGCCAACCATGGCTTGGCAAGGCTGATGCAGCTGGCATTTCTCTCCACTATCTCTTACTTGTGAATCCATAGTATGTGTGGCATGTTGGAAGAAAAGAGCAAATCAATGTCAGACACAGACCTGTGGTCACTATACAGCAGCAAAATAGACAATGAAATACTCTACACAGAGGCTGATTGCTGCTCTGGCTTTATACACACATATATATATACTGAAATGTTGTGAAGGAAGCACCAAAGTGAGTCGTTAACAGAGCAATCAGAGAGGCATATTTGCCATATGCATATTAGGCATATTTGTGAAGAGACACAAATGTCTGTATTTGCATTGGGAGGTAACAGATCTCATTTATATGATTAATAAGTATCATCTTCGCCGAGCATTTGTTCTTTGTATGATTTTAAAATTTTGCTTGTGTACAGTTTTTAAACTAAGCAGAAACATTTCTGTGGCTCATCTCTGCTCTCTACCCTTGCTGAGCTGTAGTGTTCAATAGCTTCATTAGGCAGCGCAGTGAAGAGGACTATTTGTCATTGTCAAGATATGGATGTTTGCCACTTTATTATTGCAAAATTGTGTCCTCTGCTGGGAAAATTGACAAAAATCTCTTTAGGATTATTGCACATCCCTTCATATAGTAAAGGGCGGTAGATGCATAGTTGGTGTTATTCTAATGTATCAAAAATGTGTGTATAAACAATATCTAATTAACTTTCCGCTCTTTTTGTGTTTTCTAGCTTATGGATCTGAGGACGAGTTTAAAGGGGATAAGATCGATGAAGAGGAACATCTGCAAGATGACGGCCTTTCCCTGGATGGCCAAGAAGACGCAGACTATCTTTTCAATGATGACGAGGACGCAGGTGATCGTTATAGCTGCCAAAACTCTCCACTCAGCAATGGCACTAACCCAGACGCTGGGTATGCCTCTCCACTCAGCACCACCAGTGATCATCTGGTGGACCTTAAGACCACGCCGTCCCTCATTGATCAGGACAAGGTAGAGGAGAAGCAAGGGGAGAGCACAGAGCCCATCAATGGCGTCTCGCTACAGGACAGTCTGACCAAAATGAAAACGGTCTATGCAAACCTGATCTCGGATGCCTCCTGGTCCAGCATTGCTATGGACATGCTAAAAAGTAAACAAGGGAACAATTACGCAGCCAGCAATGACAATGGAAGCAATCACAAAGGGAGCAATGGGTTCCTGAACAGTCACAGCCCAGGCAACATCCATCTGAAGAGCAGATGTAGCACTAGCAATGCCTCAGCCACCACTAATATTACCATCAGCAGTACCAACACCAGAGCACTGTCAAGCAACAGTGGCAACAGTGTAAACTCTGGAGGATTAGCTTATGACTGGCACCAGGCAGCGTTGGCCAAAACCCTACGGCATACCCCATACCAACTGCTTCCTGAGCCAAGCCTTTTCAGCACCGTGCAGCTTTACAGGCAAAACAATAAGCTCTATGGCCCTGTGTTTACGGGTGCCAGCAAGTTCAGGTGCAAGGACTGTAGTGGTGCCTATGACACGTTGGTTGGCCTGACGGTGCACATGAACGAGACGGGCCACTACCGTGATGACAATAAGGATTCCGAGGATGATCGCAGCAGGAGGTGGTCCAAGCCACGGAAGCGTTCTCTGCTGGAGATGGAAGGCAAAGAAGATGCCCAAAAAGTTCTTAAATGCATGTACTGTGGGCATTCTTTCGAATCCTTGCAAGACCTCAGTGTTCATATGATCAAAACAAAACACTATCAGAAAGTGCCTCTAAAAGAACCAATGTCAGCTCTCACCTCAAAGCTGGTACCCCCAACCAAAAAAAGAGCATTTCAAGACTTAATGTCTCCGAGCTCGCCAGAGTCTGTCTCATCTGGCATCCTCTTGGGAGAGTCTCGCAAAGACCAAAAAGTGGCCAATCCTTATGTCACTCCAAACAATCGATACGGTTACCAAAACGGTGCCAGTTATACTTGGCAGTTTGAGGCACGCAAGGCTCAAATTCTCAAATGCATGGAATGCGGTAGTTCACATGACACCTTGCAGCAACTGACAGCCCATATGATGGTCACAGGGCACTTTCTCAAAGTAACCAATTCAGCCTCTAAAAAGGGTAAGCAGTTAGTTTTCGATCCTGTCATTGAGGAGAAATTTCAGTCAATTCCTCTGCCACCGACTACAACACGACTCCCAGCACCCAATGGGAAGTCGCAGCCGGACTCCCCATTGCAGCCCACTAGCCCTGAGGAGAAAAACGAAGAAACGAAAGATGAAGAGGCAGAGGAGGAGAAAATGGAAGGGATGGAACCAGAGAAAAAAATAAAAGAGGAGAAAGAAGATCCTCCTGAAAAAGCTGACAAACCTAGAAAGGCCAGATCTTACCAATATCTGAGAGAAGAAGACTTGGAAGAGACACCTAAAGGTGGCTTGGACATCCTGAAGTCTTTAGAGAATACAGTTTCAAGTGCAATCAGCAAGGCCCAAACAGGCTCACCAACCTGGGGTGGATATCCCAGCATTCATGCTGCCTATCAACTCCATGGATCCTTCAAGTCCTCCTTTCCGTCATGTGCACAAGTTCTACCTTTGTTCAGCAGCAAGAGTTTGAAGGTACTGTCCTCTGAATTAAGCAATCTGATCCATTCACCAAATAGCCCCTCTCCACCACCAAGCCACAAGAGCAATGTGTTGGCAATGGAGGAGCTAGTTGAGAAAGTGACAGGGAAAAGTTCAGTAAAAAATGAAAAGGAGGAAAAACCTGTACAGCGTAAGGGTAGGTCTCTAAAGTCTCCATTGCCAAATCCGAAGGACAAACAGGTTTCACCCAATCCAGAAAACAGCTCAAGGGCAGCGAAAAAAATAGTAGTCGAGGACCAGACTGAGTTGAGAGGCAAAGAAGGCGAGCAGACAGCGAGTAAAATAGAGAGACAGATAAAAAGTGAAGTTGATTCACCAAAAAAGCCTGTAAGCAATGGCTGCAATAACCTGAGCATCATTACGGATCACTCACCTGAACAACCACTAGTCAACCCTCTCAGTGCTTTGCAGTCTATCATGAACAACCACTTGGGCAAAGCTGCAAAAGTGGCCACTCCGTTCGTAGACCCCTTTGCGATGCTTTATAAGATCAACAGCAGCTCTGCTCAGGTTAAGTCAGCAGAGCCTGTGAGTCAGTACTGCGATGATGATGATGATCAGCCCATTGACTTGACAAAGTCCAAAAACACCAATGGCAGTACACCTACGGGTGCTTCTACACCAAACAACAATGGCAGCGTAAACAACAGCAAACCAGCTTTCAAAGATTTCTCACAGTCCTCATCTCCGCTCCTTCGGGAGAATGCGTTGATGGATATTTCAGACATGGTTAAAAACCTGACGGGCCGTTTGACACCAAAGTCTACGACCCCGTCTTCCATCTCTGAGAAATCCGACCTCGATGGCTGTACTTTTGAGGACAGTTTGGAGGAGTTGTCTCCCATCCAAAGACGGAAGGGCCGACAGTCAAACTGGAATCCCCAGCACCTCCTGGTTCTCCAGGCCCAGTTTGTCTCTAGTCTTAGAGAGACTGCTGACGGAAAGTTGGTGGTCAGTGACTTGGGACCCCAGGAACGCGTCCACATCTGTAAATTCACTGGTCTCTCCATGACTACTATCTCACATTGGCTGGCCAATGTAAAATACCAGTTAAAGCGGACAGGGGGAACAAAGTTCCTTAAAAATATTGAGTCTGGCCAACCTCTGTTTTTGTGCAGTGACTGTGCTTCCCAGTTTAGGACTCCCTCCTCCTACATTCACCATTTGGAGTCCCACCTCGGGTTTACCCTGAAGGACCTCTCAAAGCTTTCCATAGATTTAATCGAGCAGCAAGCAGTCAGCAGAATAGAGGATAAGACTTTTAGTACCTCTGGACTTACAGAAGAAGACACTGGCTCAATATATCAGTGCAAACTGTGCAATCGGACATTTGTGAGCAAACATGCAATCAAATTGCACCTTTGCAAAACACATGGGAAGTCGCCTGAGGACCATCTTATCTTTGTGAAAGAGTTGGAAAAGTTTGAGAAACAATGAAGAAGCTGATAGCATGACAGATTACTGTTGCACTATAACTCTAAGCTACAATCTGTCATAACAGATGGTGCCACAACTGTATTGACACATATCGTAATGACGACATGGTTGATACTGTAGTTATTCAGCTATCCATAAATGACAGGAGCTTGCGCTGCAGAGGCTCGAAGCTAAGTTGTAAAAGTAGCATTTTCTGGTGACATAAACGTACCAAATTGGTGCAGCAGCCATGGCACTGATTGTTGCTTTCCTAATGCACTGCATCTAATCTGAGCCTTTGGGAAAAGTCCATCCGTTGATTTAAAACTGGACCACGCTCTTATTTTGATCACTGATTTTGAATGATTTTTTTTTTCAAAATGAATATATTTCAACACAACTTGCATATTATTTATGAGACAGTTTGTGCATGTGTTTGTGTAAAACAGTGAGCATATTATGTCTAATGAAATTTCAACCATGATTACAAAACTGATATCCCTGTTTGTTTTTTTTCAAATTGCAGGCTTAGCTTTTAAAATGAAGGTAAATGGTTATGAAAGTAACCGTGTGAAAGGTGATGTTTTAAAATATTAAGATGATTTCAGCACTTTAAGGAAGTGTAAATTGAAGAAATGTGTGGGTAAAAATTACACATCACCTTTTTCATTATGAATCTCTTGATCAACATTGCAATTTGGGGGATTTAACTATATTGTTTTTGTGTCATTAAATCCCAGAAATTCTTACAAAATATTTAGAATATTGTTTTTTCGAGTAAAATATGATTTCCTGGTTGTTTCAACATGTACAGTATTTGCGTTAGTGGGCTACCAATTTTATTATTGTGAAGCTACAGTTGTAAAATTAATGAAGTTTAAAGTTATTGTATGAATAATCAGCAAGTATGTATACATGTGTGTCAGCATATCTTGCTCTTTACAGTTCAACATTATTTGTACTGTGTGCATTTTTATAATGTTATTTTCTAGAAAAATATGGGGGGAAATGTATAAAACTACAGAATATTGTCGGACCACAATGTCCTTTTTCAGTGAAAAGTAGGTCCTTTGATGAGGTTTACATAAAATGACAGACTTTTAATGGCATCTGCTCTGATGCATGGTCCTGTACATAACATTGAAGAAATAAATTCTCACCCAATGATAGATTTTCAGGTTTTATCATCAACCCGATTATTCAGAATGGCATTCTTTTATCCTCAGTTGTAAAATAAACTCCATGTCATGGATTAAATTGTGGTGTGGATTGAGTGTTTTTGGGAGAGTGTGAAATCCAGACAGACTGAACCTGAAACACAAAATCAGGCCGCTAACTCTTGCCAATATTTTTTTCAATAATGTACTAATAGTATTTCTCTGCCGCATTTATAGATTTTAAGAAAGACGATGGTAAATGGACTGCATTCATATTGTGTTTTTTTCTACTTTATCAAGAAAGCGCATTACAATTTGTAATCTCATTCACCCATTCACACACACATTCATACACCGATAGGGGCAGAGCTGCCACGCAAGGCCGTTTGGAGCGACTCGGTTCAGTGTCTTGCTCAATGACACTTTGACATGCGTATAGGAGGAGCCAACCGGCAACCTTGAGATTAAAGGAAGTCCTGCGCTATCTCTTGAGATATAGCCACCCCTCTCTCCAAAGTAAATTATGTGAAGCTGAAAAAAAACAGATATTTAAAGGATAGTTTTGCATTAGATTTGCACAACACAAAATTGGGGAAATACCCTCCAGTTCACTATAAGATGGATGTGTGGAGCTTCTATTTTTGAAACTGACGAAGCTCTGATTTGAGGATGCCGGCTGCTGCTTGGACAGAACAAAGTGATTCACTGAAGTGGTCACCACACTACAAGTAGTTCTGGAATAAGTCCCTATTCCAAATCGCACTGAAATGTCCATCCAACCATCTACTTTACTGTCAGGATCATAAATACAATGCAGTGTGACAGCCTGGATTTTGACAGCGCTCTGACAGACGCGGTACTCCGGCTTCAAGCAGACAGTCAGCTGGTCTGACTTTTTCTGGATGTATGCATAAATGAACTGTTCCAGAGGGATTGAGGGGCTCAAAGGGGCGTCGGGTTTGAACAACTCCGGGCACTTTAAGGGAGGAACACTAGGTTCAAATCCGGCACTCACCACCTCCCATTTTTGTGGCAGGATTCATTATAATGCACCAAGCGAGCCACTTTCTTGGCTGGCTTTAGTTAGACAAATACAGAGACAGTACTATAACATTTTTGTCCTACAAAGGGGGCTTGCTGCAACACTCTCTGGACCATCTCCAGGTCACACCAAGGGAGCAGCAGCTTTCCCACTGTGAGCCACAGCTCTTCTTAATCTGAGGATCTTCTATGAGAACTGAAGTGTTTGAAACTATATGCGCTGCAACAAGTTTCAAAGATCACTCTGCAGAGTCGTGATATCTGACTGACATGGCTTCAAGCTCAGTCTCCTCAGGTGCCAGACAGAGCTTGAGTCCCTTGGGGTGAGGATGATAGAGGATCCTTCCAGACTGCACTCCCTCATTTCTTTTTAAGGGATAGCAGGAGGCTGAATAGGGGAAGCAGCCTGCAGGGTTTGAGTCCACTGCTGTGTCGTCGAATCAAAGCTGAGGAGGGAGCGAGGTGAGCCAGCTCAGAGCTCCAAGAATGTTCCTCGTCCTTTGGCTGACATACAATTAACATTACCTAACGAGCAGAGTCCTTATCCATAAATACAATCTGTTTAAATTCTTCACCAAAAATTGACACAAATCCATTTATTTCAGGCCTCTCAATTGTTGATGAATCTTACAGCATCTGTAACTATCAAGTAATTTACAAGACATACAGCGTATAATCAGCCTACTCATGTTCCTGGACGTCAAATATCTACGTTTCGTTGCAGCCCTCTGAGCCTGATACCGACGCTCATGGAACATTTTAGCATCAGAGGCACCGGGCTTCCGATTAACTCCAACGTTAACTAATCAGCTCAGAGCAAATGCTCCTGAAGTAAAGTGGCGTGTTATGACGTAGGGCGGAGGTTGGGGTGGTTGGATGTGTAAAAAAAAAACAACAGCACTTTCACCCAGGAGACCTTTGTTTGTGTCCCGTGTGGAACGAAAAGTAAATGTTGACTTATTTGAAGTTATGCAAGCGTAATTTAGTACTTAACTAAAGTCATGTAAGTAATGTAGGCTACGTAAAAAACACTTATTTTAATCGCGCTGTTTCACTACATCTAACCAAATAGTGTTGTTGCCTAAGTGACACCAAGGTGTCCTGACTAAGTGTCCATATGTGACAACAAGAACAGGTTGGTATGCTGGGTAATTAAATCTTTATCTTTTCACTTTTCAAAAACAAACCCACTTTTAACTTCAACATTAAAATATAACAAAAACAGTTGCGTGCTGACCTTTTACTCGTCGAGACACAGTAACTTCCTGGAGTCCTGTTGTTACAGTGTGGTTGCCGGGCCAGCTAAGTAATCCGTCACATAACATCTCGTAAAAACCACAACTTCCAGTGTTTACACCTGAGTTTTTGTGCAGATTAAACCAATACGGCTTGTGTTAATTAGAAAGCTTTGGAGGTTTTGTTATTATCGGACAGAGCCAGGAATTCCAGTCTTAATGCTAAACTAAGCTCACCAGCAGCTGTAGCTTCATAATTATCGTGCATACATGAGAGTGGTATCCATCTTCTCATCCAACTGTCAGAAAGAAAGCTAATAAACGTATTCCTCAAAATGCCAAACTATTCCTCTTTGGTAGCTGCTTCGTGTTTCCAGTTACAGTTATGTACCAGCAGGTGTTACGAAAAGAAAGCCCACGTTGGAAGGTTGTGAAGCAGACATGGTTTGAGTCGGTTTAATCAATAAACAAAATGTTTCCATTTTGGCTTTTATATTTAAGGTTTGAGCAAAAGGTCTGGTTCAACTGGCTGGTAGGATGACGGTCAAACATTCTCTGTCGCATACAGTGTACCCCTCCTGAGTGAAAATTCAGCACACATTTTCTCATGAAGTCTGGTGGCTCGTGAGCACATCTTTGAGCGTTTCTTTTGCTACACGGCACCTTGTTAGTATGACGCATTTTCATATAGCGTTAAATGAATGTGAGGTTTTTCCAATTCAGACGCCTCGATGAGCGCAAATCAGTGAATGTGTACGAGCAATTTCAAATAGAGACATAATCCCTTTTAGGGGGGAAAAAAAGTGAATAAAACATTGTCATAAAAAAAACAGGATTTGACTTTGTGGTTTAACATAGAGCTAAGCTTTATAGTTCAGCTAGTGAGACACCTGATAAAAGAGGCCATGGCATGTCTCCACTGAAGGTATTTAAGTCGACATGCTCCCACCCCACGCAGCTCTTGAACACTAGCCTGAGGCTTTTTTTCCCCAAGAAACAATAGAGTTCCAGTGCCTCGCTGTGTGCTCTGTGTGGCGGGGAAACATAAGAAGCAGCAGGGAGAAATACAGAGAGGGTGACATAGA
Organism: Pholis gunnellus; assembly: GCF_910591455.1. Classification (NCBI taxonomy): domain Eukaryota; kingdom Metazoa; phylum Chordata; class Actinopteri; order Perciformes; family Pholidae; genus Pholis; species Pholis gunnellus. The sequence goes on from NC_136543.1 coordinate 9,519,500, forward strand.
ATCGAATAGACGGCAGCATGCAGGTGCTAATGTACAGAAAGTTAAATCATATTAACAGTAACACATAATTAGGATATAAAAACTATTTGGAAGGACCTTCGACTTATTTTTTATAAAAAGAATGGACTCTATTAAGACACTTTTAAGTTTACAAAGACTTCATACAGTCAGAAAAGAGCACGATAGACTTTTAACTATTCACAGTTTACTTTGTGTGCAAGACATTGTCTTCAAAATAAGCTGTAGGCTTATATTACGAGATTTAAGGAATGTCTGAAGGGGACGTTCTCCAAAATTGAGTTCAAACGTCCACCTGGACTCAAGGATGAACTGATCAGACTTTAGTGGACATGGATGTGAACTGCTACTGACCCTGAGGCTGTAAGTTCTAGTTTGCCTTTATAATCAGCCCAAAAAAGGAGAGTACCTCCATCGAGGTGTCCCATTCAGGATCAATGCATGTGTTATGATGTTGTTGATGTCTCATCCATGGTCTCTAACACAAGCCATCTTTGTCTTGTCACGGCGGGTACAAAAGCTCCTCGCACGACTTTGTCAGCCAGTCGATTTGTTTTGTTCGTCTTCTGGTGACTCTCGTTTGCTTTAAAGCAAACACGAAATAAATTGGCTCCATGTCATCGCCATTACCAGGTGAGCAGAGAGCTCACGAGACAGCAGCACAAATCCGATGTTAAACAAAAGGGTGTTCATGACAAGTGGTGTCGTGATGCAGCCTGTTATCCATTTATAATAATCACGATGGAGAGCTTTGAGTCACAGTAAGCTGCTCTGTTACTGAGTGCTAGCATCTGTACATGCATGAAGTATTACGCGTCAGCGAGATACACACACACACACGACGGTGCGAGCAGTGAGTCCTTGTGACGTGCGTATCATGTGTACTCATGCCGACAGCATGGATTTGGTGAATTAACCTCGTGCTCTCTTGTCTCCCCTCGCTGCTTTCTGGGCAACCTTCTGTTGATCACAGCTCTGTACGACAAGACCTCGCTTTCAAAACACATGTGCTCTCTCTCGAGGGAAGAATATCTAGAAAAAGCCCCGTCCTCCACCGTGATGTGGAGGAACATGCGGATGAATGCAATGCCTTCATGAAAGCAGTTTCAGATGGTGAACAGTTACTGGAACCACATTTCTGTTCTTCTAGTTCATTTCAGGTAGGTTTGATTTCAGAAGTAGGGGAACAGAAATGACACGTAAACTACTGTATTCTGGGGAGGATGTTACCTTTGAATCAATATGTAAATATGTATTGTTTATAATGTCCAAACCATGCAGAGAAGATCTTTGTCTCAAGCTGTCGATGGCCCTAAAAGACAAGACAAGGCTACAAAGTCAACTCACTGCTGTTTTAAGGCTTATTGCTGTGAGTGTGCGCCAATAATCAAAAGCCACCTATCTGACCTTATTAACATGTTTATCTACTTTGAGCTTCACTCACCTGGACTATGACAGCTGTACACTAAGACGATACTTTTACACAAACTTTCGTGAGTAAATCAAACTGAAACACTTGAAATGGATTTAGGATTGGTACCACTTGTTTATAAGTTGTTGCTAATGGCTTTAGCAATGGTTAACAAATGATGTTCTAATGCTTTATCAATCAGCTAGCCATTAATGAGAAAAGAAAACCTTGGTTGCCAAGTTGAGAAATTACCTTTGGTTGCTATTTTTTTCCTTTATATTTGCTAATAATGTTGTTATAAATTATGGTAATTAATCAATAAATGTGTGGATTGGGGTTCAGATCTTCAACTGCTCTTTTCTCTGAAGTCTATTCAGTCCAAGAGCTCTTTCACAACCCAAAGGTTGTTCTTACCATTGGCTTATAACTGATCTATAAAGCTTGAGTAAACGATTAACCAGTAATATTCATGATGTATGTCACGTTGTAATATTATGGATTAATCAAACAATCGTCAGAACTAGTTCATTTTTTAAATATAGATATAAATATATCCTCATCATTCAACAGTTCTAATGATATCTTATTGTCAGCGTTCATTGTTCTTACTTGTGCTGGTTGCTTCCCTAAAAATAGTCTGATGCTAAAGGTGTTGTTCACATCCATGATTATTAGTATGAATCACTTCATCCCAGATGATGATGACTCCTCCTTGATGGTGTCTGAAGTTGTAAAACATCAATCAGAAGTGAACTCACTTGTTTCTCACATAACAAATAAAAGTGAAGTGGCAGACTCATTTCTTTCTGCCGCTGCCATTCTGACAGCGAAACAATATAGCACCTTAAATATTTGTAAAAACATTAAGCCTCAACGCAGGATTTGAAGAGAAGCTGAAGGTTTAAAATCACCCGAGACATCTCATCATGGACAGAGAGTTCAATCCGATTGCTTGCTGCCACGTTTGTCCCCGTTGAGATCTGCAGGCAGTCAAAACCATCGTGTTAAGTGTTGTGTACCTGTCAGGAATGAGCCTTGTTTTGGAAGATACGGACGACATAATTCATCAGGCCGAGGGAGAGGCTCTTGAAGAATGGAGAAGTGACAAAGTCGATTCTTTCGAGAATAATGACGGCTGCCAGCCTGCTGAATGGATGGAGAGTCTTTTAGGATCTATCAAAGCCCGTCTCCCTGGCTGTAAAGCCCACAGGTGTGATGTGAAGAGCCATCCGGTATCTGAAATATGAAGACATTTATATAAAAATAAATAGATGTAAATATCAACGAAGAATGTCACCATTATATTATTTAATTTATTCGATGCGGAGTGGGCCTACTGCAAAAGAAATTAGCACACAATAAGAAAGCGCTTGAGAAAAGAGCATTCAAATGGTTTACTGAAGCTGAAGTAGCAATACTCATGCTGATGGGTCCCTGTCAGTGTCATATTATGCAGATCCATACAATTGGATCATACTAAAAAAACAACAATGGATGAATCAGCTCTTGTAAATAAAGGGTGACTCTCTTTAAACTGGAAAACAAATCTTTTGCCACTAGTAGCAGTTTTTGTGTGTGTGTGTGTGTGTGTGTGTGTGTGTGTGTGTGTGTGTTTAAGAACAGACTCTGCATGTTCATACTGGACTTTGGATATGTGCTGTTTAGTACCTAAGAAACGGTAAATAGGTTACATTCGTTGTGCTGTGCTTCCTCTCACAAATCCCTCATTATTTTGAACTATTCCTGGTGTTGGTTGCCAGGTTTGAATGTCAAATGTCGTATTTATTTAATCTTGAGCTGTGGGAGAAACCACTGTCATGCGGTTGGGTTTAGACCCTTGGACAGTGTGACGAGTCTCATTCACATTCCGTCCAAACCTGACATCATTTGCATGAGAATAAGCCCAAACTCTGCAAACGTGACACGTCCCAGACAAGGGATCACAACTTGGCTGTCATATTAGGCCGGTAAATTCAGGTGACACGGATCCTGTGTCCTCATCTGGGCCAACCTGACAGTGGTTCATGTTCCCTGCTGTCTTTTTCTGAGGGGCTTTGTGAGGGGGGGGTTGCTTTTAATCAGCATGACGATCCCTGGCACCCCCTGCGCGCACACACACACACACACACACACACACACACTCACTCTCTCACACTCATGTGTGAGAGTGGGCATATGCTGAGGGGCAGTGGGCTGGCCGTTGTGCCATCATTAGTCCAAGCCTACACGGCAAGCTTCTGACACATGTCGAAGGAGCTTCATTCGACCTACAGAAGGTGCATCCGCATTATGCAAAGGTAGCAGTGTCTTTATGTGCAGCACTACTGTCAGAGGCTTGAAGGAAGAACTGAGGAAGGAAGTGCAGGGGCCTGGGGGGGAGAGAGGGAGGGAGGGAGGGGGGGGGGGGGGGGGGGGGCGGGGGGGGTTAGACGTGGAGAGAGGGAAGCTGAAAATCAATGAGAGACGTGGAGGAATCTGTTTTAAGTAATAATTAGCCGCTGCACAGTTGTATTTTTTAAAATTAAAATATCTTAAAAAAAATATTGTTGAATTCAGTGAAACAACACTGATAACTTATTCTGGGATTATATTCATTTAAACTGCTCATAGGGTGATCCATCCTCATTGTCTCAAATAAATTGTTGTTTTAGAGAACACAGAATGTTTCGACTCGACATTAGTCAGAGGTTTTTGTGACGATGCAGTGAGAGGCGTTTGCGGTGGTGAAGTGACGTTTGTATCGTGACAGTAGGTTGTTTTTTTTCTCACCTGTGCCTACTGGCATTTTGATGACTCACTCTGAATTGGACTGTGTTCAAGTTAGAGGCACAGTAGGACACGTGTCAGTGATGATCAAGTGCTGCAGTGCAGCAACGTTAGTGTCGTGGACTACGGGACGCCTGCTGCTCTCACCAGAGTGCACAGTGTTGTGTTTATTTGGTATTTTTGTGGATTTAGTGTTTGACGCTGAGACATGCATGAAGCAATCTTATTGAACTGCTTCCAGTACACACTGTGGTCTGTTACCTTTGATACATATCTGACTCTTCAGCAGTAAAAATATTACCTTTCTTATTGCAAATCTAAACATATGTGGCCGTGACTTAAATATTTACCACCGTCTGAGATTTTCATTGAATTGTTTCTTATATCATCGCGTATGAACGTTGTGGAATGTGCATTTACTCAAGTAGAAGTAAGTCAAATTTGATGGTACTTTCGTTGAGTATTTCCATTTTATACATTTACTCCACTACATTTAATTGACAGCATTAGTTACAAGTTACTTTGCCGATTTTTATTATTAATACAAAATACAAATCAACATGTAAATTATGATATATTGTGTTAGATATAGCTACCCAGCTGCAACATTAAAGTGATGAACACATCAATAATTACAAACCAATTATATAATATATAAATTATTCTGAAATGGGCCAAACTTTTACTTTTTGTGCTTTGATGCAAATACTTTTATACTTGAGTGAGATTTTGAATGCAAGATTCTTACTTATAACTTTAAACTGTAGTATTTTTACTTTCAATAAAGTAAAAGATCTGAATACTTCTTCCACCCCTACACGACCAACTATTGATTTCCTTTGTTCAGAGAAACAGGAGTCCAATTGAATAGAAGGTACTCTGATTAAAGTGCACCCTGTGCTGCAACTTGAGTGTCTCAAACTATGGACTGCACTTTGCACCATTTCCAACTCATCCACATATATACATAAGAATATTTATTATTTATTAATGTCACGACACAATGTGCAAACACTGTCCCTTCAAAGCTCCTTTCCAATTCAATGTACAGTTTTAAGGCAGCTACTATATTTATATGTTCCGACTGTTCTGTTTACTCACAAACAACTTTGCTTACCAATGAGTACCTTTTTTAAAAAGTACAATGAATACGTGCTCAGTGTCACAGAAGTGAGGCTGCCTTTGTTGCAGTGGACACTCATAATTACAAAGTCTCTTTAACTTTTAATTTGTTTTTATTGAAGGTTAACTGCCTGATGCTCACTCAAAATGCTGACGCAGGGGAAAGTTTGAAAGCGTTATGAAGCAAATGAGTCGCAAATGATCACGTCATCTCTGCTCAACGCGTCTTTAAGAGATGTGTGAATAGAAGAACCAACAGTCCACTTAATGCCCAAAGTGAAGGGTAGAGTCATTTTTGCAAGTCCAGAGATGAGATTCTGCTTTCATTGCCCACGTCACTACGATGATTTAGCACCAGGCCCTGCCAGTCCTTTGTCACTTGGGCACAGCAATCTTTCTCTGTCAGTTGCCAGGGGGGAAGGACTGAGATTCAGTTTTTCCAATAACGCTTAATGCATCGCCAACAGCGCATGGTCCAATGGCTCATGAATATGAATATACATATAAATAGACAAGTTGAGGAGGCGGATGGATGTTGGCCTGTCACTCGTGCCTTGCCTAACATCTCCACTGAGGGTAAGTTGTGTCCTGGATCCACGGCACCAACCAACTTCCTGCAGAGTCAAACCAGGCTTCCCTCTTTCTCTCTCGCTGCGCCTTTAACCGTGTTTAACAGTGTTAAAGGCGCTATTTTCTAGCCCCAAATTAAGTCCCTATCATTAGCAGTGAGTTAGTCATCTCTTTAATTAACAGTTATCCAGCAATCATGATGACAGTCGGAATAGCGTGACGGAGAAATGACAGGAGGGCGGTGGAGGAGCGGCAGCATGGTGACAAGTGTGCACTTTCTACTGAACTGTATTAATATGATGAGTTAGCTTGATGAGCTAAACACACCCAAACAGATGTTTTCATCTCATTTTCAGTTGCATCTGGGTAGATCTAATCTCAGTCCATGACAACTAAGCTGAGAGACTGCATTTGAGATGTTTATCTTGCGACTTAAATGAATAACTCCGCTTTATTACAGAATGAGAAGTGACAACTGTGTGTGTGTATGTGGACTAGATTAATTACTGTGTTGTACTTTCTATGGGCAATTCATGTTAATCTCACACTGGGGATTTCTTTCCACTTCACATGAGAGACAATGTTACCAATTTGTTACTTTTGTCAATCCGATTTCCTCTTCACTGTACTAACTCATTGTACAACACCTCATGTTCATGGTATCTCATCTTCTTATGATATGTAATCAATATCAGTTTAACGAATGCTTCCATTGAAGACTTCTCAAAGGACAGCTCCTCTCTTCAGGCTTTATTGGTAGTGTGTTTAGCACACTACCAATGTGTGTTCTGCATAGCTATGCACTTGGGCGAAGCTGCAGTGATTTAATTTCCATTTACCTGATTTTATGAAATGTAAAATATCACAAAGGAAGTTTTTATGCTTAACTGAGGTAGAGAAGTTGGGGTATCGATAAAAACTAATTGAAAACAGACTAAGCAGTTAAATCATGACATACATAATGAATGTGACTGAAACATCCACTGAAGTTTATGCTTCACTGGAGAGACAGAAGACAGCAGCGGGCCATAAACCCCAAATAAGAACTTCTGGAAATGTTACATTTGTGCTACATTTGGAAGGAAAACTGGCTATTGTAACAAAACACGTGTTTGTTAGATCAGTGAAGCTCAGTCAGTTTCTTCAATCACGACCTGCCTAGCTCTTTGTATCCCCCAAAACTGCCGCTGTATGTCATTTGATGAATGAAAGGAAAAGGTCATTTGAAGCTCTTTAAACAACTTTCTTCAATGCAGTGTGGGACACACTCAAATTCAGACCCACGCTCTGAAATTCTTAATGTATCTTCTCAAAAACTGATGAATTCCTTGACCTTTGCCAGGACGTTCGTTGAAAAATGTGCACATTAATTCCATACTTTGTTCCAAAACTATGCTGGATGAAAGGATAGAAGATGATTAATTCAGAAAACGAAGTACTAAACATGCAAATTGCAGAACAACTGCATGGTTTCTCCTAAGATCACCTGTAAGCTCTGTTTAAATCCTTTATATGGCATCCAATAGTCTTAAAACCACTCCATCCTCTAAATACAAAAGGAACTTTATTGTGAAATGTATTTGTTGGTGCACCATTCGAGGCTTTTGGTTTGAGCATCCTTCGAGTGGAACTACACGTATTGCTCTTGTCATACCTGTCCAGCACACAATGCAAGGAGACGCTCTGCTTTGTTTGTCAAGACACTCGCCAAACTCGGCTCTCCAACTCCTGGTTTAACTCCCACACTGTCACTATCTGGCTCGCTTCCCCACCGCCGAGATAGTATTAACGTGTGACATCTACAATGGCCTTAACGCAACGCGCCGAGATTGAGTTCCTCATTCTGCCTCCACGCGTCTCCTCTTACCTTCACTCTGAGCTAAACCAACCCCACCGCCGGGAAAGAGATGTGACAAAACCCGGGGGAAGGGAAGTGGAAAATAAGGAAGCGCCAAAGCCGAGCTGCCACTCAACGACAGGCATTTTGACAATCATAGGCTGTCATCACTTTCTGATCAGACCTGTCAGCAAGAAATGCGGCAACAAGACAGCGCTGCAGAAAGAACATTCGCATGTCTCCCTCCTTAGCCTACTGTACACACACAGATATTCAGAGTTGTGTTATTTATGTACACCAAATCACACCGAGACACGCAAACACATCAAACATGTCAGAAGGTGCTACGTACCAACCCCAGGAATAAAACAAGTTTGGTTGCACAGTGAATTGGCTGCGCATCCTGCCAGTGCTGCAGGGATTACCCCCTCCCCCCCTAGAAATACCCTGAGAAGCATCATGCAGTGGCTTTGTAAACTGAATAAAAGTATTTTTGATCAAATTAAAAAGATCATTTTGGTGTTGAGCATTATTTGTGTGCCACTAGGACCAAGCAATCAGCTCCCATGAATCCTGTAGGTGCAGCTTTCTTAACTGAAGACATTTAGAGTTGAGAGTGAGTCACATTGAAACACTCACTTCTCCTTGTGATTGCCCTGTTTGAGCCCAAAAGTGTTTAATCCTACAATTGAAAGAGTAGCTAAAAATCTGCAGCAGTTTGATTGCAACATAGAGCTAACACAGACAGGAAAGTCTCCCGAAGTTCAATTCCATAGATCCAATTATCGTTCTCCGTCCAAACAGAGAAAAAAACAAGACACAGAGAAATGAAGTAACATCTGTCATGTCATCTGAGTCTAACTGCCAGTCAGAGGAGCCAAGCTGCCATCTGCATGAATAATAGAAATAAAAGAGGATCTCTGAAGCATTATTTATTTTTATTTCTTATTAAAAGTGGTAGGAGGACATTGTCTCACTTGCTTCTACATTTTTGAAGAAAAATGTTTTGGATATTCGAGTAACATTATATTTGATAAGCTTTAATCTAAGTTTGTTGTATCTAATGTTACCCAGCTGCTCCACATAAAGTGACCTACATTTTCGTTAAGTTGACAGATTTAATATTTTTGCGTGTGCAAAATTAGGTAAAGACCCAAAACAAAGCTCACCTGGTTATTACTTAGTTTAAATTGATATTTATTACAAACTTACTCAATACCAGGGTTAAAAAAAAATAGAGAAGAGTCTGCAATGGTGCTCAAACTCATGATACACGCATATAAAAACATTAACTGACTGTGACTAACGTATTTAGTCCCGTACGTTGTGCTGAAAAGGTTTTGTTGGATTTGTTGGGTTTCGCTGTGTTCAAGTGTTGTTAATAACAGGAAGCATCAATCAGCTGTAAGACGGCGTGTCTAGCTTCATATCGTTTGCTGTCTTTGTCTGTTTATCTGTGGGCATCAACATGTGAAGAGTCCACCGTCACACTGCGGCGCTTTATTGAAACCAATGATGACATCAAAAGATACTCCAGCGTGCCTCATGTTGTATATGTATTTGTGAGCTGCTGCTGTTCATTAGCTGCACATCTGTCACTGCTGATGATCATTATAACACTAACTGCCACTAGAGCTGGAAAATTACTCTGGAGCTCAGAGAGACATCAGAGAGGCCTGAGTGGCAGCTGTCAACCCCAAAACGATGCCTGAAGTGAAATAATACTGACTGGTCTTAACCCGCAAGTCACGTCATTGTAAAGTGGTTTAGTCAATGAATAAAAGACGAGAAGTATCTCATGTTTGGATCCACAGTGTGCCTCAATATTTCATCTCAGCATTCGTTTTTGAAATGACAAATTCAATTTAATTTCAACTTTTAAGATTAACTCATTTAATGTATCATTTATACTGCATACCAAATATGTGTCGCAAAATCAAGTGCAAGTAGAGATTCAATCTTTTATCAAATCTAGTCATACATAAAACCTCAAACAAAAGTTAATCCAGTAATAAAACCTGATAGCAGGAGCAAGATTGTCAGTTTTTACTTCTTATTTTCACGTAACATTTATTGTCAGTCAACACCAGTAAATCAAGCGGTCATTTCTACATCAAAATCCTTTCAAAATTAACCAAATCTACACAGCAGAACTAAACCTGTAAGCCATCCTTTCTTTATTTTCCGCATCATACTACATCTTCTTTTTTTAAAGATATAAACCTTAAGTAACATGAATAAGATTCAAACAGAAATGGTGCTCAATCACAAACACACATAAAACAGTATTTACAACATTGGAACACAGTTGTTTTCTTATTTTCTTTAACCTTTGATATTACACCGTTTCCATTCAGCCCTTCTGGCACAATGTCTGTTGTCACCTTATTATTTTGTGCCAATGTTATATTATTACCCGACTGATCTGCACCTGGTTCAACGTCGAAAATGGACCTTTATAAAATGCAAGTCTTTGTCCAATTGAAATGTGGAATAGTTAACGGAGATTAAATAGAAAGCATATTTCTAACCAGAGGTTAACAGGGGAAATCAAACCAAATAGCAGTGACGAGTTTGTTTTTAGACTATTTCAGTATACTTCATGGACTGCTGGTGGTTTGAGCTGAGACGCACAGATAGATCTTAAAGAACAGCTACACATTGGTCAGAAGGAGTCTGTTAATTGTATATAGTCACATCCACGGAGTATACAAGTTGGGACATTTACCACAGAGGAAAGGCAACATCAGAGCTCTCATCATGTTTCTGTTGGTAGTTTATTGCAGATGGTTTTATCTGTGTTACTGCAGCATCCTTTCTTCAAGAAACATTCTGCCCAATGCACTCGGATCACATTCTAAACGTACTTACACACACATATAGCACATATGTTTTCTTATTCGTTGCCCTCTTCGAGCTGCTGCAGCTATGTGGTGGGAAAATTGACTTTTCACTTGAAATCAAGGTGTTGGAAGAAAAATGAATTCTTGCTGCCAACTTCACATAATTAGAAGCATCTTTTCCTGGCCGCCACGAGCCTGCCTGGGCCCGCGGCTCCACACAGCCTTGCCCTGGATCACATTTTTTGATCCACACACCCCCATTCCCTCCAGGATGATTATGACAGAAAAAAAACAAGGAAACAGGGAGGGATGGTCCGGTGCTGTGGCAGGCGAGGACCAATAGTCTTCCTTGTTACTCTCTGAAGCAGAATAAACAAAAAGCAACAAACAAGACACTGGGATGATCTGAATCAGGGCTTTTGCAGCAGCGTCCTGTTTTGTAGCTTTTGCCTTGTTATTTTTTTTTTTGTTGTCCCTTAGTCTAACAACCAAACAAACAAACAAACACAGCTCCCACAACCTTGTGAGTGACTGTTAGCCTCCATCATGTTTCTTTTTTTTCCCATTCTGTTCCTCCCACTCAGACATCACTCCCGCACACATCAGTATTGTGTAACTTCCCCGCTGCTTGATGACCCTGTGTTAAGTGCGCGACGGCTGAGGACGTGTTTGTGGCAGCTCTCGGTGTCAAGGTGTTTGCAGATATTAAGTGATTGTTACATGCAGACTAATTAAAAACGGTGCATTTCAAAAGCAGTAAATGAATATGCAAATGGCCTGTGTCTGCGCCTCGTTGTCTGAAGTGGTGATAACAATGTGGCTCTAAGCTCTTCTCTTAACTGTAATTTTCTTGATCCACCGTGACAAACAAACAGAAACGATAATCCTATTATATTTTTAATGGCACAGATTTGTTTTCTCCAGGCAGTCTGTGAGAGATGTTTTTTTTTGTGTGTGTGTGTGTGTGTGTGTGTGTGTGTGTGTGTGTGCAGTTGTTTTGTTCACCATCACTGACAGAACTTGAAATCAATTTTCAGCCACTTCTGTTTCAGTCTGTGCAATTTCTTCAGCTTATTCCTGCTTCTTTTTGTCTTCATTGTTGTGATGCGTGTACGTCCTTGTACCGGTCAACTAAAGAGAGCACGGTTTTCTTCTCCAGGGCAGAATTTACATGAAGTAGTTTAGCATCACCCTGGGTTGTTATATGCTGCCAACTTTCATTACTGATACGTCCATTTGTTTTGGATGCTTTTCCAAACATTGACGTGTGGAATATTCTGTTGTCTTTCTTATTAAAGCATTTGAATTAATGACTCTTCAGTGAAATGTGGTATCCACATGAAGCACTCTGCTTTATTAACCTCAAGCATAACAGGATGTGTTGTGTACTTGTGGCTGACAAGAAAGTCAAACCAGATATAATTCAATTGCCTCTCATCTCTATACATTAGAGGCAGAAATATGCCATCTGTTATTAGTGGCGGAGTAATATAATTTACATTTTTGAAACTGTACGGACTGTAAATCATCTACTTAAACCGCCTAATTGCTTTGTCTGAAAATGTGTTTGAGGCACAACATTTAAGTATGTGGGCAAATTATTTAAATTGAGGATGTGAAATATATGAATATGCAGACTGTAGATATTAGACGAAAATATTTAGTCTTGATCCAGTCAAAACAGTCAAAGCATCCCAATGTGCACTGAGTCATTTCCATGACATTTTCAAAATCAAATGCATGTCTTTCCTTATGAATTATGGTGTAAGCAATTAAATTATCTACTATATATCTACTATAAGTAAGAAAATAAAAACGAGAAATGTAAAAGAAAATGTAAGAATTACTTTGAAAGAACCACTAAAATTAAACCCAAATAAAGGTGAATATCTTATTCATTTTTAATAAAAACATTATTCCTTTTATCATATTTTTGTGTCAGTATTTTACCCATAATTAGTACCAAATTACATAATTCTTTGCGGGAAATGTCTGAAGAAATGATTGGTAAACTAGTGTTGTCTAGAATTCTTTAATGTGGTAATGCTGATAAGTTTGAAGAAAAAATAAACCTTTAAAAAATGCCGTCGGTCCCAGTATCCAGTACCAACAATCATTGCATTCTACATATATAGTAGTAACATTATGCACAAATTGTTCAGACATAAGTCATGCTTTTACATAACTTAGCGGAGAAACTGTGCAAATATTGAATGCAAGCAACTCTATGACTGTCTAAAATACCAGCCCAGTAGAGGAATTACATCTCGCAATTTACATTCAATGCCAATTTTTTTTGTGACAGCGGAGGAAGTAGTCTCAATCTCAAGGTCCACTTACAATCTAGTTCCAGAGCTTTCAACACCAGTGCGTTGCCTTCATCAGCAGATGGAGTTTGCTCAGATGTTGTGATAAGGCTGAAGAGGACCTTGAGTTGAGATTGTTCTGTCAGACTGTTGTTTCAAAAGTCAAGATAATGTCAAAACACGGTGAATTGCCGTCACTATTTGGCTGTTTTTTCCCCCCTGAAGAACTTTTCTCCACCGTATGTGCGTCTCTCTCTCTCTCTCTCCTCAAACCAGGTTTTGACAGTCACCTCTCAGCCTGCCAAGTTCATACAAATGGCCACTCATGTTTGCATTCAGCAGCACCGGTCACAGCTGCTTGGACGTCTGACAGGCCCATCTAGAGTTCAGCCACCCTGACTGTGTTGACAGCTTCTGCTATTAAGGACGCCAGAAGTCCACGGCTTCCCACTGAGCTACTGACTGGTTTAGAGAACACAGTGTGGGAGTATGTTTTCCCTCAAAAGTCCCCAGCTTTTAAAGTCTTAAACATGAAAGTTGAGTGCAGAAATAATTAAATAATAATTGCCTATCTGCAGCGAGGTTAAATGTCATGGCTGGATGAGGGATTTTGTTTGCTGTAAGACACAACAGCAAGAAAAAGAAGAAGAAAGAGAAAAATTGGCTCCTTCAGATATGGTACAGTCAAAAATAACTTTTAGTGCATTTGTGTGTGTGTGTGTGTTAAGCCCACGAAAGAGCTGAAAACTGCAAATTGAGCACAAAATGTCAACGCTATAAGCAGGAAACCTTAAAGAAATAACGTTGACAACCAATGGCACATTCATTTCCTCACTAATACCTGAACTAAATACCTCATTCCTCTTGAACTCCAAAGGCTCGTAAATGTGCTGGCATTATGTTTTCTATGCCATGTGCCCTAATCAGTGAATAATAGTCTCAACAAAAATATATCAACTTGAATAAACAGCTCTGGGTACTTATGCTGACATTGTAGGGGTTTCATTTGAAAATGCTTTACCTTCTCCTCTAGCAATGAAGAAAAGTCAACTTGTAATTATTGTGGAAGTGTTTGTTTGAATCTTAGTCGACAGAGGTATTTAAGAGTCTGAGCCAAATCCTCATGCAGTCTCCCTTGAACCCGACAGAAGACACCGAGACCCCTTTAATCTTGGCGGTAATGCACTGACAAGCTCTTCTGACGCACCTTTCATTTGAAATGTTTTAATGTCTCTTCACATTCGGCTCCTGTCGTCTCCCTCTACTTTGCTTCTTCAGTCTCCTCATCCCTCTTTCTGGAGGTAGGCGTTATAAAAATAAAAAAAAAAAGTAAGTTTGAACTAACTTCTGAGGAACATCAGTCGAGCTTTAATCAGAATTTTAGTGCAGCGTTTTTAAGGAGAAGTTCATTTATTAAAGTGATGGCATTTGTAACATCTTGCTCTGCACCTGTTTCCGCATTCCCAAGGGAGGACAAACCCAATCATTCCCAGTCCTCATGCGTAAGAAGCAGGCACGTACAGTGTGGTATCCATCCCGCTAACATCCATTTAGCCAGGCACGGTGCTGTGCATGGACTGATTATGAGACAATGGGCCTCTGGGCACAGACATGCAAAAGGCCCTATCATCTCTCCTATACTGTAGAAGCAAGACACAAAGACTTTGTGATGCTTTGCCTCTTTTTTGTATGGTATTTTGCATCACACATCACTGTGTTTTCTTTGTTTGTCTTTTTGTGTCTCTATTTAGTCATTTTGTGAGTGACTCTTTGTAGTTGTTTTGTGTCTATTAGTTGTTGTCTGTTTCTGTTGTTTTGTGGTCATTTTGCTTCTCTTCCTGGTTTGTATATGTGTCTCTTCGAGTGGATTTTTGCAGGTAGAGGCCAAGGGGGCCCCTGACACTTTGGGTCCCTAGGCTTGTGTCTGGTAGGTTCAGTAATCCATCAATGGGGCTGCTGAGTGTCAGGAAACTGATGTTTTTTTGTGATGCTCAACCTCATTTCTAGATGTACGTCTGGCATTGCTTTGATGCAATGCAGCCACAGATGTATCACCATTTCCATGATTGAGGCTTATCATGTAGGGGTGTGATAATGGCTTTTGTTTGGCCATTACAATCTTCTGTCTGTTTCCAGTTATACTTATGTGAAAGACTCAGTCCAGAAAGAAGCTTTGAAGAGGATTAGGTTGCTCTATGATGAAACTCTGAGCAAAAGAAACATTTCAAGATTTCCTTTTCTCTTGTCAAGCTATAAAATAGAGCGATAGCATTATTTACCTGTCTCTGTTTCCTCCCCGAGGCGACATAGTGGACGTATTAAACAGTGATCCTTAATCTCATGCACTTTGTTAATTGGAGCTTTTTAATTGTCTGCTTCTTTTCAGACATCAGACTTGTGTAAGAGGATTGAAAGGCTTCACATACTGTACTTTTGAAACTTGTCTTAATGCCACACTAGACGGCTGAAAGATTTGAAGGCTGTCTAGCTGAAGGTATGAGGGGTTATGGGGTTGAAACTGTCAGCGTCCCACTGGGTCCACCACAGGAGTGCACAACTTACCATATGGAGAGGAATTCAGATGTCTTAACATGAGAGATTTGGATGCTGCTTTAATCCAAAGTACATCACAGTATCATAGATATATGGAGTGTGCATAGCTGCAAGGAGAACCTGGGTTCATTCCCCTTTTACTCTGTATGAGCACCTCCATTAAAGCCACACTTGTAAACCTCTCACTAACACTTTCATTTACAGGACCTCAATTTCTGAATACTTTATTACTATTTTCCAAGAAGTATCCTGTACAGAAGGAAATTAGAATGAATTAATATTTACTTGGGGTGTAAGTGGAGCTTTTCTTTCAAGGGCATTGCTATTTTCTCTGTTATTAATGCCAAATCCTTCCAGGAAACTACCCAGGAAATTCTGCAACCCTGTCTCTTAGGAATTATGTTTATATAGTACAAAATAGTTTTCCCAATTACGTTGCAATGAAAGATATAATCGCTGCCTCTATTTTATTCCGAGGCAACATTCTTGAGTGTTTAGGTAACAAAAGCACTTTAATGAAGGTTGTGGAAAGCTTGTGGTTTCAGTTAAATGTTAATAAACTTGTCGTATCTCAAGATACTGCATACGTTTTCTGAATTAAACCAAGACCATGATCTTTTCCCAACCTTCCCTATCTCTTACCAAGGGCTGCCAGTTTACAAAAAATACTGTATCTACGTTAAGTATAGTTCTGCATCACTACGAGCAGATATTGTAAGATCGAATATTTGGGCGGGAAACGAATGAGATGCATTGTCAATGTATATTTTATTGATGCGTTCGATACATATCAGATAATTAATTAACAACACATCCTCATTATGCTGATGAAAACGTAATTCAGCATTACAATGTTTCCTCCACAAAATATTTTCTGTTGCAAAATAGTTGATTGTTAACATAATTTCCATGAGACAGGGTTGACACACAACCACCATACTGTATTATCATGACTGTTATCTGACAGCTCAGGATTTATTTTTCTTCTTTTTTTCATCAATCATTACAAATGTTATACAGAATATACAGAATCAGATCCTAAGTCGTACACAGAGCAATGCAATTACTAGAAGACGTGCTTTGTGCTCGTAGACATCAAATTGCTGCAGATTATAGCTGGTCAACCACTACAATGTGTGCCTTATCAGCTCTGACATGAGGAGCAAATTGTACTGCAAATATCGAGGTTTATACCCAGTTTGTAAAAGTAAAGATAACAATCTTAGTTAAAACAATTACACTGTTCTTCAAGTGTCTTTTTAAATACTGAAAATAATCAACATGTAGGTAGTTTCTTGCGTCTACAAGTTACAAAAACATGAATGATTAAAAAATGATCCACACAGCTGAAACATCCAGTAGAGCTGTCTTAATTAATACGCTGTTAGAATTGTGACTATATGAAGTATTACATCATGACACATCTAATAAACTAGATGACCTGATATAAATACCTAAACGGCCAAAACACCAAAACAAAAAACGGAACCGTCAAACAGACAGATAATGAAATGTATTTATTTACAGCACACTAAAGCCAAAACTGATGTGTTAAAACTTTTACGCTAAAAAAAGTTTTGTTCTAGTTTGCCAAGACATTTTTAACCGACGAATCCTGACTGAAGAATCTGAAGATGTTTGAAAAAGTGAGATCTGTGAGCATGTATTTGCACAGTAGTTTATCTGTTAGTGTATCCTTACTGTGGGAAGCAAAACACCGCTGAGATGAGGCCTTCAATACTGCTCGATAAAACTTGTTCAAACTAAGTTTTTACAACGCTCCCTGTCTTGAGAAGTTTAAAAATATACAATTTTATAGCCTGAAGACAAATACTGATTGTAGTGCTGCTATAATTCAGTAGCCATTAAAGGCCATAACCTCTTGGCCTCCTCTGCAAACACACACAAACGCTCGTACGCACACACACTCACACACGCATCATTAATGTGTTTCACTTCAAAGTCTTGGCAATTTTCTGATGACATTCACACTCCTCCAGGGTCAAACAACATCTCACTGCCTCCGTATCAATTATTAAATATTTTAAGCAGCATCCACCGCCTCCACCTCCGTCACCCCCTGGAGACCGATGCCGTTATCATTTTTGTCAGAGTCAGTTTCCATCTGCATTTGTCATCCCCGCACACATTTACGAGTTATCAATCGCTGTGTCAGGATGCAAAATAACTGATGTTCTTCGGGGCGGGATTGGATGGGACTATCTGGGGCTTTCAATCAATGCATATTCTCCCTCTCTCTCTCTCTCTCCTATGCCACTACTCCCTCATAAATCTCAAAGCATTGTGGGGCTGTAATGTATTTGTGGGGGGGGGGGGGGCTCGGCTGTGGGTGCAGATGGGTTGGGGGGTCCTGGTGACAGAAGCAGTAGTTATATTATCAAACATTACACCTTAGGGCGAACACGGTATCAAGGGCTTTCAGACTGTGTAAGCTCGCCGCGGTGGCAAAGGAGGAGGCACGACTACAGCACGCAGGACAAGAAGGGATTACTTTCTGTCGTCCATAAATCAACTCTCCAGCTAAACTAATCTCTCTGGCTGGATGGCAGAGTAAATACTCAGGGTATAGGGATGTAATGTGTGCTTGATGCATCTGGTTAAGGCTGCCTGGCTGCACACAGGAAGGGTGAGAGGCACTCTGCTAGCAGTTACAAGTTTGTTAATGTATACTTTCCTGCCTGCTAGATCCTTCTCTATCTTGTTTGAGAGGATTGTGTGTGTCGGCCAGCTGCGCGGTGTTGATAGTGTGAGTGTACAGATGTGTGTGTGTGTGTGTGTCATCTCCAATAACTGAATATTGGCAATAATAATAATGATAAATATTGAAGCTGCAAGCTGAGCAATTTTGTCCTTTGACAGGGCAACCAGATGACTGGATGATGATGAATGAAATTAAAGTAATTTACAGAAATGAACCATGTGAGGAAGGTTCCAGTTTTTGCATTTATTCTTATTTAATTAAGTAATTCCAACACGTCATTAATGGAGAAAACAATGAGTGAAAGCACATGTAGTGTACTTGTAATGAAATACACTGTAAATTGTAAAAAAAATATCTTACCATTAGTCATTTTTTAAAATATGTTTATCCGCTTTTTTTGCTGATAGTTCGATGACAAGATAGATACCACTCTCATGTCTGTCTGCCAAGTAGCTACAGTCAGGAACTGGTTAGCTTAGCTTAGCATAAAGACTGGAAACAGGGGGGAACAGCTAGCTTGGCTCTGCCTTAAGGTAACAACATTTTCTTGCCAGCACCTCCAAAGGTCACTAGTTAACACATATTTCATGCTCACTACCGAGTGTCTTTTATATAGGGAGTAGTGGTCAATGGGCGAACAAGGGAGTGATTGCAGACACTTAATGCAAAGATTATAACATCTGCAAGTTCATATAGTTTCCCAGACGTTCATTTACATCAAGTCAAATGGTAGCCTGTTACTGTGTTAATGTTAGTTCAGATGAAATGAGACTGACCGCAATGTTTTGTATCATGTCATCTGCATGTGGATGATGTTTAAAATGTATTTCACCCATAATGTAGCCATTTTTATCAAATTTAAAACACTGTGCCTTTCTCTTGGTGATGACCTGGGATATAAGACGTATAAGACTTCCTCGGCAGTTTGACAGATGGTTGCATAGTGGTAACGAATGAGGGCATTACCATTTGAGGATACAGTACAGCACAGTACATCAGGCTCCTTAATGTTTGAGCAGAAGGAGGGGCAAAATAATGAGAAGCCAAGCCGAGTCTTCACGGAAGCAATTTAGGTTCAAATCAGACCTCAGGGAAACAAAGAAAGCCCTGGTGACATGTAGCCCGCTCAGAGTAAATCACCTCTTACATTGTGTCTGGGCTCACCTGATAACTTGGTAGGTTTCTACATTTCCCTTTGAAAAGGATTTTGTCACTCAGGTTGAGGACACCACTGGGTCCTCGGGCCCCATAATGACTATTTAAAATTGCAGCGCAGACAATTGTGCATCATTTTTTGCACTCCCTTTGGAAAACATTATTTGACCCAGAAGATGCATAAATTACTGTAAAATTGTTCCAAGGCATGTTTTTTGTTAGAAATCTTTGGATATTGTGTCTTATTGTAAGAGGCAGAGATGAAAGAATTAGTCTTTTAATCCATCAGATGATCAAAAGAAAATTAAATGTCACATTTCAGCAAATACTGCCAAAACGTTGCAGGTTTCAGCTTCTTTTCTGTCATACATAATTATCTTTAATATTAATATCTTTGGGTTTTGGACTTCTAGCTGGGAGTCACCTCAGCCTCTGAGAAAGTCCTCTATTCATATGTCCTCTCAATGTATCTAGACAAATTGATCAATCAAGATTAATTGGAAGATTAATTGATAAGAAAAAATGTCTCCAATAAGATAAAATTGGCTGTTTTTATTTCTCTATATTTTTGTGGTTAGAGTATGTGGCGTTAGTGCAAACATTATATTTCACGTACACATTTTAACATGTTTTCTTCAGGTGCCTCTTCCTGGCTGATTAGGTTAAAGGTGATGAGCCTTTGGTGACAGCAGAGAGCCGAGAAGGCAGGTTTAGCTTGTCAGCATGCAAACATTTGCTAATTGGCAAAAAACACAAAGTAGATCTGAAGCTGATGGGAATGCCGTTAGTTTTTGGACCAACTACAATGAAAGGAAATGTCAGAGGACTACCAAAGTCAATAGATCCTTAAGATTTCAATCCTGGTTGATTTTTAATTTGTATTTGATTGAAAACAGTAGAAGTTTGCCCGGAGTAGCAGTTTCGTTCAGTCTTTTTGTTGATGCATTAGCTTCAAGTTTTTAGTATAAAATGGAGAAAAACTGTTCTGCAGTTTGTTTTTTTTGGCAGCAGTGATTTCGGGGAGATATGGAAACTACAGCTACGCTCCCCTTTTTCTTGCTCTGCTGTCTGTAAAGTGAGCCGATTTAACCGTTCAGAATACACTGAAGTGATAAAATAGACCCGGAAACCCTAATAGGGTCTGTTGACCTTCCTTGTGAATGCTAACATGTATTCACCTCCTTTTATTCCAGCAAACAGAGCAGTTTGCTTGTATGTTGACTTCTGCATGTCTGAACGTCCAGATTCAACTGGCCAGTCGCAATATTGCATTATTCATAAAACATAAACACGCAAAATGGATTCCACCGGTCCACTCCCCACCAAAGTCAGAAGATTAATGAGTCACTCTTTAGGTTATAATTCAAAGTTCATCCTCACATACATCATATTTTGAAGCACATAGATTATAAGAGAGAGAACATTTATCATATGACAAGGCATACACAAGCTCTCCTGCACACATAACACACGCACACACACACACACACACACACACACACACACACACACACACACACACACACACACACACACACACACACACACACAGGACTCCTGTCTCCTGCTACACATACGCACACACTCAAGCACACACAATTTGTTTTAACACCAGGCCTCACCAGAGTGAGCCTCCTCTTTCACATCCGGTTATTCTAATTTTATTCAGACACATCTCCTCTGAAGCATTAAAGTGCCGTTTGCACACACAGATGAAAGATAATAGTCTAAGAAACTGGTCATTCCTATACTCTGTTGCCCTGTGAGAGCAAGAAAGATGATAATCATTCATCACAATAATCAAACCATGAGACACACTCGGGATTTCATGCAGCTCCCTGCAACATCTGACTAAAAGAAAATAGGTTATTTTAGGTTAAGAATGTACATAACAGAAAGCTGTGGTGCGCTTGTGGAAGAATTTCAAGTAAAACTAAGATTCTTTGCTGAATCTTAGTTTAGTTTTCATTGTTTTTTTTTTTTTTTGTAAGAAGCCTTTATAAGACAGCATATTGTAAAGGCATATTTGTTATAGGAATAGTTAAGACATTTTTTGAAATAATCTTATTTGCTTTCTTGCTGAGAGTTAGATGAGACGATAAATGCCACTCTCATGTCCGTGCAGTGAATGGTGAATTCTGTTATGTTTGACCAGAGCCAGGCTGACTGTTTCCCCCTGTTTACAGTCTTTATGCTAAGCTGCAGCTGCTAGCTGAAGCTTCATATTTACGTACAAACATGAACGTGGCATCGATATCCTCAGCCAATCCTTGGGAAGAAAGCCATTAAGAGTATTTCCCACAATGAACTATTCCTTTAAGGTTGCATCTACTCAGTATATTTGCAATAAAATTAGTATGAAATATAGAAGCATTGTGTGAAAAAGGGTATCATCGTATTTGTAATAATGCATATACTGTATATTTTTGGAACAAAACTTAATGGTAGGAGACATTGAGAAAAAATGGCGAAACCCTGACAGTGACAGTTACATTTATGGACCGTATAAACATGCATGAAAAATGACAAGAAAAGGGATGACCGGCTCATCAAAAAAAATTCATCCCAGAATACAAATCTGGTACATTGGATTAACTGCTGGACACAAATGAAACACAGGCTTCATCAACTTTCTAGCAATTTGTGCTGACAGCTGATAACCTCTCAGACATCCGAGCAAACATTAACCCTGCCTCTCAAAATGATAGGCTGCATTATGTTCTAATCTTCCCTCAAATACTTGATAAGAAAGGCTAATTTGAGTGCTGATGGAGTTGAGAATACAGCTGAAGCTCCAGAATAAATACAGATATCGTATCATAATCACAAAGAGGCTTGGCTGCACACATATAGAAACGAATTGGTCTCTTCACAAGTCCAATCACAGTTTTAGAGAGTTGATGCCGGCAGATTGAATTCTCTCTAAATTGGCATGGCAATGTCACAGATGCCACTTCAAATGAGGTTTGAACATATATTCATTCTGTAGCTCATTGGCTCATGTTAATCCTCTCCATTTGCCACTTGTCAGAGGCAAGTGTCATTGAGCGTTGCCATCACCGCACAGTATTTCAGCCTTACAGTAACTCATAGAAGACGAGTCAGTCTTTCAATCAGGCAGAGGTTTCAGATCAGCTTAAACTTTTCTGGCCATTGATTAGATAATAAATGATGCCAGAAATGTATCCAATTTGGCAAAATATGAAGGCTTTGTAGAATGATGTATAGCTCAAGAGATGTGGATGTGGTTTACGTATCCTCAAGCACTGATGGACTTCTCCACACAGATATAATAAGCAGCATAAGGCAAACACAGCCATAAAGCTGAGCATCCTGTGTCCTCACTGGGCTATACTGTAAAAAAAAAAAAAAAAGTGCATTACCACACTGTCAACTCTTGTTTTTAAGGTCCAGAATGAAACTAAACTTTTAAGCCCACTTGGACAATCTGCTGATGACGCTCAAGTGATGTGGTACAAAAACACCAGAACAGCTACTAAATGGACCGTGAGGCGGGATTATTTTGTCAGCTGTTCCCTGATTGTTCCTCTGATTGTGAACAATCCTTGTTCTGCTCATCCAACATCACACAATGCTTTCATCATTACACTTATAGAGCTCACCAGCTCCACTGAAAGGCTGCAGGGATGTAGGTGAGAGAGACTAATCAAGTTCAACCTCAAGATATCACACGGACATTGTGAAACAAATCTCGTTAAACATCATACCATATCTCTACATCATCCCGAGATACACAACCTGCACGTGCATGCATGCAAAAGCTTCAGAAAATTAGAATTTTTGAAATGTTGTGAAGCCTGTGAGCAGGTTCAGGCTGACGACCATAATGCGCTTTTACACTCATTTGACAAACTATCCTGGCTGCGACATACTGTAAATCCAACGCACCCCTCTGCTGGAGGCGGTCTGTTTAAAAACCCGTCAAAGCCCCGCCCACTCGATTGTCGCGGCTGCTCACCTGCGAGGACAACAGGTGTGCTAAATGCTGTAAAGCAACGGCCAACTCTTGCTGCTTCGGTCCACACAGTGTAAACATGTCACTTCAGGACTGTTTGCTTCTGGTTCTGAAATCGGCTGAAGGTTTCCCTGGACACTTAAAACTGGAAGTAGTAGCCCTGTAGTTGCAAATTGGGATATTGGGATTACGTCACATCGCATCATCGCCTGGGGTTTACGCTACAGCTTCCCTTCATCAGTGTAAGTGTTTGCTGCTCATACTAGCATATTATGAGTTGTTTGAATGTAGTAACTTGAAGTCGTGATGCTGTTGAGCCTGAACATCTGACTTTGTTGTCTCTGTTGTGTGTTTCTGCTCTTGTGCTGCTGCTGCTGCTGTGTACAATGTGCAATATTTTCGTTGGCATTGTTTCATTGGTATCTATGGTTATTTTCCTGGTTGTTATTTGCTACCTGCAATGTGTTGCCTCCATGCTCTAGATTTGTCGCAGTGAAAATGAAAACTCACATTTAATGGGTTGAATTGTCTATAGTCTATAGTACAGGGTTTACTTGTATGTTGGATTTAGGGATGTAAATATTGTTTTGCAGCATTTATTCCTGTAGTAATGGTTTCTTGTGAAACTACTTTATTGTCACGTTGTCACTTTCTAGACTGTACTTACTTTTAAGTAAAGCATTAAACATTTAGACTCAACGCGTGGGTTATATGTCAGCTTGGTTTATTATTTTTAGCTGCATCTAACTGATCTACATTATGCCTCATGCTGCTGCTAAACCCAGCTGCACTCATTTCCAATTTGAAGCTTACACTATATCCATGTGTAATGATCATCTGATGCTTATTTAGAATTTATTATGTTCATAATTGTCTGCTGCATAATGTATGTGTCTTCACCTGCTGCTGCGTACCAGGTCAAGATTTTTCCTTCTCAATTTACTAGACGGTATATTCCCATCAATAGTCGGAGGTGCTTTGTTGGATAATAGCCACATGACGGCTGGATAGATGGTATCAAAGTTGATGGCGGGCTCTGTATTTAATGAGATATTCAGTGCTTTACTACGGTCACTCTTTCAATCTCCGCTGTGCTGAGCTTGCTGTATTTGTGGGGAGTTGGGAGGGAAATATTACATGTACAAATATTGACTTTGGATATAATATGTGTTCCATGTGATTTGAAAGACGGCCTCAAACTGTAAAACTGAAGCTGTATGTGTTTCACTCACGTATTGCTTCCTTTATTCATCCTTTATTTTTGCAGTTTATTTATATAGCTATTGGCCAGTTTAATCAATCTCATGCACTCCAACCACATGAACCAAAATGTTCACTATGTCGCCTCAAACCAAACAATGAAGTAGTCAACAATCCTCACATTTTTCATTCTTTTGAAAACAAAAGCAGCTGGCAGCTGCCTGTTAACTGTTTAAATGTTGTCACCAAAGTGAGGAATTGTTGGCAGGTCATATCCTGAGATTAGACATCCCAAAAGACAAATGTGCAGTTCAGGCTTTAGACTTCACTCTCGGCATGAGATGAACACACAAACGCAGATCGTATTTTCTGCTACAACAAACATTCTTTCCCATGTTTTCACCGGCGGCCTCACGCACTTGATTCTGCTCCTCGGTTCCCCTGAGGAGCATATTACAGTTAGGTCATGTGATCTCTCGCTACTCATCATCTTCCCTTTGATGAACAAATGAAAATCCTGCGCCCTTTGAAGCATTTTTTTGTGCCGCACGCTCAGGCAATTAATGCGTACGTGAAAAGCCAAAGCGAGAATAGATGAGACACGATGACGAGGACACTGGGAGGAAACGGGGGACGGGTTTCAAGCTTCATCACCTTTTTCCAGGTGTCTCTGCCCGCATGATTTCATCTGTGAACTGCAATCAACTTCCGTAATGAAATAAGTAATTAACATATTATAATTGTGCTACAGTTTGATTTGACAGAAATCATTTTCCATATCTAATACTATGCTAATTTAATCTGTTCTTCACTCGCCAACATGACCTTTTGTGATTAAGTTTCATGGCAGATTTCTTCTGTGTGTGTGTGTGTGTGTGTGTGTGTGTGTGTGTGTGTATGGGAGGGATTTATTTTAGAGACTGAAAATGTACAGATGTTAGTTTATTACAGCAGATAGTTTTTTTTTTTTTTAAAAACAGCTTTTATGAGTGGAAGACTGGGAGATGAAGTAGCTGAATATTCCTGTACGTTGAATATTATCTCCTCCACTGAGTGTACATTAATCAAACAGTGGATTAGAATGAGGTTGGGATCGGTATCCGTGCAGACTCTGACCTTATTAAGCAGGTCAGGTATTGGCTGTCTTAAATGACAGACATTAAATGCAGTGAATTTTTGTCGGTGTTGTAAAATTCAGTTACGTGTTTCCACCATAAGTTGCATTTGTTCTGTCATGGTGGGCCACTGTAATGAGTTAAAGCTACAGCTGATGCTGTCTCATCAAACCAGCAAAAAAAAGTGCAGCGTTGGGCCTTTACTGTGAAACCAGAAGTGACAATGCCGCTCATGGTTTGCAAATGTTAACAAAAATGGGGTGAGAAGGGGGAAAAGTATGGAGTGAATTGATCTCAAACTGGTCACATTATATGTATTACATGATCTACAAATGAAAAATAAGATTTACAAACGATTAGTGCGTGTTCCAATCTACATACAGATATCAGTACATTTTAACTAGTTAGTTTTACAAATGCACACATTACAATCTGAGTAAATATAAATATTTTACATACAGATTTTTAACTTCATCTTCAAAGATCAGATACTTTTTGCTTGTATACCAATGTCAGAAAATATTTGTGAAATTATTTTATAATTAGCACAGTTTTATAAACTTGTGTGCATGGATCGCCTGATGCACAGGTGAAAATGATCAGATCTGCGAAGTTTGTTTAAAATCTCTACGTAAAATATTGCTATTTATTGATTCGATTTTAATGTGTGTATTTGTAAAACTATTTTACACGTGTTTAAATTGCTTGGTATTTCTGAGATTAACTGGCTTAGAGAATCCAAATCCAGACACGAAACCAGACAAATGATTTGGTTGTCTTTGTTTTGTTTGTTTGTTTTTTGCTTTTTTTGCCACAAGCTAAACAAACTATAACAAAAAAATGTTTTTCCAAATGATTTGTAAGAATTTTCTAACAAATGGACAAATGATTTCATCCTGCCGATAGGTGCATCCGATCAGAACAGAATTGTCCTTCTGGAGGGCCATTGCAAATCATGAAATTATTTTTGTCGTCAAAACAGATATTCTGCAAAAGAACCCAATTTTGTCACCGATACAAAAGCTAAAAACACAAGATGCAATGTGACTACATCTTGAATATTGGTGGGGCTTCCAGACAGCAGCAGAGTCCCCTGCCTCTCTTAAGTCCACTCCTCCGGGCTGAGAATCAAACTCCTCAGACGCCGCTATCTCCAAGAAAACAAGCTGCCTTCAGCTATCAACACACTAGCAAACATACTCACGAGAGACCGGAGCTCTGATGATCACATGAGACTCCAGCTATCATGATCACAAGTTTTCATGTTCGTAAGATTTACCCTCGAGAAAGAGCAAAAATAAATGTAATTTTACGTAATTACAAAAGGTCAAGCCGTCTGTGAGGGATGCAGGAAGTGGAGGGGAAGTAATCAGAGCAGCAGTCTGGCATTAGGAAGACTGACAGAGTATGTGCCAGCCAGTAACGAGACAGCGAACCGCAGAGCTTCTTGTTTTGCTGTATGATGGCTCCAAGGCCTCGGGGTGCACTGACAACATTACCATACTTTTCACCTCCTATATACAATACTCGTGTCATCATCGCCTTGGTGTGGCATCGCCCATTTGAGACTTGACACTGTTGCTATTTTAGAGTGTCACTTAAGGTTTCAGGCATGAGCTTATTAGTTCAATCAGACTCAGTGCGGCTGCTTAGTGTGTGCCAACTTAAAATCAAATCTGAGCATGTTGCACTTGAATGCCAACTTCTCCCCGTGTGGCGCCCGCAGTTAAGTGTAGCATTTGATTTCTTAGAGTAGAAGGTGGTTTACGGCAGTCACAGTGACGGATCTGAGAGGAGACTTTTAATTTAATGTTGTTCGGGGGGGAAAGTGTTGCATTTTTAGGTAGATTTCTACATTGCAGCGAGCAGGAGTTTTGAGGTAATATTCGTATTACTGAGGCACTAGTGTCTGATGTTGTCATGCGCAGTCTCACTGTCCATTTTGATTTGTGTCTGCTTAGCGTTATTCCCCAGGGATTTCCTTTACTGCCACAATACTTCCTTTCATCTTCCCCGTTTCTCACTCTCCACTTTTCTGCAGTCATCACCACAATCACCACCTGGCTTTTGATTCTCATGTGAATACGACCAAGCCAAACAACTGAGGTGAAAATAGATTTGTTTTGTTGCTGAGGCAATGAGCTCCAGTCAGCAGGCACATGATGTATTTTTTTTGTTAAAAACTGTGAAAACAGCTTGATTTTATGTTCTCACAGGGATGTCCATGTCGTGTTAAGTTCTCCTCTACATTCTGACGGAATACCTGCAACAAGGTGTATGCCATGCACCATTTACTTTAAACATTTCAATGTGTTTAATAACTGTAACATAAACCAGATCAAAGCATAATTACAGTAAATGGCCTTGCTTTAAAAAAAGAATAATACAAAAATCAAAAATCTGTGTTTAGGTTTTCATAGAATCCCAAACACAGCATTATTATTTATGGACTTTATATCATTTATAAACTTACCGACCGCATTGTTCAGGACACTGGAGGCCTTTGTGTTCTTCTTAAAGAGCAGCCTGACATCCCACCAGGTCAGAATTGATATGCCAGTTATAGAAGGAAGATTGAATATGATATCAGAGCAAAGTGTGGCTATGTACGTGTTCCAAACCCAACTACTGCCTGTAGGTGTGACTGACAAAATACTAGCGCACCAAACTAGGGCTGCAACTAACAGTTGTTTTCATTCTATTTTAATTTGCAGGTTATTTCCTCAATTCATAGTTCAGTCTGTAAAATGTAGGAATTGGTTCATCCCAGTTTCCTAGAGTCCATAGTAAAATATATAATTTTATCTGACCAACAGTCCCAACCTCTTAAATCATCAAATATTACTTTATATAATATATTTTCCCTTGAAGAAATTATATAAATAATTGAACGATTAGCAAAATGTCTGCCAATTATATTTCTGTCAATCAATTAGTCAACACATTTTTTCAGCTCTCCACTAAACTAAATATGAAATGGTAAACAGGGTGGGATTGCAACCAAAACCCATTTTCTGTCCATGATAAAGAGTCAACCGGAGACAAAGTTATGTTACATTATAATTTACAGTTTGAAATGTATGACTCACTGACCATTTTAATCCTGTTTGGTTTCCTTTCATTTTGCTTTTACTTTAAACTTAAATGTAAAACTGTGGTGGTTGTAGCTCAGTTTGTAAAGTGAGTTATTAATCACAATTCACAATCTCCTTCTGTGTCCTTTGTATCAAAGAGTCTTTAAGAAAGACATTAAATCCTGTATTTCCCCCAGAGTATGTCTAAAAAAAAAAAAGTGTGTCTCCATACAAAAGTATCTGCCGAAGGACTATAATGTAATCTAATATTTTCAGCGTGTTATTGCCCTCTGCAGCGGTGAGAGATCTGCAGCTCAGATGGAGTCGTTTGGAAGATAGTGGAGACGGCTGCTCTTTATTTCCATCAACTACTGCAAAACATGCCGGCTAAAGTTCGACGCCACTGGACTTGAACTGTTGATGCGGTGTGTGAAATGCTTTGCGTCCATTATCCAGACTTCATTTTGAATTCGCATTATTGGCAATGTCAGAAAAACAGGTGCAAGCCAACAAGCCAATCAGCATTTGTCAACGGCAGAGCAGAAAGATCTTCTCCAGCCAACTGTAAATGTGTCTATTTCACTCCATCATACAAGTGGATATTTCAACAATTCATTGATTACGTAAGCAGCATTAACGCAGAGAATGAAAGGGAAAATGAACATATTATGCATTTATGCTCCAGTCCATTTCACATGCTAAATCATATTGTTGATTTAAGGGAGCAAACATTATGCTCTGATGGATCCTCAAACTGTCAGAACAGAGAACTGTAAATATCTCCGCATTCACAAGTTGAATGTGTTGGCATCAATCAAGCGACGTATTCACATCAGTGACAACATGTTAAAGCATCTGGCACGTTGGTGATCAAGAAAACAAAAGGTGTTTCTGAATATATACACACCAAAAAGAATAAATACTGTGCTATGTCACTTTAAATTTCATACCTTGCAGTAGAACAATGCATCGCAAATGGATCATTACATAAGACATACGACAATTTATGTCTGTATTGTATCTATTTTATTGGAATTTTATTTTTTTTTCTTTTAAGTACAGTGTCAAGCACAGAGTTTGTGTCTGGAAAGAGAAAAGATCATCCGTTTGGCCTGACAAAAGCTTGTTATTCTACCCAGCACTCAATCGCACAACATCCCCATGAAAAGAGGATGATGCTGGAGAATCCTCCTCCTTGCTGCTTTCCCCTTCCTCGACCTCTGATTCTCTCTCTCTCTCTCTCTCTCTCTCTCTCTCTCTCTCTCTCTCTCTCTCTCTCTCTCTCTCTCTCTCTCTCTCTCTCTCTCTCTCTCTCTCTCTCTTCCCCCCCCCCCCCCCCCTGCAGTGTGTGTGAGTGGTATCCATCTGTCAGTTGTCAGTGCCAGGGAGTGATACAGAGAGCTGTCACTTCTCGTCAGCCCGCATTGGTGAGGCCTTTTGCAGCTGCCCTGCCTGACTCGGGGCCAGAGGAAGTGTGTGTTTCTGTGTTTGTGTGTGTGTGTTGAGGAAAAGGGAGAAAAAAAGACAGAGAGAGAGAGAGGAGCAGAAAGGAGAGAATGGTATTCAGGAGGCAGTAAAGCAATTAAACTGGAGACAATTGAAAGGAAGCTGGAGAGAGATTGGAACCAGTGCAGGATACGCAACAGATTGTAAATATCACATTACCTTAATATGCTCACCACTGTATCACTATGTGCTCCACAGGACATGTAGTCATCCATGACCTTTATCAACCTCTGTTGGTGACCGACGGGAACTACAACAGCCTTCAGAGAAACCCTGAAATAAGACGGGAACACTTTGCATCTTTTTAAGGATGTTAAAAGATGAGGAGTCTTGTTCGCACACCTGACATTTCTTTTGTGCAAACATACCCGATTTGAATTTAATTTGAAATGCATTGTTAGCCTAATGTCTCCTGGCTTCCGTTGAGATAATACAAGGAAGCCAATGTATTAATGGACCCACAGAAAGTGATAGTACACTGAATACATGTAATGCACTGACTCTATAAAATTACTCTGAACACATAATTCCTTTATGAACTGATGTAAATGGTAACAGTAACAGCTATTTTATCTACGATATCCCTTCATAAAAATTGGCCGGTGCAAATGAGAGTTGAGCAAATTTAGTGTAACCCATGATTCTCAATACTGTTACGTGAGCAACAGGTGGAAGTGGAGACTGAAATTCCACTGGTTAGTTCTAAAGAGATAAAGTTAGAGTTTTTCATAAGCTCCAGGAATTATGGATCCAGTGGAACCAAATTAGGAATTATGCAAATTAGCCCTAAAACGCATAAAAACAAACAAACGACCGAAAACATTTGAGATGGATGCTTTCAAAGCCCGACATCTTTGCACTTTGCGAAATACATAAATCTTCCTCATTTTTACAATCGTATGATATGACGTCTTTGTTTGAACCAGCAACAGACGGAACTGAAGACGGACAGAATTAGTGATTTGTCCGTTTCACCTCTATTTTGCAATTTAATAAAAACAGCATGGAAACAGACCAGTTAAGTTAATCAATGATTTATGCTGAAAAGATCCTGCTAGTGTCACATGTTACTCAATCATGAGATTTACTCTCTTCTCAAAAATGATAAACTGTGTACTTTCTGTACATTTGCTCCAAATATGTCCCTACTGAACATACCCTTTACAGGTCTTGCACTATAAAGAGACCTTTTCCCCTGATGCGCGTTATTCATCACTGCACTGAGTTCTGGTTGTAAAAACTCAGTTGCTCCGATTGTAGTGTGTTCCTGCAGTGTTACCAAATGATTCATAAACTCTGCTGAGTCTGCACTTTGCCTGAATGTGGACATTTTTCTCCTGAAACGTTCTCCACAATAGCGCCGTTCTGAATTATAGCGTTGCTGAAGGTGGCAATCATGTTGCCAAATTAGTCATCCTAAATTTGACAAAAAAGGATAAAGTACAGAGAACGACAACAAGGGTCTCTCTCTCTCACAGAAAAGAGCTTCAGCTGTCCATGCACTGCTTTATGAATTCAGTTGGACTGCACATTTCTCTCTCTGGCTCACTGAAATGCACACAAACTCTCTCAGTGCGAATGCAGATCAATACAACTGTGTTTTAAACTCTATCATATCAACACGGAAGCTGCTGCCGCAGCTGCAGATTGTCTTTGTTTCTTTATTGAGTTATTTGAAATGACTCAACCGAGAGATGAAAGATAAAGTGAAAGAAAGGCTCTGCTCTTGGATCCCTCAACACTACACAGGACTCGTCATGCTCGTCATTCCGATGTTCCTGGAGGTCGCTTCCTCTGAAAGGCTGGGAGGGAAAGAGAATATTCACTGATGTCAGAGCGTAAAATAAAATCACTTCACAATGTAAGATGGAGCCATTCACATATCATTATGTTCCTGTAAACAAACATTTGTCTTGATTTACTCGCAATATCTTCCAAAAAATGACTGAGCGAAGGGTCTAACATGAAAATAACAATACGCCTACAAGCACTCAAGCACTCAAGTACAGCTGTTAGGAAAGAGACAGTACAAAGGCACACAGAGTAGGATTTTCCTCAAAAATCAATGTATAGAATCCCTCTCAATCACCAAAGTGTGTGGTGGTGTCTGTATATCTGCAGAGACTCTGCCCTCTGCCTGTATATTCTCTTTTGTTGTCATTTTGCTGTTTTCGAGACGTCTCTGGGCAGCAACCTCTACTAAAACGTAGCGACCAGGTGCCAGATCGAAGCACCTATCAAAGAGGAAGCAATGAAAATGGAAGACGAAGCGCAGAAAAACCCCACAAATATAGCGAGGCGAAACACCAAGCGGACGACTGGTCCAAAACGAACTGAGAAAATAAAAATGAGATCAGATCAGATGAAATAAATACTGAATGCTAAGTAGTTTCTAGTATTTTATTGATCTACCATCAAGCATGTAAAGTAATGAGGAACGGTTTCGTCAATAAAACTCTTTTTATTGCCAACTAATAATCACTTTCCCACCAGAGCAGGGATGAACAAAAACAAATGCATCTATCCTCATAATAAAGACAATTATGTTGCTTGTTCACATGATTTTACGGCCTGTGTCCCATGTTGCACATGAAAACAGCTTTGGACTTTTTTTTTTTCCCCCAACAGATGCCAGACTGTGAAGTTACTCTAAATGAAGACGTGATAAACACGAAACCTAATAAACTTGTCAATGTCGTCCCATTTTTAGAAAAAGTTAAACACAGCACACTTTGTTCATTTTCAACTAATAAATATCTTCAGCAGCAAAGTATAAATGTCATCTGAGTCATGCAGCTGTTGCCAAGAGAGAGTGGTGTGAACAAGTCAAGGACTGATGCTAAATAGTCAAAGACGTATTGTTGTTGACTGTGTGTGCAGTCCTGGATGGCTCATAATTCAAAGCATGCTGTATCCAGCCTCAGAGTCATTTTCCTCGACCAATAATGCTTTTATTTATATGCGGGTCCTCCGCTCAGTATGGAAGAGCTACTTTAAAGTATGTTGTTTCAGTGTTTTCCTTTTCCCCACAGCAGGAACCTATTGTATGACATGCCTTTTATACATTATTGTTGCTTTAGCTGTGGCTGACGTTCAGCAAGCTTTTAACCAGGAAGTAGGTCTGAGCTGAAAACGTCCCGCTGCTGAAAGCTTCTGATTCATGGGACAATTCATTCATATGTGCACTGAACACCTCTATCACCAAGTCAGGTAGTTTAATTCCTTTAAAAGTATTCTGATTGTCACGTGAACGTTCATTCGTAAACCGTAGTTGGACAAAATACAATTTTAACTTCAGAGTGACTTACTATCTTTTCATGGAGCTTTCAACCACGTCTCATTGTCTTGCTCAGTGGTTTGAGGAAATCCCATCCTCTAAGGGAAATGTTTGATGCTGTTGTGAAACTTATTTTTATTTTTTTTTCAAACGGAGTCTTTAGATTCAGCTGAAATATACAGAATCATGTTTGTTTTTTTATTCTGGTGCATCAGATGCCTTTATTAGCTGGCAGTCGGGAGATGACAGGAAATGACATCTAACAAAGGACTTGAACCAGGAATGTTGTGGTCCATAATCACCACCTTAACCGTCGGGCACCAGGGCCCAGTGTGTCCATTTTTAAGATATAATATTCTGACTGAAACTAATTGACTTATCACATTCAATCTCTTGAGCCTCGGGAATTTCATTTTTATCTCTGATGTATGGTTAGTCTATAAAATCACTCACACCATCAACATCCACAAAATCCGGAAGAAATGGAAGTCCCTTCCTTCAATATCCAAACTTCCCCCGATTTTTATGAAAAATGACTGAAAATGACGTTAAAACGGTGGTTAAAGGAGAATCAAGAATACAATCATTTATTTTAATTTATGAACTGTTAACTAGTCAAACAACCTCAACTGTTCTATAAATCCCATATGCATCCTGTCACTATATACATAGTGAACAGTATTTTGTAATGCTTGTTGTATGTATGCATTTATATGCTGCTTATGCATTTTTATCTTAGTAAGTAAGTACTTCTCTGGATTTCTCTGATCCAAGTATGTCTAAGAGTGTGTGTGTTTGTGTGTGTGCCTGATACGTGACATTAGCAGGATAAATAAAAATCAAATGTTTCCAAACAAGAAAAACATTGCACACCTTTTTTAAGAAAACTCTCTTCAAAGCTTCACCGCCAAAGCTAGAAATTCCTTCTTGAGGCATCAATGAAATCAAAAACAACAAACATCACACTTATGCTCCTGTTTAGTAACTCAAATGTTGTGTTTTTATGCTTAAAAGGAGCTATGCTCAGACTCTAAAAAGTTTCAAAGCACAAACGGTGTAAGAATGTATCCGTTTTTGTCTTTCTAATCTTGGCGTGCTCAAGGCAGACGCTTGCAGAGTTTGTTTTTCCTGCAACGTGAATTTCTGACAAAAGGTTGTCAAATTGTGACAAATCGCTTTACCCTGAATTTACCTCGTTTTTGTTGGGTTGCGCTAGAAAGAGAGGATTTAAACTAAATAGTTAAAGTTTTGCCAGAAATAATAAATACTTTTATGCCATGCTCTGATGCAAACATTTTGATTATACCAAGTCAAATGTATAGTTACAAATATACCACCACCATAGAATAGACAACATTAAAAAAAGATATACAGCTAAAGTTTATCATGCAACAATGTGGAGTTTAGTGATTGTTGTTAATTGTTGTAACCATGTTTTTACAAATGCTCGTGGTGGTTGTTTGTCGACAGCGGAGGTTTTTAGACTCTGTTCCAGACGATGCCGACACACCACCCAGGAGAGAGAGAGAGACGGAGAGAGATGCGAGGAGCTCTTGCCCTATATAGAAGTCCCCGAGGGAAGGGTTGAGAATCTTTGATTCTCTTTGAGTAGGCATTTTGTCATGTTTTATATCGTTCAACTAATAAAACACAAGTCCTTGACTAAAGACTTGGACTCCCTCTGGATGTCTGCTCTACATTGGCAGCAATTGTTTTCCTTAAACGCACTCCTCCATCTCTTCCCACATCGGCACCTAGCCTACATAATGCACGAAACATGTTCATATACCATTAGTTAGGAATATGCTCATGTGAATGATGCCATTTCTTATTTCTTATTTACTCAAGTCTTTTTTTAGCTCGGAAAGATCTGAAAACAAACTCACTGAAGACATTTCCAAGAGAGTTAGTTACTTTTTAAACATAAATCTCCTGCTCTAATGATGTCGGGGGGGGGGGGGGGAATAAGACATTTAAAGTTTTTGAGGGGAAAAAAATGTACAGTGCTAGTTGTACTAGAACAAGACTAAGAGTTTAAAGCCATGCTAGCAGCTTTCTGAGGTTATGTTTAGGGTCAGCTGTGCTTTGAGCTACATGCTAATGCCAGCATGCTAACATGTTCATAATGGGCATCGTTGACTTGGCTGATCTTTTATCCGGAACACCTTTTTAATCTTTCCCATATTTACCGTCTTAGCTTAGCGTGTTAGTATGCTAACGTTAGCTGATTGACCCTTTTCTGAGCCCTGCAGAGCTACCATGGAGCCCACACGGTCACTAACTGCACTCACTGAAGAATTATCTAACTTTTGGAAAAACAAAAAAGTGATTTCAGAGAGAAGCAGACAGAAGGGTCTACCACATGCGTTTGAAGGATACATCCAGTGTGTCAAACTGATTCAGCAGCCAAAACAGATTGAAAAGATTAAGATCGTAGCTAAAGCCAACAGATCACAGCGTAAACGTCAACCGCCACATCACGACAAACAAGGCAATATCTACAACACACTTTTGCTTACGAAACATTTTAGGGACTACAAATGCGAACCTATTATCCTGAAGGCAAGTGAATCCGCAACACCACCGCCAACAGTTTTGCCCACGGCTGTCTCGCTATCTCTCAGACATTTTAAAAGGTGAGCGGAGGGGGAGTTTTATTGTTAAGTGGGCTTGGACACGGTAAAGAGCCAAGAGCTGGTGTTTAACAGCACTATTAACGGCAAGATGGAAGATCGATACAGCAAGGTAGAGAGGAGGCGCATCTCTGTCACTGTGATGTGTTATTAGTGCCCGACAGTGGAGGGATCTGGCTTCTTTCCAGTCCCCGGGCCTTGTTGTGTGCTTTGCTCCACAGCAATTAAACCGAAACCCCTCTTTCCACTCTGTGCTGCAGATTCAAAGCCTGTAAATGACCGTTTCATAAATTACAAAAGCATTAACAAGTGTCGGCGAGCGATGAGATCTTTGACATAACAAATAATACCTTTAGCTGAGAGATTTATTTTGGCACCATCGAGGTAATATCCTCTGTCTTTTTAACAACGACAGTATATGACTGTGATACCTTCAAGGTCTTGGATAATGCAGATAGACTCTCTCATGTTCATGCCCATTGTCAGGTTACTCTTTATTTTGTCACATATTCTATTTCCCCACCTCTCATTCCTTTTAACGGTCAAATTATGTATAACCAATGCATCTCTGTTCAGAGTTTGCTTGAGGTGAAATTGTGAAGTGTTGTGGAGTAGACTAACTGAACATTTAGAGAGTTTCACATGTTAATATTGTTCAAAATGAATGAGAAGTGCTTCAAGCTGGATATTATCAGCAGATCTACACTTGTTTAAATGGAAACCTTGTTTTTCTGCGCTGTTTGATCCACTGGTTAGGGAAACTTTAAAAGCTGCAAATCACTGACTTTTTTTTGTTTTGTTGTTGCCTCATGTATGTGCTCCAAATTACGACGACCAGCTGTTTAATTTTCTGAGATTCCTGCAGGATACCAGGTCAGGAGAATGAATGTAGGAACGCCCTCATCATTTGTAAGAATCCAACATAACAGAATGGTCTCATATTTAACTTGCATGTATGGAGCAAAGACGCAGGAGTGAGCTGTTTTTAAATACTGTCTCATCTGCCTTCTATGTAAATTTGTGTGCACAGTACACAGATGTTGTCAAACTCATTCAACTTTGACTTCATTTTATACCTGTGGCATATGCGTTTGGGACTGTGGCACAAAAATGATCGTCTGCTTTCCTCAATGTCACGATTGTTAAATTTTCTATTGTCCCTGACTTTAAGAACTTATTACAACTGGTCTATTGTCTTACCTTTGCAAGAACTGCTGAAGAGAGCACAAAAGGTAATGTGGAGGAAGATGGTGAATTACACAACCGCACAGTTCAAGAGCAAGATTAAATGAATTTTCAAACCGGTTCATGCTGACCTCCGGTCGCTCAGGCAGGTTTACATCACAACGAGTGTAACCCCACGCATAAATTATACTGTGTTCATACAGTTAGTCTTACCACTCACATACTCTACTTAATCATTAATAAAAAGATGGATATGGATCTTTAGATACCTTGATAACACATATTCAGGTGCTTCGTCTAACTACAGTAATCCTATTAACATTCATCATTTTTGTCATTTATTATGTTTTAGACAAATTAGCTTTGATATTTCTATGTGTGGGATACATGGAACGCACTGTGTGGAAATCGACCAAATACATGGGTGTGTTTTACAACTTAGAGAGTAAATGATAATTATAGCAACAGTATTACCTAAGGTTAAGAACATATATTTAATTTAATTTCCATCTGTCGACACTGGAAAATAAAACGTAAAAAATGTCAAATAAAGGCGAAATACTCCAAGTGCTCCTGTTTGAAAAACACTACATTTTAAGAGTTTTTTGTACTTTGGAGTACCATTATCTCAGTGTACATGAAAAATGTTCTTGTCTCACGCTATAAAAAATACAATAAAACCTTTCAGACTCTCAAGGATATGTCTGACGATATTTTTCTTGCCATTAAATCCCATGTATACCAAAGCCAACACAATTAATCCACAGGATGCGAACGCTGACGTGCTCCTTCATTGCCATGAACACAGCCACAGTAGTTTATTTTGAGTGACTCCCACATACAATAAATATGCACTTGAGTCCCAAAATGTATTAATCTGCATCTGAAAATAGTCCCCAATAAATGATCCATTTACTCTTTAAGTAATATAAAAAACTGCAGTGCCCAGCTGTGTTTAGAAATGACTATTTAGCCTTTTTGAAACTATATATTGTTGATATTCTTAAAGCTGTAGGTTCTTACTGTGGGAGGTCTGAGGCTGAGAGCCACAGACGGGGTCGGGGAATCGGAAAGAGATTTGTTGAAAATAAGATAAATGTAGATAAAAAATAAATAACGCCAGCCTTTTCCTTTTTAAAGGGGCCATAAAATGCTGCTGGTTCTCTGTCCATCAAGTTGAGTACTTCAGTAACGAGTGTTCACCTTGTATTCTGAGTGCAAATCCTACCTGATTAGTAGGCTAGAGACCAGCAGTGGAAGCCATACAGTACGAGTGGTTGTACAAATGATAAATTAAATAATCCAAGACACAAGAGCAGTATATTATAAGGCTACATTTGTGCTTTCACAAGACATAATTGAAAACATTATTCATTTTTGGCGAGGGTTTCAGGAAGTAAGTGTGTGATTATCAATATGACTTTCAAAGTAGCTGAGGGGATTCAACTTACATTCATTTTATGTGACGTTGTCACCAAATTGCTTAATATTGACTTTTGCCAAACGACTCTTTTTAACAAACATGTAAGTGATGGATGTCTAAGATGACTGTCTGGCTTTGACATCTTTGTGTGTGAGCCTCTTTGGTCTATTTGTAATGGATTGTGTGTGTGTGTGTGTGTGTGCGGTATTGTTGTCAACGATCTAGTTGATAAAATGTAAGGTTGTAACATGGTGTTAACCCCGCAGAAGCATTATGCAACAAATCACTGGATTTTGTCTGTTTGTTGTTCGTGTTTTACCATCTTAAAGCCGCGTCCATTGATTTTCCTTTCCTCTTCTTTAGAAGTGTGTTGTAACTGAGAGTGCAGTTACAGTTCGAGTTTGTCCTCCAGATGTCTCTGTGAACTCCAGATGCTCTCAAACGCTGTCTCATACGTTCATCCTTCTTCATTCCCACTAACAATTAGGTAATGAAATATTGATTTTTAGTTAGATTCATATTGATGCTATTAGCTTTGCATTGATAAATCACTGATGCTGGGAGCCAGACCAGGAGGACATTACCGTGTGTTAATCTGATGGATATGCCTTCTTCTTCCTGCATGTCTCTCTCTACCTAGAGTGTCACACTTCATCTTTACTGTGTTGAAAGCAGCTTCATAATGATGCTCTCACAAATGTATTTTGCTGTTATCTTCTAATTCTTGGTCGTTCTATTTAGTATACAGTTCTTGATTAAGATGGACACTTTAAAAAGCTATTTAAATATGAATTGTAATTGTCCGGAAAAGGGTAAACAAAGGTAACTGGAAGGAACTATTTGCATAGAGAAAACCACCACTTTTTAAGCTTGACTTATCCTTAACTTGGTTTTCTTATGAATAATAGAATATTGCATTTAGTGGTTGCTTGTATTCAAAGCATCCTATAGGAGTATACATTACACCGGTGCAGGCAGGAATCACATCTTTGACCCAGGCAATTTGAATGCCATGCTCTAACAATTGAGCTATACACGACAACATTTCCAGTCACCTACTGTGACTGCTGGGAAATCTCCTTATCACCAGTGTCCACCTGTCTGAGGCGACGCTCGGTGCTTCAGCCTGCTGTCTAGTCATTACTGTCACAGTGGGGCCTCAGTATCAAGAACTCAGACTGGAATACATGTTAAGGACCGGACAAAAATTACAAAACAAAACGTATTTATGTTGCTGGTATATGGTGGAAGAAAAGTAATGTTATAAAGACATTGTAAATACAGTATGTCTGTCATTTGATGCAGAAGGTCAACATCAGTTTACCCCTCATAATGTGTAACTTCTTAGATTGTTTATTGTAATACATTTTAGATGCTTGAGCAGGTAAAACTATACAGCATTTCACAAAAAGAGAAACTAAGAATTAAACAGTTTTGTGTATGAGGTTTCCTGTTTGTTTTTGTTTTTTCTTTTCCTTGCCTGAATTGAGGTTCCAAGCACATTGAATGTTTTCTATTGTAAAGATGGTAATGCCCTTTTGAGGCACATTTCTGATTCTGTGCTTTACAAACAAAATGTATTTGATTTGAACAGAATTTAGTTTTTCTTAGTTTCTACACTGGCGATCATCTCAAGACCCTGATGGGGTCCGTACCCCAGGTCTCAGTTTACACTACATTAGTTTCCTCTTTAATCTGAATTGTCACCCTACAGTACTCACCTTATTTAAACCCTTATTGTAAACTATTATTAATTAACATACCCGGAACAAA
Organism: Pholis gunnellus; assembly: GCF_910591455.1. Lineage (NCBI taxonomy): Eukaryota > Metazoa > Chordata > Actinopteri > Perciformes > Pholidae > Pholis > Pholis gunnellus. The sequence continues at coordinate 9,559,965 of NC_136543.1, forward strand.
CTAATTCACATTTTTTTCCTCTATAATTTTAGAAATACTAAGGCTTTAAGTGCATGCAGAACCCCACCCACATTTAGAGAAGCCACATGCCAAACTCTGTCAAATGTTCTGACTATTTATGAACATCACAATTTAAATTGATCACCTTACTACATTATGATATGATGTATAACACTGCTGGAGAATACTTTCCTTTATTTCTATCTAAAAAAACCCAAAAGCAATATGTATTACGTGTGTGTGCAAACTCATTCCCCCCCCCCCCCCCCCCCCCCAACATTTCCAGTAATATTAACAAGGGCATGACTTCACTGTGTTAAAATCTAATTTTACAACTCGGTCCAAACCTCAAACAACCTTTTTACTCTTTGACATTTAGCCTAGCCCTAAACTAAATCCTAATTCTGGTTTATCTGCTCAACCTGAATTCTAACCTTAACCCACTCTGATAACAAAGTAAAGACCACCTCCCAAAAAGGAAGTCACTTTACAATACTGTCTTCACCATCGAGGCTTAGATCTCAGACTAGTTCTCATAAGGACAGCAGTCCAACAACAACAACGCACGCACATCATACTGAGGACAGCTGTCACTCCGATCGGCCACCGGTCCGTCTCGACAACAGCCAGGCGTTTCCCTGTCAGGCAACATATGCCACTGCGTTTCTGCTGCTCCCAGCCGCCTGACAGTATCTACTCCCAGACCCTGTGGCCAGCTCCGACTCTCAGCCCTGTTGCTGGTGGCACTGCGAACATGATCTCTGATGTCTCTCAGGCAGCTAACTGATGCTGTCACTGCACCAAGATATAACACGACCCGCTGACAAACGCAATGTGACAAGGACATACAGACACACGTATACGCTCAGCGGAACAAGTACTCGTCGATGTGCTAGACTACAAAGTACCACCTTTTATTGAGAATGTATTTTCTCCTCTGGGTTTAGGCAGCCAGATATGGTCAGCGACACATATGCTTACAGTCACAAAAAATATTCAGTTAACATGTTTTTCTGTCATGTGTTTAAAAAGCTAAATGCTGAAAGTTGCCTGTGGTTTGAGATTTACCACCGTGATAAAGTCTCAATTATGCTTGCAGGCATATAGCTGTCTGGTGATGGGGGGGGGGGGCCTCATCAATAATTGAAAGTTTGTACAATGTCAAGCTGTATACAGTTTCAGCATATAGAGGAGGTTTTAGTGCAAACACTTTAGTGGTTTTATGGTCACAAAGATGAAATGACATACAGTATAATGCCACATGAAGAAGTGGTATAGCCGGCAATCCCTCCCAACAACAACAAACAGGAAGGTGGAATTTGTAACAAAGCAGCTCCTCTATTTAGACCCTCTATTTCTTGACATTGCCTACCATCTACTGGTAGAAGCTGTAAACTGCAGCAAGCATGAGAGCTGATTTTATTATCATTATTATTATTACTATTTAATCACGTTAAATCTCACCTGACTTAAGGACAGGAGGAATTCAAAACAGAAACAATCACACAGATCTCCAAAATGCCTAAAATGAGAAGTTTTAATTCATCCAATGACATGAGTTTGGGGTCCATTTAATCCATTTCTTTTGTGTAAATTACTGGAACAATTGTCTACAAAAGATAAGTATTTACTAATTAACTTTGTTAGTCAGTCCTGGGGGCTATTTCACAAGACCTGGAGTGGATTTAGCCGTGATTTTTCAGTTATCCTGGCTGAATTTAGTTGTGACTGGGTTTCATAAAAGCAGTGGCACATAAGTTACCAGAGACTTGAATAGTAATCGTGCTTTATCTGTTCATTTAGCAGCCACTCTGATCAGAAACCAATGGGTTGATTTTATTTGCAGTTATTCTACGTTCTTGTGGATGTACTTTGTCTTATTTCTATTAAAATACCGCACGTATGTTAAGTACTGTTATTATTTTAACATTGTGGTCATTATCATCAATTGGTCAGCATCAGTTATAGATCACTGGACTAATAACTAGCATAGTGTACTGTTCATTCTATACCAGGTGGGTCAACCTCACACAAATGGATTGTGTGTCCCCGGTACAGTATGTTCTAATTGAGAGAAAAAGTCCTAACGAATTGTGTAAAGGGAAAGTTACCGAAAATGCCTTCTTAGCCATATTTCAGTGACTGTACCAGCCTACATTGTTGTGCATGCTAGTTTTGACCATTCTGTATGTTTTCCTTGAAGCAAAACAATCAAAAATACAAAAGAACCCCAGCAACCTGAGCAACCCCACTACTCACTTTAAAGGCAAAGTGTACAACTCTTAATTTGTGCAAATGTCAAAGTACAGTTAATTAAGAGCTGTGGTTAGTAAATGTATATTTTTAGGCTTTTGCATTCAGAGAGTCTGCTTTTGTTGCCACGCTTTTTCTCACAGTTTTAACACATTGGCCGCGTTTCCTTTTTTTCATTTTATATACTTTGCTTCTCAGTAAACTTCCATTACCAGCTGTTGCTCACTGGGTGTTAAGTATGCGGAACGCCTCTTCTCCATTTTAGTGTCAGTAAATCTGTTATCGACCTCGCGGTCTGCTGCAACAAGCTCTGAAAGTGCATATATTTGGATTACTTACACCTGGCTTTACCTTCTTGCACCTCCTCACCCAGAATGCACCGACTGTAGCAGGTCAAGTCTGACCTTTTCTTTTAGCCGGGATTTCTTAATTCTGCTTTCGTGAAATAGCCCCCTGGGCTCTGCTCTGATTTAAGTTTTAAATGTGAGAAGAGATTTGATAAACTGACACAGCATTTATAAACCAAAATTATAGCATTTAGTTCTTACTTTTGTTTTTCATGAGGAACAGAGTGATGAGTACAAATGAATCTCTTGTAATGAAACAGGGCATGGGGGAAAGCTGCACTGTGTTGTTTGAAGGTAAAATGAGCATATTGAGCTCCGATGTTGTCAGAAAGCGTGGCCTAAAAATACAAACTGGTGTTCTTTGCTAGATCAAAATGTAAGCAAATAATCCTCATGTATTCTCTATATAACAGCTTTCAACTGTCTGGATTCTACTTAAATTAAGTAAAGTGTGACTGCTATATATAGACCACAAATGGCTTTGTTTGGGCTTTTTGGCTTTTGACCAAGCAATGTGTGATGCCTCATATGGTGATTCAACCAAAGTGTGTGTGTGTGTGTGTGTGTGTGTGTGTGTGTGTGTGTGTGTGTGTGTGTGTGTGTGTGTGTGTGTGTGTGTGTGTGTGTGTGTGTGTGTGTGTGTGTGTGTGTGTGTGTGTGTGTGTGTGTGATATAAAAACAGCACTACCATAATATAAATCTACATTGACCAACTTTATTTGTGTATTTTAACAGTCAGACAAAATGTGGAACTGGTGAAAATAGAAATTTTGATTTGAACTTATTAACTATGTTTACATAGTCACACACATCAACCCAGTGAGAGCTCACATTTAAGCTTCAGGTTTGCATAAAAGTTCAGGCTTGCATGAAAATCCCTGCCTCACTGTTTCCTGTCTCACTGTCTCTTTGCAGACAGCTGTTGGATCACAGACTCAGTAAAAGTCCTTACAGACCCTGCACTCTGCCCTCAAGTGGTTCACTGATTTTTTTTTCTTCTTCTTTTTCTGTTGTTACTACAAATATCAAGTACCTTGGAGTGTTACAATCACACTCTTAGTAAACAAAAAAAATGACCTTAAATAAAATGAACATTTACAATATTTATCAAAAAACTGTTTTCCACACAGATCAAAGTCAATACTCCAACAATAAAATGTGTATTCTCAAGATCACCCAAGAATCCATAAGTTGATGGCTTTTTGTCAAATGCATAGACTATTTCTCTATGGAGGATGAATACACTGAATTTTAACTAAAATATAAACTTACTAAACAAATCGGCAAACATACAACACACGAAAACAAATTTCAGAATGAGGTGAACTTCAAAAAGTCAAACAAAATATTTTTGCAGTCTGGTAAGTCAGGGTCACATCAGTAGAACTCGTTATTGCTACATTTTCTACTTCTAAAAATCACAGCATTAAATTGCTACATCACCAGCACAATGTGAAATGAGTGCAAATGTTTACGCTATCTTTCTGAGAGGAGAAAAAAAGGACAAACTATAGCATTTAAATTTCAAACTTGGAATGATAAAGCAGGACACCACTTCTCATTGTTCGTGTCATTTTGACACATTGACGTGATTGACAGACTGGCTATGACGATGTCTACCAATTTAGGTTTTTTCTCTGGTATTCTCACATTTAAATGATTGTCTCTTCTGGATCTTAAGTTAGGCAGTAGCTATGAATTTGCCCTGGATATATGTTGAGTGAAAACGGCTGCTTTCTCTGTTTGACATGGATTCAAAAGTGGTCAAAAAGGGCAAGGCCGAAATGCTCGACTAGTTGTAGATTTACAACAAGTGGTCTAATCTGCGCCTGTGAACTGGAAGTGAGCAGTCGGTTAACTTGGCACGAACAGATCGTAGCAGACGACAGCAGGCAGCTGATACACTGATGATGCCCTGATCCTGTTCTGTCAGAATGATGGCAAGGTTTAGTAGTATTTGGCCAAAAAAAGCATACAACAGGTCCTATGTGTAGCAGCTGTAATGTTGAGGAGAAATATTTTTCCAGTTGTTTGAACTGACTTCAGCCCACTGCTTGTGACTGTGGGCTGAGGATGTTTTAGACCACATTCAGTGTGAGGACAATAATATGAACAGAGCACCCTTAATGTGTGTGTGTGTGTGTGTGTGTGTGTGTGTGTGTGTGTGTGTGTGTGTGTGTGTGTGTGTGGGGCAATGAGCTAACAGTGCTAAAGGCTGGATTCTGGTCAGTTCTAGCTCTAATTAAACCGCTCCTGTAGCGGCATAGTGATGAATGACAACTGTCTCAGATCAGGATTTGGATAATTGTGTAAATATGAGCTTAACATTGAAAGTGACAATAAGCAGAATGTTGAGACAATCAAATGTGGTACTAACCTTAAAACAAAAAAATAAAAAATTGTACCCATGTAAGCTCCGTTAAAAAAGCAAACTGCAACGTACAGTATAGAGAGAGGTAATTGTGATGTTCAGGTCACAGCTTCCGACTGTTTCTACTGGCATCCTGGTTTTTTTAAATGTATTGTTTTTTACTAAAAACCAGCGGATATCTGTGCTCATTTAGCCAATACAATGTTGTCTTTATCCTTTATCAAATGTAGCTTAACATTTCATTTCCACATCCCCACCCACCCACCCCCCCCTCGACAAATATCTCAAACAGTTCTACCTCGTGTCCAGAGAACATATCTTCATGTGTGTTTTGGTAACTAACAAATCTACACTCTTAACAAACAAACAAAAAAAACATGCGAAACACTTCAAATTAAACAACCATATTACAAAATAGGAGTCCACCTCATTGCATTGCATATATTCTGCATCATCCAGTGACTCGGTCCTTTAGGAGTTATGGCTGGTTCCTTTGAAGAACAGCGGGCCTCTTTTGTTCTGCACTACCATGCGGGTTGGAAGCAAACGGGAACACGGTGTAGCTTCACGTTCCTTTATGAAGAGACCCTGAGGAGGAAGTGGAGCGGCTGTTGACCTGGAGGAGACCAATAGGAGGCACACCAGTTAGATTTGATCTGACAACACTGAGACGGAATGTGTGTGCAAGCAGTGTACATGCACAAGGTATCGATAAATGACCTAGCAGTGCATAGCCAAGTACTGAAATGTTGACAATTATACACATCTAAAGGGCAACAATGCTATCTGAAGATCATTTTTTCAATCAGACAATTTATAATAATATTTATAAGTTGTATTTTGTTCACAACAGCCACTCAGGGTTTGGTTTAGGGTAGGTAGGTATGTTTGTTAGATTTTATTCTAGAATGATAACATACCTTTTGTTTTATTCATTCAAAATGTACAGCGAAATGTAATTTAGCATTGCATTGTACTTTTGCTATGTATTTTTACAGCGAGTATTTTTCAATAAATTATCAACTAACTTCATTTAATGACCAAATAACGATTAGTTGTCTGCTGAGATTTGCAAAACGAGATGTGCATTTTATCAACACTGGCGGATTGTTGTATCCAGTACAAACTAGCAACCACATTTTACATATATGTTTTATGTCCATTTAGAGTTAGTGCCCTATATGAAATGCCATATAAAAAACCAGTTTGGGGATATTAGTGTGTGTTAATACCTCTACACTTTGATTATAATGAAATGTCTGATATGATGATGTCTAGAGCAGGACTTATCACACTATGCTATATTTTATGCAGTAGTTTCTGTATTAGTGGACATACAAGGCATCCGAAATGTACAATAAAGCTCCGCATAAAAAGGCTTCATGTTGCGCATATCATGAACAGAGTGAAGCTGGTTCCTTCTTACATAAGTGTTTAAAGACCAGAAGACAAAAACAAAGAAGAAATGCAACAATCTTTCATACGTTGGCAAGCTATTATAGCACAAAATATGTTCTACTGCCCACACAGTGTTATCCATATTAGTTTTATCTAATTTGTAATTCCTCACACCTACGTACATTGCTATTGCCAATCTGTAGTGTTTAAAAAGTTGCCCACATATTACTCTAGGGGGAAGGCGGAGAAAGCAAGAACAGTTGTAGGTAGCATCAGGGTAGGCCTGACTGACAGGCCGATGACACACCATATGGAGATGCTGGTTGAGTTTTACCCCGAGGGGGACAACAATGTTTTTTTATCATTTGTTTGCCTCATCTCTGTCAGCCTCTCTTACGGAAACGATGAAGGAAAAGACAAGCACGCACGCAAATTAAATGAAAATCCGCAGACGCACGTGTGCACAGAAGTGACGGAGTGTATTGAGACGCAGACGAGGTACAGACACGCACAAGAACAAGCACACACACACCGTTGGTGAAGCTATACTGCACATACATGTGAGGGAGAAAGGGACATCATTTTAGAAAATTAGAGTTGAACTTTTCAGGCAAAATCTCAAAAAACATTGTTCCACCACCAACTAACCCGCATTTTCTTTACTAAATGATCAAATGACACTAGATGGCAAAATGTAAGATATAATGCCGTCTAATGGGGATAAAGGTTTGTTTACATTAGTGATGTTTCTGTACATAACTGGGTTTCATGCAATCACTTAACTGACTAAATGTTGCCACACTCATCCATTGTATGGCATTTATCTGTATTTTGTGCTGAAGGTATTCATTTCTTTAAGTGTAGAGAAGGTAGTCTTGGCATGAGTGGGCCTTTTTAATTTATAAGAAATAAAGTCAATGACTTGTCTGTTGGCTGAAGACGAGGAGATAACTTCTATCAAAACTAAAAATATCAAAGAAAACATACTTGTTTGGAAGCTTCAGAGGTGGAGTGGACTTCTTTGCCAAAATTTCCATTTAACTGCAACATTGCTGTAACAACAGGAGTATAAAAAGAGCTTGTAAACAAATATCATGGTCAAGTCACATTCCGATTTTTAAAGTGAAGGCCTACTGCTGACCACCTTCACTGTAAAACATAACATTAATCAGCGCATTTACAATCAATCTAACAGAAAAGCGAAGCTCCTCCTCACCTTGTGGATCAATCCTGGGATCAACAAACCCCCAGTGCTGGTAAAGAGCAGCCAGATCATGGGGACTGTAGTTTTTCAGGAGACTCAAAATATCAATGTCCATTGGCATTTCTCCTGTCGATTCATTCTTTACCTGAGCAAAACGGACCGGCTCTAAATAGGCTTTGTGACCCCACATGTTCATGGCAGCCCACAGATCAGGAACCTTAGGACCCGAAGAGGAGTCACACGACTGCCTTCGGGGATGGGGTCTATCTGCGGAAACGTTGGATGAAGTCCCGCCATGATTTCTGGCCAACATGAATCCCAAACCCTCCTGTGGGAAGTGTCCCTCCACCGCGGCTCTGTGGCTTCTGTGTTTGGGGCTGCTTGTCGGCTTGAAACTAGGGGAGCTCTTGCTGGGCACACTACTGCTCGATGAAGTAGCTTTGGTGCTGGAGCTTTTACTCCCCCCCTTCTCTGCCCGGTTATGTTCACCAGACTTCTTTTGAGGTAGGAGTCCCATCCTCCCACTAGACTGTGACCCATCTGAAGAGCGTGAGTCCTTAGGCTGATGCTTGGACTTTGGGACGCCTGATTGGTTCTTGGGAGCTGAGTGCTTACTGCTTCTGCTGCTGCTGCTGCTGCTGCTGCTGGTGGTTGTCAAACCTGGAGGCTGTGTGCGCTGAGTCCTTGGAGCAGGTAAAGCAGGGCAGTCCTTGCCTTCGAGGAACGGTGGAGGCCCGGTGCGTCTCCACTGGGTAGCACCTGCCTTCGGACTCTTGTTGCTGTTCATGCAGGGTGCCCACTTTGGCGCCATGGAGCTGCTGCCGTCCACCCTGTGTGCAACCCGCTGGTGGATCCACAGGACTTCTGGGTAGTTACTAGTGTGGGAGCAGTATGGGCACTGATGTCGTACCAGACCCTCTGTCTTTATTGGATCATTTACGGGGCCTTCTCCTTCACTTACGGGTAATGAAGACAGATTAAGAAGACTTCCAGCATCAGTAGTAGTTTGTCCCTGCCCTTTGACCCCAGTACCATTTGACTTCTCCGTTTTAATGTTGGATTCTGCTGACCCCGGGCCAGGCGGACATGTGTAAGGATTCCAGTATGGCTGACTGAGCAACAAACTCCTGTTTTTGAGGTAGTCCATGTATCGTGAGGCTTTGGAACCACTCTGGTTGCTGTTGTCCAGAATGGTGTTGTGTTTGCTGGAGGGACCCAGGACGTCCTGGTGCTGCTTGTGCAGGTGAGACCTGAGTAGTGAGGCGTCGGCAGTGTGGAAATCACAGTGCTCGCAGAGGTAAGCTTTTTTATCTGTAGGTAAGAGCAGAAGAAGGAATGTAAAGTTTGTACCTGATATATTTAAGTGGTGTGTATGTATACAACATAGCCACTGGCATGATTACATTAGCAAGAAAAGCATTGTTCAAAGTCACATTGGTTTATGGACAGACCATAGAAACCATACTGAGTTTCATAATGGAATAAACCTCTGATCTAAAGTATATAAATAAATCATCTTGTTTCATTGCTGACACTGATGTGGCAGGTTTTGACCAATTTTAATAAAAACATTTTGCAATGAAACTTAATAAATCTGTAAAGACTGTTCTGAAGCCTAGGTGGCAACGCCTTAATGGATGAGCATTCACAAAATAAAATCTTTTTGTATAAACGAGTGCATTTACATTTGCTGTAATTCAGTTATAAATTCACTAGATGTCTCCCTTTTCCACAGTACAATGTTAAATGTTGAATTTTCACATCGATGACTTCTCTTTCAGTAATATCAGTCTATATTGAAGTGACACATCTGCATGTCCACAAACACGTCCTTTTGATATCTTAATGTAAACAAAAAGGGTGCAATATGCAATAGAAAGCAACTGCCGTCAGCACAACCTTGGCCTGGTAACTGATTCCCATTTTCAAGGATTTTGAATTGCTGTCTTATCCAAACGGTAGCACAGATAGTGTAGCGTGGTGTACATGGCTTACCCTCCTGGTCTTGACTCCTGCTGCTGTTGTTGTGTCTGGGTGTGAGGTGAACATCTTTGACTTTCTTGGTCTGCAGTGCCTCGTAAAACGCATGACCAAGTCCGTTTAACAAAATACGGTCTTTCTGAGAAATCCTCTTGTCAGCACCTTTAGTGTGAGCCAGGCTGTTTGATGAGTGATCAAGGCCTGTTTCACCCTTAATCTTCTTAACGTTGGAGCTGGAGGTGTCAATTTGCTTCCTCTTCTTCTCCTGCTTCCGCGGTACATACTCGCCCTTTTCTGTGTCGTACGCCACCTCAGCATCTGCCAGCCTCTCCTCCCATCCCAGACATTTCTCGGTGGCCTCCACTAGTCGTCCCCTTGTGGCCAGCTGCCACGCTTGGTAACTACAAATTGGATCCAGCTCTGGAATTCGCCTGCCCAGGCTCTTGTCCTCGGACGTTTCCCTCGGTCCAGCACGCGTGAGGTTCAGGCTTTCCAAAAAATGCCTCTTATCAACGTGCTGCTCAGAAGCTTCTATGTCTTCCTGTGGCGTCTGAGGGTGGCTCTGGGCCGGTTTATGTAGCTTTTCATGTATTCGTAATGTCTTGCGGTCGTTGAAGAAGTTACCGCAGCCAGCACAGAGCTCAAAGAGGCACTCTTCATTGGTCAGCGACGCCGAGTCCTGAGGAACTCCGTTGATGGTGGCAGGCGGCTCATTGCTTTTGCCACCTCGTAGCTGGGCTTTGACCCGGTGAATGCGCATATGACTTTGGAGGAACCATGCCTGGCGGAAACGGCGTCCACAAATCCGGCAACCATGATCCTGTAAATTGCGGTGCCTTTTCATGTGGGCTTTAAGGAGAAGTATCTGAGGGTAAACCTGGCCACAAATGCTGCAGGTACAGGACCCGTCGTCGGCCCCGCTGACCTCAATCGCATCTTTACCCTTAACTTTGTTCTTTGTTCCTTTCTTCTTCACTTTCCTGTTGACATTGTGAGCCTTGTCGGATGTGCTGACAATTTCAGGAGGGTCGGGTGTCTCGGAGTTATCTTTCTGCTCTTGATCCCCACCCCCTCCCTTGTCACTGAGGTTATGGCTGAACAGGCCTAGTTTATGGCTTCGAATGTGGGCCTTCAGACTGCCCTTCTGAGCCGTCCTGTGCTCACAGTACGGACACTTGTACGGCTTCTCCCGCGTGTGTCGTCTCATGTGCTGCGACAGCGAGCTGAGAAGAGGAAAGCTGCGGCCGCACACCCCACAGGTGTGGCCAGAGGTCTCATCCACCGCCTCCGTCTTTATGTTTGCGGTGAGCTTTTGTGATTCATCCTCCCTCTCTTCTGTCTCCATTACGTTTCCTGGAGCACCGGTCAAAAACCACAGCTGTGTAATAAATCTTCTAACTATGCAAAGTTTGTCTTCCAAAAGCTAGTGAGTGCTCAGGATAGGCGTCAAAAACTTGCAAAACGTCACAGCTTTAGTGTCCATCCTGATATTCTTTTTCACGTTGCATACTTATGGCAAGAATACCTGGAGAAAACGGCAAAAGAATTGAAATTAGGCTTGTTATAATTACACTTTCCAAATTACCAAATTCACAAATTACACCGAAAAAAGTTAGTAAAAACAAATATTATTGCCAAAATACAATTAGTCTTAAGAAGAGTTGATAGTAATATGACTAAGCCAAAATCGCTTTTCAATGATAATGAATCTCTCCCCCCCCCCCCCCCCCCCCCCCAACAAAATATTATTTCAACACATTGTTCTGTATTTACTTTCTTGTGTCCAAATGTGGACACAAGGGCTTAATTTAACTGCTTCACAGAGCATACATCCAGATGTACTCAGCACATTGAATACATAAACCAAGAAAAAAAACAAATGCATAAAAAAGGTAATCTTCACATTCGACAGTAAAAAAAACAATAAGACCAATAAAACTGATGAAACTCCCCAAAAAATGCGTACAACCTTCAAAACGTAACCATACAATCCTTGAGGCAATATGTGCCACAATTTGGTAATATCTGTAAAGGCTGGAGCTATGAGCACCAAACTGTTCGGCTGCTTAGTTTTAGATACTTTAACTACTATGGTTTAAAATTCAACATGTAAGTGATTATCAGACTGCACAGTCTGATAATCAAGGATTTACAATATTGAATAAAGTGGTTCCAGTACAAGTTCTATCTAGATAAAAGCTGTAGACTGTGGATGATATTTAAATCATAAATTGGTGACATTTTTGCCTAAAACACACTTCTTTGTCTTTCCGAATCAAAGAACTCGAATCAAAGAACTGCCAGAAGAGTCCGGACTTTTTCTGTCAATCAAAATATTATCTTTTGTTTTCTTTTGTTTCCTTTTGCTTTTACTAGTTACACAGAAAACCAGAGATTCAGAGACTGGGCAGAAGTTGGGCAGAAGTTACATTTAAGGTGGTTTCCTCTAGTGTGTGTGTGTAAAAACAACAAACCGGAGGGTCAGCCCACTGAGGCAATTTGCATCACACTGATTTTAGAATAACCTTTGTCCCTCAGTGGATGAGCGACGCCTGTCTGTGCGTATTAGAGCGCGGGTCAGTGTCTCAACATGCATGCGTGTCGGTCTTTGGTTTCCTATGCCTAAATTGAGTGTGTGAGGTGAAGCATGAAGAGATGTATTCATTCCTGGCCAACAAGGATGAGCCCTGAGGGGGCAGTCCACTCTAATTCACGATCAATAATCCATTATCAACAAACTTCATTTTAGAAGCTCGCATACAGACACAGGCCCTAATTCTGGGGCAAGTGCTTACATAAAATCCTGGGTATCGGTAACAAGGTACATGTTTATTTTTGTGTTCTCTACATGAGAAACGATACATGGTACAGACGGGGTCTGGTGTGGTTAAACATGTTCCTCGGGGCAAACATGACTATTTGTTGGAGTGGCGTACAGCCAGCCAGGCAGTCAAAAGAAAAACCTGCCATTGTGTCGGCCGCACCAGAACTGTCACATCGCCTCATGTCTGGCCCTCCACCCCTCTTTGGGGGGTCGAGAGAGTTATTGTTAAAGCAAAGAGGCCTGGGCCTGCACGTCACTGTCTTCGAGCACATGCCTGAGCTAAGAGGCAGGACAAAGGGCGACTCACATTTGTCTTGTCAGTCTCTTTGGGTGTAAGGGGAGAAACTAGGTGCACATAAAACATAAAGGCTAGAAGAAAGAGACGGTCACTCTGGCCGTGATTTTTAAGGGATGAGGTCGTCTAATTATCTGTATCTGCATCCACAGTCGCATCTGTCTGCATGCCTGTCTGCCTGCAGCCATGTGTGCTGATCCGCTCACGCTGGAATGAGTGTTGTATTTGGAATATGGGAGGAGTTTAGGAGTTGTTTTTTTTCTTCCTGCATATGGCAGGTGTTTGGTAGGCAGACGCCATCAGATTAGTGTATGGGCAATGTGGCACACTGTCTCCAAGAGGGGGAGGATGTGCAAGAAAAAACTGGAGGGTGGCAATTAAGGGGTTAAGGTTAAGGCGAATGTAATGAGTTGCCACAATGGGGATGAAGTCAGAGAGCTGAGGGCAACAGATGGGAATAAACGGGCCATCAGTATGGAGTTAGCCGCCTCTACAGTATGAGCTTATGCCTTTGTCAAAGCCTATGTGCTTACTTAGTTTGTGCTATATTTGCATCTGCAGTATCCTACTTTTGCTAAATCATACACAAATGCAATTGTCTAGTGTCTGTGTTTACTTATTTCTAACAAAATAATTCCAACACTCCAGTCGTCTCTTTTTTTTTTTCTCCCCTCTGTTTTCCACCTTTTCTGCCTTCATCCCATAACTACTGAAAGCCCTTTGGAGAATCTGTTAAGTAATGCAGATAGCCAAACATGTTGCTCCAGGGGCTTAACTCATTTCTTTTAGAATCCCATGCCCCCTTTTTCTCTCTCTTTTCTTTGGCAGATGAATAGGCATGTCCAGTCAGCTGTCCTCGCATTGATTCATCCTGACGTCCCGACCAGCTCAGCACAAACTCCCTATGGTCAGGGCACTGATGCTGAGAGTCTGTGTGCTGTGATGTGTGTGTGCGTGTGTATGAAAATATCCACCGCCGGTGTGTCGTATGTGTGTGCACTGCACTGAAACTGTGGGTATAATTTCCTGCCAGGATCTGGAAATAGCATTTCCCTCTGAATCTCACTTTGCAAGATACTATAGCATCCAACACACCGAAATACCTCAAATATCTTCTTTTTGTAAGCAAGAAATGTCCACTTGTATTAATATCTGCCAAAGTCAGCAACTTTAGAAGCAAGTATGTGTAAACGCCATCACTGTGCATGTATATGTGCCTGCCTGAGAGAGAGAGAGAGAGAGAGAGTGTGTGTGTGTGTGTGTGTGTGTGTGTGTGTGTGTGTGTGTGTGTGTGTGTGTGTGTGTGTGTGTGTGTGTGTTTGTGTGCTGTAGTCATCCAAATATTCTCAACAACCAGCACCAAGCCTGTGCCAACATACCCCTGACTGGAGATAGCATGTGACTGTCCTTATGCTAGTGTTCAAAGCCATAGTCACTCGCTAAGCCTCAGCTCGCATCTACCGTTCTGTGTCCAATAATCCTGTCTGTTTCCACCAACTGCAAACACAACAGAGGCATCGAACTAAATTAATACACAAGCTGAGAATGTTTTATTTGCTGTAGATGTAGTCCAAATACAAAGGGACGATGATGTCAGAGATTTATTTTTTGTTTTATCTTAAAGTCCTTTGAGCTTAACTAAAACTCAGAAACCTGTCTATGTAATCATGCACAAAATCGAATCACTTTTAAGAACATGGTCCGCTAATAAATCGTTATAATATTCAAGTTCCTGGAGGCTTTGTGTCCCAGAAAAACTATTTAAGTCCCCACTAAAGAAACTATATTGTTAATGATTCCTAATATTCTAATGGAACATGTTACTAGTTACAATTTACAGTGGGTGATGTGTAATGTTTCAAATTTTTATGTAAACATTACAGTATCCATTACCTTATTGGATGTTTACTATCTTGCACTCACTCCAACATGTGGTGGAAGTAAGCGTCGGTGTAGTTCTTGACCGAATCAGTTGTGTAATACAGCTAAATGTCTATTGCATTGCCTGAAATGTGCATAAATCCTTTATTAAGTCCGACTGGAACAAGTCCTTCTCTTCATGAAACGGTCAAAGACCCGACAGGCTGCCATATTGAACACCTGTGCAGAATGATGCTCCAGCAAAGGACAAAAAACAAAAATGTTTTGGGTCAAGTATGCAGAAAATGTAATCTCTGCTGATGCGGTTGGAGATGACTCCTTCCAGATGTAAGGGAGTCAACACACACTCCCAGGTGCTTGCATAAGATGACATGTTTAATGAATATCCAACACTAGCTAGCATGCTCAACATTCAGCTCTGTGAGCAAAGTACGCTTCCATTTGAAGTACACAAAGAGGACAATTACTCAAATAACTCCAGATGACTACACCCAGACCACACTGTTAAGTCCTTACAACATCATTGTGACCACAGGAAAAACATGTTGGTGCAGGATTATTGATTATTGATTTATTCTTTTTGCCCTTTGCTCTATTTCCCTAGCATAAGACGCACTGTTCTGTGTCGAACATGTTGACAGTATAATGAGCACAATGTGATTTGACTCGTACCTCAACACGACCTGGTACCAACGTACGACCTCCTCAGCATGGCTCACATTCAAGACTGACACTGTTCCTGGAACGAGTTAATCGTATGATAAACAGTAATGCAGCACAGCGATGTGGGCAAACAGCCTAATGTACCTACGAGATTAGAAAGCCATGAGCTCAACAGCCACGAGCACTGACAAACTTGCGCACGATCGAGCCCATCCCCCTCCTTGTCCAACTCTGCACTCGGTTACACAACATATACAGGGATTACTCTTCATAGCATGAGATGAGCTGCTCAATGAGTGGCCTTTTATTATGGATGCCCTTTAGTGCTATAAAAACGCACACAACGGAGAACGGAGACTGACAAAGAGAAGAGAGAACCTTGGCAGAGCTTTTACCTGTTGTGGAAATATGAACAGTTAAAAAATGCACAAGATGTCTCACGCAAGCCCAAATACAGACATTAAAAAAAAAAATGAACTGAAAGGCAAAATTGAAGAGATGTGATCTCTGGAGACATTTTCAAATGACATTAATGTATCTGCTGTGGTAGGTCTGAGGATCCACTGTGGACCTTGTCTCTTTTCAGTGTGGATTGGCTAGTGTGGGAGACACTGGAGTATAATCTGCTGGCATTAACTTGCTCTCTAAAAAAAGCACTCTCGACAGGGATTAGATTATCATGGCAAGGTCAGCTCAGACTCGCTCCGACTGTCCCCCTTTACGTCTCTCCATCCATCACTCTGCTTCCCCGTCTGTCACTTGATCAGTTTTTCTGTCATCCTCTGTGCCACCTACTACCACTACTACTACTACTACTACTACTACTACTACTATACCCCTGTCAGGTGTAAATGTTCAACGCAGCCGTTCGTTGCAGTCCTACCTCAGTAAAGATCACACTGCCAATGCAAAAGAAAACATAACGGATTAACACGGATTAAATATACAGGACGTTGTGGTACAGTGTCCTCCTCCAAAGCTTGATGCCACAGAAAAAACTAAAACTTCAAATACCCACACCATGTTTGTTGATTAAAATGAGATTATTTTACAGGAGAAAACAATCTTGCTCACATGGCTTGACCTGGAAAAGGAGACCGTTCTAGTCGGACTTGATTTATTCTCAGTGGAGCAATTTGTGAATTTAAAACCCTGATGACGCCTTCAGTTTGACACTTTAAGACAGATTCTTAGGTTTCCAATTAGGTTTGTGCGGTAATAGAGCTGCCGCTAATGATTACTTTTTTATTACACATTAATATGCTGATTATTTTTTCAATTAGTCATATCTTTTGTTCTACAACAGAGCCTAATTTGACACAGTTAAATGGCTTTTTTTGTCAGACTAAAAGCCACCAAAGGTATTCAGTTTACCACCACAGACGAGTAAGAAAGCACACAAATATTCACATTTAAGCATTTAAACAGACTGGAGCATGTGAATTTTTGCTCAATTTCTTTTATATTTTGATCAACTTATCAATAATGTATTAATTGTAACAGCTTTACATGGAAATCAAGTAATGAACCTTGAACATTGCATGTGTTTTCCTCTGTGATTTGCATAAGAAGCTTGTATTTTGTAAAAGATATTGACTTTGCCTGTTGGGGTTGCTCTTTTGTGATATGTGGATCTTTTATGCATGTGATCAAAAAAATCTCAAATTACAAAGAAGCTGTTGAGTTGTAGTACAGAACAACGCGTGTAATTTCCCTATTTCCTGCTATGATTAAGGTAAGGATTGAAGGGTAAGGAGATACCTGCGATTTTACCCTCGAGCAAAAGAATGACAGCTGGCAGCAGGGCCTGGATTAGGTTTCCCAAAGGGAGTATTGCATCTTTTACACCACCGCTTCTTTGGAGCAGAATGGGCCGATAAGTAACCCGACTCCCTCAGACCCATCCAATCTCGTCTCCCTCTGTCTCGGTGGGGCCAAACAGAAGGGATCTGTGGACGCCTTACTCATCCCTCCCATCTTCCATCTGGACATTTTGCCAGTGTTTGCACTTCATAAAAACAAGTAGTGTTTGAATCCACAACGGCAGGGACATTGAAACGGTTCCTACAGATTTTCATTACAGACTGATATGCTAGATTCCTGGTTATTAATAATGATAAAATGCCAGAAAGTAGAGAAAAATGCCCATCACAGCGTCCTGATGTTTGTATTTGTAAACGGAGAAATGCAGATGAAAAGCTGAAACCACTGAAGTGTTGTCCGTTTCAGATCTAATTAAATCAAATTTATTTCCATAACGTAACACAGCAGCTCTGTAAATCCAAATAATCTTTCAGTGGTGTTTCCTTTCCCATCTGTTTAATGTGTAGTCACTTTAAGTTGTTTAATATTTTTGGACTACTCAAGGTCAAGGTAGCTTAAACAACACACCCCATACAGACAATGACAACATGGGAGAGACGGGTAGCATATGTTAACACTGCACTAAATCCAGTATGTGGTCCATCTGTATGCTCTGTTGTTGGGTGATAACATCAGAAGAAGAGGATGCACACTCAGCAAGAACGTGCACATGTATCCACAGTGCAATTCTTACTCAACAGTTAAATACTTTTACAATTGCAGTGAAATAAAATTAAGTTTCTGATGACTTATGCATGTCAAGTGATGACATGTAGCTTTTGAAGAGATATTAACTTTGTTGATATAACTGCTGTAATTTACTGGCATGCCTGTGACTTTTTCAAATCGGTAGCTTATTCATACGTGCGTGAGAAATAGCCGTTTGTATGCACGATCAATTGGATATGAGCCATCGGACACATGCTGTGTTTTAACAACAATGCGTTCGCAGGAACAACAGCATGACTTTGACCTGTTTTGAAGACACACTCCTTCAGGGCTTTTCTCCCTTTACAATGTCCTCTCAAAGACTCTACGTGTAATTTGTTAATCGGTCATCTCCACAGTTTCTTGAGGATTTTTTTTGTTCTATTAAATGCATGTTTGGTTTGTGACTTCAGGTTTTTATAGCCTCATTATCACCTTGCAGAAGAAATGTCTTTGTAATTATCTGGTTTATTATATAATGCGTTTCCTCATGACACCGACACTCTTGTAGCGGTCCCATAATGAGTTTGGCACTGTCCATTGGAAGCCGTGTTTTTGTTGTTTTCATTCACTCCAGATTAAGGAAAACCAAATGTCTCAGCCCATTGTCACATGAGGGAGCTGCCCAAAGTGGAGATGGCCTTACCCCTCACATCTTCCTGTCTGCACCCCTCCCCCCGCCCCGTCCAGCAACAAGCCCCTGTCCAGACCCCGGCCTCCTGACCTAATCTAGATGATTAAATCATTTTTCTTTAGCACAAATGTTGTACCCCCGCTACTCTTGTCTAGTAGTCGTCGCACACCCTCCCCTATTGATCGTCATGCTGAGGAGATTACCCTAATAGCTGGGATTACCTCCCCACATGTTGGTTGGCCACATACACGGGGGGAGGAGGGGGGGAGAGAGAGAGCTGGGGATGGTGCATGTTGTGCATGATGTGCAAGTGTATGGAAGGAGAGGTGGATGAGTAAGAAATAGAAAATCTGGGTTTGTTTATTCTCTAGTGCCAGAACATAAAGGAGATATAACCTCCATCATGTCTGATTGCCTGTGGGGCGTAATTAGGCTTTTTACAGCCTACATAAATGCTAACATTGATGATCAGTCATGAGACGACACAGGACAGACAAAACACCCTGAAGACCTATTCAACACATTTGTCGTCTCGTGCTCATCCCGGCTCTTAAAGGCCAGGGTCAACGCCTTGCTTGACTTGTGATGAAACGATAAGTTGATTAAACGATTGACGGAAATGGACATTTTGATAATTAATTAATAATTTCAGTCAGTTATTGAGTAAAAATGATCATTATCCGCTTATCTCTGTTGTAAATGAAATGCCTTCTGGTTTTATACTACTGGTCGGACAAAGCAAGCAATTTAGAGATGTCTCCATTAGATATGCAGCAGTTATTTCACATAATTTAATTTAAAAAACAAACGTTTTAATGACTTAACAATTTATCAACAATGAAAATAACTGTCAGTTGCAGGCCTGTCGTTTACTAATCACCTTGTTGTTGTTGTTGTTGTTGTTTTCTTAAATCTACAATCCCTAATAATAATAATAACTATACAACAATCTCGCGCTACTGGTCAGCGTCTATCCCATCCACATGTTTCACAATGGCTCAGTTGGACATCTCTGGCTCGGGTGGCTGCTGGCTGTGAGGTGTTTTTAGTTTACCGTTTATAACAAAGTACCAGAGGGGGAAGAAGCTAGAAATCAAGATGTTATACCCACAGAGGGAGAGAGAGCGAGAGAGAGAGAGGGAGAGACTGGAGGCCATTGAGACGGTGCAGAGAAAAGGAATTCCGTTAATCCGCCTCTGATCTGGTACAATGGCAGCCTTGTTGTCTGTCCCATTTGCACTCACTTACCACAAGTTTGCGTGCGTTGACAAAATGTTCGCCGATAGCCGGTCCCGCAGCGGTGCCAAACCGCAGTAAAGAATATAACAATAGCCCGATAATGGTGAGGATGGTGTGGGAGACTTTTCGCTAGCAGCAGCCCGCTCCAGAGGACACTTGGCCGAGTGTTTCACTATAACTGACATCCATAACACGGACGGGTTGTTGTAGCCTAGTTAACTTTGCCCACACAAACTCCCCAAAACAGAGCACCCACACTTGTACATATGGACCGAGACACCACAGCATCCCGCTCCTGTTTGCACACACTACCTTTTGTTAGTTACCCGTGGTTTGTCTTCTTACCTTGGGGGGGTTAACGTTGGGCGGCAGGTCGCTCCTGCAGGAATCCCATCACCGATATAAAAAAAAAAAAACCGACGGCGAGCTTCGTTTAACGGATTAACACTTCAACAAATCAGGATGACCATCCGTCAGCTGTGGGTTCATCTCTCTTTTCTTCTTCTCGGTATAGCGTTTAAACTTCACTGTCTTTCAATCACAGCGGTGCACCTGGACCGCAGTACGGTGCTCCTCCTGCGCAGCGGCAGCAGTGGTTGTCGGGGACATGAGTGACGCGAGAGATAACGTTATTAACGTTAATAACGAGCCACGGCGCGAGTGATCTCTGCGTGCGCGCGGCTCAGCCTCATTCACTGCAACTGTTGTGAGTTGAGAGGTGACCAGTGGGCGCGCGCGCGGAACACTTATCTTAGATTAACGTTAGTTTACTCGAGAACATGTAGCCTAAAGATAAAGGTGAATGTGTGGTTATTGCCACCAATAAAGGAAACAAAGTTCAATCAAAGACAAAAAAAGTAGCAAGTAAAATAATTGGTAGGTTTTAGACCACATTGCTTCAATGCCGCGTGACTTATCATGGCAGTTATAAAAAATGGTAAAATAAGCAGTGGTGGAATGTAATTAAGTAGGTCTACATTTACATACTCCTTATTGTACAATTTCGAGTTAGGCTACTTTAAACTTCTACTTTACGATATTTTGGAAGCCAATATTGTACTTTTTACTTTATTTGACAACATTAGTTATGACCTTGCAGATTCAGATAATTGATACAAAAAATGTGAATCAACAAATACATCCTGATTTATTATTATGGATTAAGCTGTAGTGCAGGGATAGTGATGCTTCCTATTAAACATCACAGATTATTGTAGGCTAACATGATACATTATTCAAAAATGGGCTATTCTGTATAATGAGTAACCTACTTTACATTTGCACTATGTTGATGCTAATACTTACTAAAGCCCCTAAGTAAGATATTTACACAGATTTTTACCTCTACTTAAAAAGTATGATGCTAAAAACAATAAAAACTGTCTATCTCTAAAAACCAACCTTTTGTTTTATATGGAAAATCCCCTCTAACATCAACTCAGTAACATTTAGGGATAACTCTTTCAGTCTAATGCAACATTAACAACATTTTGGAAACGTGGTGTTGATTGACCTTAATGGTCCATCTTTGCGGCTGTACATTGTGGCCCTCATTGTGTCATACTCAGAAAGCGTTTCCATTACTTTGTCCTCTCCAGGGACACTAAATATTAGACACCATCTCAGTATAACACAATACAATTCAATGGCACCACAAACTACAGTTGCCAAAAAGTTACCGTTACAAATAGTTGAATTAACACCTCTGAAACTGCTTCAATAAAAACTGAACATTAGGTATACAACCTTCATGAAGGTAGGATTTACTATACTGTAAAACGAATGAGTGTAGATTTTACTAAAATACTGATTTAGTGAAAAATACACTAAAATCATTTTAGTGTATTTCTTGTATTGTTGTGCAGATCAGTTTTAATTTGTGTTATCAGGATTAGGATTATCCGTTTTCATTTTACAAGACACAACAACAAGATTTATGGCAATAATAAAGGGGCAACAGTAACAGAACCATCACCAAAAGTGATGGTCAACAAACAAAGTCTCTATTGCAAATCTGTTACACATCAGGTATAGCTGGTCATAGATTCTGCTTTTGATTTTAAACGTAATTTACGTTTTTTCTTTTTTATGTATGATATATTCTTTCACTAAACAACTTGTCCCACCGTAAATGGGCTCAGGCTGCTTGCTGTTAGGTCGGACATTTGTCACCAGAGGGCACACTTCTGAAGAAAGCCTGCAGACCTCCTCCTCGTCCTGACACACTCAAGTGTTATGTTCTCGTTTTTACAATGGGTGGCGACAAAGCCACATCACTACAGTACATTCACTCTTCTCACAGATGTCCCTAGTGGCACAACTCAGCTGGCATGCTCAGTTATGCAGCATGAATCCAAGTATGGAACCCATTTATAAAAGTGGAACCACAGGAGATTCTGTATATCTGACCAGCTCATTTTTGTTTGGCAAAACCCTAAATTTATGACACCACTGACCCAATTGTTGGTTCCAATTAGCATATTTAATAATATAATAATAATAATAATCTTATTTTACATTTAGATTGTTTTGTACTTTTTTGATTGATTGTTGTCAGAGAAATAAGGGCCGCAGATATAACTTGTATGTGATGAGCCTTTGCATCACTAATTTAATGTGACACTGCTTTTGCCCTCGGCAAGAGTAAAAAAAAACATTCATAAAGATTTTAAATTTAGTGATTAACATGGACTGACCTTAACCATAAAGAAGTAACCTCTATCCGTTCTTATATTTTATATAAATCTGTACCCAGGCTTCAAAAACTTCTTTGAGTGTCTTTTTGCAAAAAAAACTGTATTTCTGTGGGAGTACATTATTTTTGTTCAGAGTCACAACTTTATTTAAAGGTTCTGATGTTTCCCCGCTTTCAGAGCTATGCTATAATAAGCTAACGGTGTCCTGGCACCAAGTGTACATAAAGACGTATAGAGTTAAGGGCGGTAGTGTCGATCTTCTTGCCTAACTAGAGCAAGCAAGAAAGCAAATGGCTGTATTTTAATAGATGTCAGTCTCAATTTATTACCTGGCAACCTCACAATGACAACAGGACTCCAGGAAGTTATTTCCCCTGGCTGACAGTCCCACACACAGTATAACCCCCCTTATAACCACAAGTTATCATTTTAACACTTCCGTTTTCGTAAGAATTACGCAAACTAGATATGACATGAAGATTGTGTTCATAGCTAACCAGGCTATCTGTTTCTACCTCTTTCCTCAGGAGCTGTCTGTCTCGTGTCAGTGCTTAAAGTTGCAGGCTAAAATATCAAATTCATATTTGTGTATAAGTAGCCTATGTAGTTGCAGTACGGTGTACTTATTAACAGGGTGAATGAGAGAAAAAAGCCAAACTGTTAGTCTTAAAAACCACAATGTAAAAAAATAATTTTACAATATGTCTGTGTGTTCATATGAGGCAATAATTAATCGGGCTGTTCGTAGATGCAACAAGGACCTAAATAAAGCTGCGCAACAGAGGAAAACATTCAGGTTGGAATGAACGGGTTGTTTCTGTGGCATATTGTTGCCAATGAAAACACAAACGCATGGGGAGCTGCATGGTTTGTTCAGCTAGATTATGAAAATGGCTCAGTTTTGACAGACCAGCATTAATCAACTTCCCCACTCTTCCGCCTATTCCGAGCTAATTTCATTTAGCCATTTACTGCTGATGTTCTTTCCACTATCAACTAATTATAATTAGTCGTCTCTGCTGCTCAATCTAATCTTGAAGCAACGCCCCAGATATAAATAGAAAAAAAATTGGCTTTGATGCACTTTTTATTTTCTTTCATAATTCCTTCATTTTTTTTTTTTTTACATACATTTAAGGTCCAGGTGCCTTTTTAACATTACCGTCAATATGTTGACCACATTGTTACCTGCAGCCTCTGTGCAAAGACCTAGGAAGCCTAATCAACCCTTTAATGTGAAGTGTTTACTCTGGATAACGAATCGTAGCATGTGCTCTATTCAATTAATGCAAAGGCAAAGAATAGTCAGCAATACGTATAAATGTTGAAATTGTAGTAATGCCATTCATTAACCTTTCCTGACAGACCCTGAACTAAATTTGATTTTTGACAATAGGTTTTTGAGACACCTTACAAACTGGGCTGGTCGAATAAGGACAAGAAAAACAGTGATTTTCAGTTGAAAAATAAAGCAGAATTAAAAATGTAACAAAGTTGAACTAGGCAAGCACCCAATTGGCCTATTTCTTACTTATTCATTTTGACATGTAGCACTTTTCAAATGCGATGTTACAAAGTGCTTTACAAATGACTAAAATCGGACAACAAAACCGAACCCAACAAATACATGTTCTGCTCCATAAAACAGCAGGTATGAGTTACAATTACGAAGAAGTAAGCTCAAAGTACAATACAATGCAGCACATGCTGATTTCAGAGTTGGACCCATGACAACTAATGTGGCCATTTGGATTTATGCTGTTGCCGTAGTGTGAAATAAAGGTAAAATGCCAATATTGCAGTAATGGTTCGAGTGTAATTTTCCATTGCATGATGCATTCAAGAGTTAGGACACTTAATGTCGACAAGTTAAAGGATAAATAGTTGCAACCCAGTTGAATAACTACAATAATGAATTACTTTTTTTTGGTTTATCTTTTAAATTTGATGACAATATGATGAAATGTGGAGGAGTGAAAAAAAGAGTCGCACTCATGTAATCAAAAAGAAAATATCTTTGTCTGGAGTCAAGACCGACACAGAAGTTAATTCTCTTTTGGGTATTTTTCTCTTTGTTGTGGTTAGTTTTTTTTTCTTTTATCTTTCCACTTCAATCTCTGATGTTTTTTAGTGTTTCAGTTGTGCCATTGCAGGTGACTTCCAGTCTGAATATGCAGATGGCAAATATGATGGGGTGGAGCATGAATTCAGGGTGGGTGACATGCACGATGTTGTTGTTGTCTGCCCTCGAGATAATCCGATGTTGTGCAGCAGAGCTGGTGACTTCAAGAATCCAAACTGTTGCACCCTGACGATTTCCCTCCTTTTATGATATCCAGGTAAGATTCATTTTTTTTCCATATAGCTTAGAATATACATATAGAAATATGACAAACTGCTGAAGTGGATTTGAGTTTAAACAGGCACATATTCTTTATATTTGCTTTAATGTTTTATATCTGACATTTATTTAACGGTTAACTGTTGGGGCAAAGTACATCACAGTCTGCTATCTCTCTGTAACTTTAAAGACTTTAGATTTGGTTGTTTATTACACTGTTTATCAATCACAAGTTAAGTAATAAATGGAAACTTTAATTATTGTAGTCCGAACAAGATAAATACCCCTGAGCTAGCTACTGCATCTAGCACATGTTGCCTCAAAATGTATTCTTGTCTTTGAAGTTAACAGCCTCAGATCTCCGCCTCAGAGTTCACAGCTTCAGATTTTTGATAATGAAAACATACTGATATTAATATGAGAGAATTAAGCAGTTGGTGGTAAATAAATGGATTTTAAACCTAGTTTCGAACCCTTAACAAAATCTAATCTACAGTAGCCTAAAGAAATTCCTTAAAAATTGACCAGTTTAGTAAGTGAAGAGTGAAAAGACACCAGTATCTTAATACAAATCCTCTGACCCAGAAATAAGCCGATTGTTAATATCCTTAAAGTCGAAATCTGTCATGTAAGGTGTTAGAATAATTCTTCTTAATTCATGTTGTATCTAAAACTCATTTTCGAAAGTTTATCTGCTGAATTAGTAACAAAACGAGCCAGCTATCTGGTATATTATAATCAAATATATATATATATATATATATATATATATATATATATATTTTTTTTTAATATGGTAGGCAGACCTTTATAGATCACTATAAATTATATCGGTGTGAATTTTAATATGTAGATAATATTGCATGATCAAAACTCTGGAGGGCTCATAACATACTTTTTCACTTCAAAGGGTGAAATTAATTTAATAATTTTATATTTTTATTTACGTTTCCTTTCAGAAAAGTTTAAATCTTTGATATCCAAATTGGCTTATCTAACTCTGTGGGTAACACTTCAGTGTAATTTGTTTATCTGACAAGGCTAATGTACTTATTTACTCATAAACTCCAGCGCCTATTATGTAATAATCGTTTCCTCCTTCCTTGCAGGGATAGATGTCTGTCAGCTAATAGACGTGCCAGTACCAAACAAAAGAAATTAAGTTCTGGTCTAAGGAGGACAAACACTGCAAATAATAGCTGGACAACCTTAACCCTCAACAGGATTGCCTTCAGGTTTGCAAAATGTCAAACACTGACTCCAAGAGACTTGAGCTCTTCAACAGATTCCTGAATGGTTGCAGCGGTAGCCCATTCTGTAATAACTCCTATCTGATTTTCCACAACACAAGCTTCGACAATGGTCTGGAGATTTTTGATGACGATGGATCCCCCTGGCTAAGAATAGTCATCTCTGTGGTGTACTTTGTTGTGGCTACTGCAGGAGTTTTGGGGAACCTGCTAGTGATGTTCCTACTGTATTCGACTCACACTATCACCACAGGCACCATCAACTTCTTTGTGTTCAACTTAGCTTTGGCTCACTTGCTGTTCTCCATGGTCTTGCCTTTTTGGGCCATAGACATTGCAATGGACTACAGCTGGCCTTTTGGCTTGGCCACATGCAAGGCTGTGTCCTTACTCACTGGGCTCAATGTCTTTGCTAGCT
Source organism: Pholis gunnellus (assembly GCF_910591455.1). Lineage (NCBI taxonomy): Eukaryota > Metazoa > Chordata > Actinopteri > Perciformes > Pholidae > Pholis > Pholis gunnellus. Next base: position 9,586,330 of record NC_136543.1, read on the forward strand.
GCTTTTTCCTGACAGCTATGAGTTTGACCCGGTACTGCTATGTGGCTACTGCTCTCAAACCCAGAACCTCCCTGTGTAGTAGATCTTGCACTTCTCCAGTGGCCACAGCTTTTATCTGGGTTTCAGCACTCATAGCGGCAGCACCCCGAGCTGTGTTTGCAGACCTGAGACATGTGGGCAGTGGTAACGACACAGCATGCCTGCTTCGTTTCCCAGATGGTACAGCCTGGCTTGGAATAAACCAGCTTCTGCGAGTGGTCCTGGGATTTCTGCTGCCATACGCCATTATCATCCTCTCCTACCTGCTCCTGCTGCGCTTTCTCTGTCGGCATAACTTAAAGGGCAGCAACTCCCTGAGAAAGGCTGATATTTCAAAGTCTGTGGCAGTGGTGGTGCTTTCATTCTGCGCCTGCTGGTTCCCCTACAATATCCTCACACTTTGGAGTGTCCTGATCCAACTTGACATCGTTGATATCAGCTCCTCATTCTATTTGGCTCAGACATACTTTTTTCCTCTGGCCAACTGCTTAGCTTTCACCAGCAGCTGCTTCAACCCTGTCATCTACTGTCTGGTGAGGAAAGAATACCGTGTGGCTCTCCATAACGTGCTCTTCAAATTGAGCATGGCTATCATGTCCAAGATGCCCTATGGCATTAATTCTGAGGAGGGGTCGGGACAAACCGGGCAGCTGGCCATTCCACTCCATAACATCTACAGCGAGACAATCGAAAGTGACACAAGGCGATATGAACCCCTGACAACACTTCCAATAATGGTGTCCACCCTGTAAAACCACAACGCAATGATCAAATTCTTTACCCCTATACTTTGTTCTTTAGTAGCAAGGATACTGTGTTTATTTCAAGAGTTTTGGTAGTGTGCTTTGATTGTGTAAGGATTTGAAGTATGTGTAATTCAGATAGTTTGTGAATAAGCTGGATCTTAAGCACATCTAAGCTCTTGTAGGTCTTGTTTTACCTTTCTAAATAGGCTGTACAATTTGTGTCTTGTATAGTGAAGGCATACAAAAAATTAAAACATATGCACTTATTCATTACAAATGTGTTGCCCAAGATGTCCCTCCTATTCACTTTCTTCTCCAATTCTTCTTGTTGTTGTCTTATTAAAAAAAACTCATGTAAAAATGTCTACCACTGCAGTTTAGAACAATTAATATTGCTGCACTGTATGTTTGGATTGCGGTTGTCTTGTCCAGGTATAAACACATTTGTGTCATTTATTTGAATAGAAATTAATAAATAGAATTGTTCTACCCTGCACGTTGTGCACCACTGTGTTTTTGCAAGTCACCCAGACCAACAACAAGTTAGCCCCTCCTCCATGTGCAGTAAAGCTTATACAAATCTATCTATCTATCGTCTATCTACGCATGTGTGTGCATGTGTGTACATTTATTTTTCAGAAAAAGTCATAGTATATCATGTCGAAAGTCATAGTATAGTATGTCGAAAAAAGTCAGAAAATGTCATAGTATAGTATGTCATAGAAAGTCATAATATAGCATGTCGAAAAAGGTCATAGTATAGCATGTCGAAAACGATCATAGTATTGTATGTCAAAAAAGTCATAGTATAGTATGTCGAAAAAAAGTCATAAAAAAGTAATAGTATAGCATGTCTTAAACGATCAGATTTCCAGATATAACCACGATCCATGGAAACCTGCAAGGCGAGAAAGCATTAAAAAAAATATATAGTATGTCATAGTATAGCATATCGAAAAAACTCCTAGAAAGTTATATGTCGAAGGTCATAGTACAGCATGTTGAAAGAAGTCATAGTATATCATATCGAAAAAGTCATAGTATTGTATGTCGAAAAAAGTCATATTATAGCATGTCGAAAGAAGTCATAAAAAAGTAATAGTATAGTATGTCGAAAAAGATCATAGTATAGTATGTCAAAAAAAGTCATAAAGACGTAGCATCATACGTCTAAGAAAAAATACAAAAGTCATAGTATAGTATGTCGACAAAAGTCATAGTATAGTATGTCAAAAAAAGTCATAAAGACGTAGCATCATACGTCTAAGAAAAAATACAAAAGTCATAGTATAGTATGTCCAAAAAAGTTATTAAAAACATCATAGTATATGTTGAAAAAAACTCCTTAAACGTCATAGTCGAAAAGTATGTTGAAAAACTCATAGTATAGCATGTCGAAAAAGATCAAAGTATAGCATGTCGAAAACAATCATAGTATAGCATGTCAAAAAAAGTCATAATATAGCAGGTCGAAAAAGATCATAGTATAGCATGTCGAAAAAGTCATAAAAAAGTAATAGAATAGCATGTTGAAAAAGATCATAGTATAGCATGTCGAAAAAGTCATAGTATAGCATGTCGAAAAAGTCATAAAAAAGTAATAGAATAGCATGTCGAAAAAGATCATAGTATAGCATGTCGAAAAAGATCATAGTATATCATGTCGAAAAAGATCATAATATAGCATGTCGAAAAACTCAGTGTTGAATGTCAAAAAAAGTCATAGTATAGCATGTCGAAAAAGTCATAGTATAGTATGTCGAAAACGATCATAGTATAGCATGTCGAAAACGATCATAGTATAGCATGTCGAAAACGATCATAGTATAGCATGTCGAAAACGATCATAGTATAGCATGTCGAAAACGATCATAGTATAGCATGTCGAAAACGATCATAGTATAGCATGTCAAAAACGATCATAGTATAGTATGTCGAAAAAGATCATAGTATATCATGTCGAAAAACTCATAGTATAGCATGTCGAAAACGATCATAGTATAGCATGTCGAAAACAATCATAGTATAGCATGTCAAAAAAAGTCATAATATAGCATGTCGAAAAAGATCATAGTATAGCATGTCGAAAAAGTCATAGTATAGCATGTCGAAAAAGTCATAAAAAAGTAATAGAATAGCATGTCGAAAAAGATCATAGTATAGCATGTCGAAAAAGTCATAGTATAGCATGTCGAAAAAGTCATAAAAAAGTAATAGAATAGCATGTCGAAAAAGATCATAGTATAGCATGTCGAAAAAGATCATAGTATATCATGTCGAAAAAGATCATAGTATAGCATGTCGAAAAACTCATAGTATAGCATGTCGAAAACGATCATAGTATAGCATGTCGAAAACAATCATAGTATAGCATGTCAAAAAAAGTCATAATATAGCATGTCGAAAAAGATCATAGTATAGCATGTCGAAAAAGTCATAGTATAGCATGTCGAAAAAGTCATAAAAAAGTAATAGAATAGCATGTCGAAAAAGATCATAGTATAGCATGTCGAAAAAGTCATAGTATAGCATGTCGAAAAAGTCATAAAAAAGTAATAGAATAGCATGTCGAAAAAGATCATAGTATAGCATGTCGAAAAAGATCATAGTATATCATGTCGAAAAAAGTCATAGTATAGCATGTCGAAAACGATCATAGTATAGCATGTCAAAAACGATCATAGTATAGCATGTCGAAAACGATCATAGTATAGCATGTCGAAAACGATCATAGTATAGCATGTCGAAAACGATCATAGTATAGCATGTCAAAAACGATCATAGTATAGTATGTCGAAAAAGATCATAGTATATCATGTCGAAAAACTCATAGTATAGCATGTCGAAAACGATCATAGTATAGCATGTAAAAAAAGTCATAGTATAGTATGTCGAGAAAAAGTCCTAAAAAAGTAATAGTATAGCATGTCGAAAACGATCATAGTATAGCATGTCGAAAAAAATGTCATAAAAGAGTAATAGAATAGTATGTCGAAAAAGATCATAGTATATCATGTCGAAAAAGTCATAGTATAGTATGTCGAAAAAAAGTCTGTTTTTGCAAGTCACCCAGACCAACAACAAGTTAGCCCCTCCCCCATGTGCAGTAAAGCTTATACAAATCTATCTATCTATCGTCTATCTACGCGTGTGTGTGCATGTGTTTACATTTATTTTTCAGAAAAAGTCATAGTATATCATGTCGAAAGTCATAGTATAGTATGTCGAAAAAAGTCAGAAAATGTCATAGTATAGTGTGTCATAGAAAGTCATAATATAGCATGTCGAAAAAGGTCATACTATAGCATGTCGAAAAACTCATAGTATTGTATGTCGAAAAAAGTCATAGTATAGCATGTCGAAAAAGATCATAGTATAGCATGTCGAAAAAAAGTCATAAAAAAGTAATAGTATAGCATGTCTTAAACAATCATAATATAGCATGTCGAAAACGATCATAGTATAGCATGTCAAAAACGATCATAGTATAGCATGTCGAAAACGATCATAGTATAGCATGTCGAAAAAGATCATAGTATAGCATGTCGAAAAAAAGTCATAAAAAAGTAATAGTATAGCATGTCTTAAACGATCATAATATAGCATGTCGAAAATGATTATAGTATAGCATGTCGAAAAAGTTATAGTATAGTATGTCGAAAAAAGTCATAGTATAGCATGTCGAAAAAGATCATAGTATAGCATGTCGAAAAAGTCATAGTATAGTATGTCGAAAAAGTTATAGTATAGTATGTTGAAAAAAGTCATAGTATAGCATGTCGAATAAATTCCAGACAACATCATAGTTTATTAATTAAATTAATTTTATATAGCCCAAAATCACGAATTTGCCTCAGAGGACTTTGCAATCTGTACACATTCGACATCCTCTGTTGGACAGAAGTGCAATAGATGTCGTGTACAGAATGAACAACATAACAGAAATACAACACATTCAATACATATGACATTATTAAAAGTTGTGATTTTGTCATTATTATTCTGCTTACTACTCTCATATGAATTATTTGTAATGGCAGCAGTGCATGTAGTGGATTAATAATGATAATAAAAGCAGTAATGGTACCAGTATTAATAACAATTAAAGTAGCAGTGGGTGTCAGCAGGGTCGGCGCAGGAGGATCGGCCGCGGTCCAGATATAACCACGATCCATGGAAACCTGCAAGGCGAGAAAGCTTTAAAAAAAATATATAGTATGTCATAGTATAGCATATCGAAAAAACTCCTAGAAAGTTATATGTCGAAGGTCATAGTACAGCATGTTGAAAGAAGTTATAGTATATCATATCGAAAAAGTCATAGTATAGTATGTCGAAAAAGATCATAGTATAGTATGTCGACAAAAGTCATAGTATAGTATGTCCAAAAAAGTCATAAAGACGTAGCATCATACGTCTAAGAAAAAATACAAAAGTCATAGTATAGTATGTCCAAAAAAGTTACTAAAAACATCATAGTATATGTTGAAAAAAACTCCTAAAACGTCATAGTATAGTATGTCGAAAAACTCATAGTATAGCATGTCGAAAAAGATCAAAGTATAGCATGTCAAAAACGATCATAGTATAGCATGTCGAAAAAAAGTCATAAAAAAAGTTATGGTATAGCATGTAGAAAAAAAGTCATAAAAAACATTTCTTGGGTGTCGAAAAAAGTCATAGTATTCTATGTTGAAAAAAGTAATTGTATAGTAAGTCATAAAAACGTCATAGTTTAGTGTGTCGTCTACGGCCCTCATATACATTAATGTAACCATACCATTTTTTCAGTCAAATTAAAAAAAAATGCTTAAGTTGTTCACTTGGATAGTTAAAATAAAGATTTTCATTTAGGGATTTATTAGTTTATTTAAATCACTCCGAAAAATCACCTGAAAAATGAATACATTCCCTTAGTTCAAACAAAACAAATCATATCAATCAAGTGTACTTACACTAATAAGAATAATTACAAGCGCAATCATACCTACATAACTACCATTATAAATAAAACTACCAACATTAAACATCCACCATACAACATCAGGGGACTGGAGGGTATGGCTTATCCATGGGGCATGGCTTATTTCAAAGAAATGTCAAGTAAATGAAGGTATTACATCCAGTAGGCCCAATTCAAGTCAGAAATCCCACCAACTATATATTTGTGACACAGTAGATCAATTGTGCAGAATAATAGCTGCCAATAAAAATACTTGTTTCATTCCATTATGATATACATCCATTTTAGAAACTAAATGTGTTGATGGGTGTTAAATACACTTATTTAAAATATACAAGATATCTCATTTATTAGGTCCTGCTTTAGCTGCAGCAAAGCGGCGGTTACTCTCTCCCCTGGGTCAACAAAGGTTCATACATCTTGTAAAATCTCATTATTTTGTAAACATAAAGCACTTATTCACCAGTAACTTCAATAATATTCCTCACCAAGCTTTACCCAAGCTTTACACTGGATCTTTTGTCACGTTTTTTCCATTTGGGCCGAGAATCCAAACTCATCTTCCCTTTTTATGTAACATAATACAAGAGAAGGCGTAAATTAAACCATTTATATGGATGAGAAGTGGGCCAAGAACCAACCAAAATATAAGCAGTGTAGTTGCCTTAGCAGACGCCTCATACCATGTTCTTTTTTAATTGTATTTGGCTTTACTGGCCAATTGGCAAAGATTGTGTTTCAAACTTTTTGTGCATTTGGCATTGAAGATATCAAAAGTTCTTGCTAGCAAAACCTCTGTGTTCCTGAGAGTCTGACGAATACCTGGAACACAATCAATCTCATCCTGTAATTAAAAGGAGATGTGCATGAACATTATGGTAATGGAACTTAAATACAATAGTAAACAGGACAAACTTTAGAAATGGCACTGGGATGGCAAAAAGTTATACATAGGCAATTCTAAAATAGTAATGAACCAGCAACCAGAAAAAAATATTAAAATGATAACTTTTTTTGTTAGCATTGTCTCTGAAATAAAGGGAGGCTTTCAAGCCACATGAAAAAAGTATCCTCTCAGGTTGTGGTATAAAGATTTCAGAGGTAGCAAACTGTACCACTGCAGCTAACACAATGAAAGTTTCAAGAATAAATGGGCATATCATAGATTTGTATATCTTATAAACATCTGCCAGTGTATGGATTGCAGCTTCTCATAAAATGAAAACAGATGTGCAGTATAACATTTCAAAATACTGTATTGCAATGCAGCCAAATAAATAAAACACACCTTTCAAAAGGTAACTTAAAACTGCAATCCAGTATTGTTGAAAGCACCACTGCTATTTTGGTTACACAAACATCGGCGAGATACTTTAAGAACGTCTCTTATTTCCCCACAGGACAGAAATGTGCTATGCTGGGAATTTATTCAGCTCTCATCCCATGAACGCAGACTCACCATAGCACTATAGCTCTGGATTGCAGCATTAAGAGTTAATAATATAATAATCCATTTTTTACCACAAGTTAAACATGCCTGAAGGCCTACCCTTGATTTGAATACATTTTACATATAAGAATAAATATACATTAAGCTATTTTATACATTTCTGGTAACATAAACATAAACCTTTGTATCTTTTTTAAAGGCAAGAGGTTAAGATAAATTATATCAACCATGAATTTTGTAATATAAATTATTCTGACTAACATACAGAGTTAACCAACACACTGCTTATTAATTCATCACCCGACTACAAAATAGGACATTTAATATACAAAGTTTACAAGTTTTTTTTTTGTATTGGCATTGTTATTTTGGGCCCTGTGGCACAGACTGTAAGGCAGTCAAATTGTATGCACATATACTACATATCCCTGCTTGGAAACTCTTCTCTGTCGCTCCTGTTCTAGTTTTCTGGTCATTTCTCTCAGTACTTTGATGTTGTGTATGCAAAAGGCTGAACGCCACTCTCTTTTGAAAAAAATGGAAGAGTCAGCAGGTTGGATATAAAAAGATGCGTTCAAATAAGAAAGCCATGTCAAAGGTTTTCTTTTTTTGTACATTAGAATAATATCTGGCAACAAATCGACTTACTCTTCCTCGCATTTAAAAAGCACATGCAGAACTCTTGCACATCTATGCTTCAGAAACATTTAACACAACAGATGAGTAATTCACTACTTGCTATAATATGATTTGTTTTCAGTTGCACATAATGTATATAATCATAGTTATTAAAAAAATATTCAAACAGCACTTTTTCAAGCCAATGTTACAAAGTGCTGTACAACAAAACGTGAAAAGGTTAAAAAAAAATTAGTGACAATGGCAGACATGAAAGCCATGATTTGTTTCATTTGATCAGCTGGAGCCTTGCTATTGCTGCTTGAGAAACTGTAGCTGTCACTATCATCGTTCAGATTTTTCTGATAACATAACTTTTCTCTGAAGACAATGTTAAATAGATATAGTATAGTTTGTTTCACCTAAAAGAGGGGAGGGGCAACTCCAGTGAAGTAGCATTGCACTTCCATTAACTTAAAATACCCTGCATTTCCCATAATGCAACCAATAGCATCTTTTCATTGCCTGGTTAATGCACATCTACATTACTACCACTGTCCCAGATGCAATGCAGACATTGTGTTGTACATTTGGAGTCTCCAAGCCCAAGCTGAGATATTGTTGTCTCAGACTTGACAAGGCTCCTCCAGAGCCACAGAAGATATTATAAAACGGTTTTCAAAATCGGTCGAGTGCCCCCTTAAAATCAATGTTTTCTTACATTTTCAGCCGATTTTTCTTTTTTGAAGCACTTTGTATCACTGTTTTGAAATGTCATATATACTCGTTATGATTAATATTATTATTACAAAGTGAACAAAACACATTATTTCAGATTATTTTTGTAAAGTATTTCCATTTTCTAAAAAGGTAGCTTTAAGAAATACTTCTTCTATACACTGAAAGATAGACTAGTTCTGGCTTTACACTGTGTGCCGAAGGAAAATGTTACCGACGAGAAGGTTTAGATTGTATTTAAAGCAGTTAGTTGATTGTAAGATACATTTGGCATCTATTCAGATTGATGGCTGTACTAGAAAGGATGCAAAATCATAATGATAACCACCTTTTGTCAGTGAAAAGAGTTTTGCAATGACAATATGTTACTAAATGATTTAATCAGAATCAAATAGTAATATAGGTCTTTGCTTGGGCCCTTCTTCTGAGGACCATAGATGGCAACTGATCAACTGATTTAACAACATGCGTGTTGCTTGTCACAGGTCACCATGAGGGGATATTGTGCTTGTTAAAGCCTTTTCTAAATTGTGTCTGCAGCCACTGAAGTGAGAAGCTGCTTGTAGCGGGTAGAATCATGACTCCATCTTCATCCCCAGTGCTTTACGCATCTCTTCTCATTTTTCCGATTAAATAAAGAAACTCATTAGGTACAGTATTGCCATTGTTGTGGCACTGGCTTATATTTCAGTCATTATGTGCAGACAATTCACTGCACACGTTGGTCCTCACGCTAAACTGATTGTCAAGTTCTGGTACAGGCAAAGTTTGAATATGTGCAAAGTTGTTGTTTTTTTTAAGAACGCTGGGAGATGAAGCCTCCAGTGGTCCTGCTGGATCCACTGCAGAGCTTCTCTTCAGGGGTTTTTGTAGGATCTGAATCGTCTTACACTTGAGTGACCTTCAGGAACTCTGGTCACTTTGGTATTCGCAGTCAGGATCCTGGATGGCCATACCCCTGGTTGATAGACGGAAGGGAGAGAAAACAGATGAAATAACTACTTACTCTGTTTACAGCTTAATTCAGTTTAAAGGAATAGTTTGACATTTTGAACAAATATTTTATTTTCTTTCTTTACGAGAGTTAGATGAGAAGATCACCCTCCAAAATACTACTCTAATGTTTGTAACAGCTTCACATAACGACGAGGAAATACGTCCAGTGGTGCCACCTGGCCATTCTGCTCTGAATAATTCTCCACTTTGAGAGGGTAATTGTCACTAAAGAAGACACCAGTGCTGTAACCTTGTATCTTCAATATACAGAATGGAGGCAAGACGAGACAATTTAGAGATGGTTTACAGGAAAATATGCAGAAATACATATTGGGTGACAGGTCTGTCAATCACTAGTGGATCTTACACAGTCAGTCGTCGATATGAAGATTGTTTTACTGGTTAAAAGAAGGGAAGCAGTGGCACAAACTCATGCTGAGCCAGGACAACAAAGTGTGTAAACATCTGTAGAGTTCCAAGTGACATGAACATATAAGCAGAGCATGAGTTATATAAGTTACAGCTAACTACTGGACACAGGGTAACTGCAACACACCAGGACTAACTGACTTTTGACTTCTTTTTTGTTTATATTAAGACAAGAATAACTCAATGCATTACATTTGCCGAATTTACAAGAGGCGACAAATAATTAAGAGTTTGTTGTAAACAGGGTTTCACAAAGTTTATAAAGTTTCCCTTAACTCAACAACTCACAAAACTCCGCATTATTTTAAGGGAGTTTGGTACTTTCTCTCTGGGTGACAGTGTGTATTGTTGTTACTGTACTCTTTAGAATGTGCCCCAAACACATCGAATCAACTGCATAGCAATAATGATAATAATAAAAATATGAATAATAACAATGAATGATATTACAGCAGTCAAATAGAAATGTTAACTGAATAAAAAAAGTAAAGTACCAATTAAATACTGATGCCATCAGTTTGAGAATTCTCAGCTGACCTGCAGCTCTCCATTTTGCCCAGAGCAATTGTCTTAACATTACTATTAAATTAAATGTAATGGCTGCAGTAGTCATATAATACAATTGAATTTAGGCAGCAGAACAGCAGGGACCACCGTTCAGTGGAAACCTCAGGAAATGACTGCTCCTGTGTCCAGTCTTTGTGCTAAGCTAAAGCTAACCGTCCGCAAGGTTCCAACTACATATTTAACATACAGACACGAGACTTGTATTGATCTTCTCATTCAAGTCTTGGCAAGAGAGCAAATTCTAGGTATTTCCTAAAATGCTGAATTGTTCCTTTAAATATTAATTTGGTTTTCTGTCCATGGGAAAGAACTGTTCACACTCACTTAAGAGTAATAAACAAAACTCTCCTAATCCTAAGGACAAGCATTTCTCAACACTTACGTTCACTGTGAATCCGTTAACTGAAACACTCAATACCATGAGTGTTGCTTTTACAGCTAGGATTATAGTTTGAGCCAAAGAGGACGGCTTGCAAACTAATCCTGCTTTACTACACTCTAAAATGGGCTGCAGAGCTGGGCCTCTATTCTCATCACGCATTCCTATTTGTTTAAGAAGTCTGTTGTAAAAACAATTACAATCTCACAGCAGGCCCAGTGGAGTACATTACTTTTTTTTCAGAATTTTTCAAGCGGGCAATTTTGTCTATTTGCTCTTGATATTGAGCACTAAAAGACTAGCGGTGTATTTCAACGACAGCAAATGTTTATTTTCGGCGTAAAAGCGACACACACACACACATACAGCCTCTTCACCTGCGTCACAATCCAGCCCACATGGTGCATTCACGACACTGAGCCCTGCAGAATTACTATGACGCGCTGGTGAGTCACAGTCAAGGTTTTCTGACGATGGATGCGTTCTGTGGTATAATGATAATCTTTTCGTGGTAAATAATCAGTTTCAGTGCTGAAGACTTGGTATTCCTTCAGACCTAGATTAACCTCTGCACATCAATTTAAGCTCCAACAAGCCCTTGATTTTGAGGATGAGCACTGTATTTTCCCCCTCGGCGTGCAGAATAAATGGTGAAATGTTTTTTTTTCAGATGTGACAAACGTACTTTTGAAAGATGGGAATAGGTGAAGTGTATGACAGCTGCAAACTTTTCTCCTGCACTGGCTTTGGCAAATGCGCTGAATGTGATGTAAGAATGATGCAAGCTGTTTGAGGACATGACTGGTTTAGCAAATAGTAATGATAAAAGATGTAGACACAGGCACAAACCTGGTCTGTGAGGATTCGAGGCTTAATATCAGGAATGGCACCCACTCTCAGCTCATCTTCCACAGCCATGAGTCTGACAACAGGGAAATAGAAACAAACATACCGGTTGATAAAAATAGAGTTATGAATCCGGTGTTCTTCAAATTTACTGAAGGACTATGTGGCCATATGATGATATTAAGGTCTTGACATGTTTCTGGGTGCATTCAGCCATCCTCGGAGCTTCCTGAAGCTGAATCGGAACTGTGGTCAGAATAATTTAGGCAGTTCAAATTCAGCTGTTCAGATACACATCTTGTGAAATGAGTGCGTGCAGGAAAGAACTGGTTCTCAATTGACTTATCTGGTTCAATAAAAAGGTAAAAAATAAAATAAAATAGTTCAGTGTGCACCCATCTGCTGTATCTGTACTCGGAGGAAACTGTTTAATTCAACTCAAGGTTTTTCTACCAAATGAGATGAGATGTGAGCGTTGTATACTCAAATTATACAAAACGTTGGCTTTCAGAAATGAATTGAATGTTGTGCACTAAGCATTTCATTGGATAGGAATCCGACTTTGTTCCATGAAACATTTCCTTCAAGTACATGTAGCTACAGTCAGAATTAGCCTGTTTCTTTCTTCTGCGCTTGTAATCAAGTTGTTGAAATAAAATGAAAACCAACCTCGTGAAGTGTTTCATATGTATGAGCCTAATGGGTATGATTTTCGGTATCAGTTGTGATATTTAAATGAGCTACATTTAAAGGAATAGTTCTACATTTTGGGAAATACACATGTTTGCTTTCTCTCCGAGAGCTGGATGAGACGATCGATACCACTCTTGCCTGTGCATTAAAGGTACCCTGTGGAGTTTTTGACCAGCACCACTAGTGCTCGGGGAAAAATGTGTTGAGTGAGTCCTTTGTGTGTCTCAATTCAGAGCTCTGCAGGGTTTAGTTAGTAATGTGGTGAAAATGGTGGTGTAATGTGGTCTCAGAAAATGCAAATCAAAGTGCGTTTCCATTCACTACTGTAATGCGGGCGCCAGTCAAACCTCAAACGATAGAAAACGATGTAGAAAATATGTTATTTACGGTTGTTTCATGTATTCATTTGAGGAACGTTACTTTCTCGTCATAGCGCCAGTCATGTTTTGGTCTGGCGCCATTTTTCATCTCTTCAGTGGAGCGGAATCTTCAGTGGACGCCTAAAGTCACATGCTTCATGTGCATCATGATTTATGTACTACGTCTGTTTCCATGGCACTATGTTGCACTTATATGCAACTATATGCCAAATATTCCTCAGCTAAGTGTAAGACGTTGTTGCTTTTTGCGGTATTTACATTTTTTATCAAAATACAAATGTGTATATAAATATATATATATATATAAATGCCCCTAAATGCATGGACTTAGATAACACGATGCAAGGTGTTATATGTGAATATATACTTCATTTGTTGACGAACACAAACTCCATGAAGTACCTTTTATGTCTGGAGCTAAAGTCAGAGTAAGATATGAGAGCCGTATCGTCTCACCTCACACGCAGCAAGTAAGAAAACAAACGTATTGCCCAAAATGTTGTACTATTTCTTTAAATATGGATACGTATGACATCATGAAAGTTCTATTTGACTGGCAATTTTTACTTTAAAAAGGCAAAATGAGTAGGATTTTCTTAAAAGAATGTATAGACTCCTACAAAGGTAATCACTCTCAATCATCACTTATGACCCACTAGAGGTGTGTGGCAGTCTGCAGAGACCCTGCCCCTCTGCATGCATTCTCTCTTTTCTTTTAGTTCTGCTGTGTTCGGGACGTTTCTTGCCGTCAGCCTTTGGTAACTTTGGTGTGTGTGTGTGTGTGTGTAGCCTCCAGCCACACAGCGCAGGGTATGAGGGCTGGACTCCATACGAACATAGCGACCAGGTGTCCGATTGGAAGCTACAAAAATGATGAACACAGCACCAAAAAAACGCAAATATAGCAAGTCCAGACGCCAAGCAGACAAAGCTCAAAGTCAGGTCCACCGCTCTTGAATTGCAGCTAAATGTGATACACCCGGCTGTGTCCTGGCAACAGCGGTCAGGGGAGCGTGCGCTTCTGGTGACATTGAGCCGGGGGGAAGATGGGCCAACTTTGAATGTTGTGTTTAGAAACTGCAACAAACAAATCCTACTCATTCTGCCATTAATCATATTTTGTGAAGCTCTTAAAAGTTAAGAAGAAATTCTTAAAAAGATTTGATACATCTTCCCTCACTAAGCACAGTGTTTGTCTGAGTGCTTATACAGCAGACCAAAAACATTTATTTAAATGGAGGCAAATGAATCATTTATAAAGCTAGTCACCACATTTAACCTTGTAGATGTGTTTTGTTGCAGCCCTCAAACATTTGCTTTTCCAGCTGCCATCCACAACTTGCTACACTACAATCTTTTAACTTTACTGTATATAGTATATAGTTTACTGGATCTATGAACTTGGTAGAAATGTGTGTCAATGGAGAAAGCCAGGCAGCAATTGGCACAGCCTTATTTCTGCCAGCTCTAGTTCAAGCTGAACACTAATCACCTGTTGATGATGCCTTTGATTTGAGAGTCCTTCTCCACTTGTTGCTGCTTCAGACGGCGCTCACTGTCGTCCAGGCGGTTCTGATACTGCATTAGGATCTTGCTCGTCTGCTGTTCCTGCGACACAAGTCTGTGCTCATATTCTTCAAGCTTGCGATGAGACATCTTCAGCCGCTCCTTCAAGCAGTGTATCTCGTCTTCGTACTCTTTTACCTAAAGTGAAAAGAAAGTCACTTCACCTGTGTCGTCACTCGTATTCAGAAGTCCTCCTGAATGACGAGGGATGTTATCAATATAGACACGGCTCTGTAGTGCGCCTCTCTTTATGTTAAGCTGCAAGTGGAAAAGACCTGACAAACCTGCAGCGGAACTGTGGTTGGCTTAAATATGTAAATTCACATTTGCATGTCTAATAAAGGCAAGAGTGTGGGAGTCATCATAAAACATGCACAACAGCCACCATTATGCAACTCATGTATGATTTAGTTATAGCTCTGATTTATACTTGCAATATGACAGAACAGGTTGGAACAGTGTCACCCCGGTGCAGGGGATGTACATGTAGAAATTGCTATTAGAAAAAGCTAATGTTTTTTTTAACTATTTTTCTCTCAAGGGTTTGAATGATGAGCTACTTCTCAATGTAATGTTATGAGATATTGTCTGTGATTTTTCTGATGTACTGTTTGTTCTGTACTCTTACACTTGTATATTATTATGTCATCTTTTTATGAAGGAGTTCGTCTTTATGAGCTTCTTTCCCAATTATATATACACAGACTCTAGAAGACATTTGTCCCGCTCCAACCAATTCTGAACTACATAATATAAACATTTATCTCAGTATGGCAGCTGTCGATGTGCATTTTAAAACAATTTTTTAAGCCACTCTTTCTATATTAAATTATGTATATGTTTTCATGCTGATATTCTAGGTCTTTGGTGGCATGTTGCGATGTTTATGATTCTTGACTGATTCAGTGATGTCATCGTGTCGTGTGACCTGATTGGTCTACGTGGGCTTTCCAACTTATTTAACACATTGTCTCCCATTGTTTTGTAAAGTAACCTGATGAAGGTCTATGTACTGAAACGTTGTCACTAAATATCGCTGAATACAAGTGAAGAAGACCGTGTGCGGGAGTTTTTTCTTATATACTATCATTTTTTAGGTCAACTGACCAGATGATACTTTTTATATTTACAAAACTAATATTTAGTATTCTTAGGAAGCGAGTGAGTAGTAAAATAAATATTGCTGACCCTCTCCAGTCGCGACTCATCCATGCTCTTGGAGTACTCTTTCAGCTGACCCTCACGGTCTGGCCGCAGGCTCTCGATGTCAGCAGAGAGATGTGGCATGTTGGACACCCAAGCAACTGTCCGTTCATTGAGGGCCGGGGTGGTCAAGGTCGACTGAGAACCCTGAAACAACAATAACAACAACACGCGTCATGCTTTAAACCCATTAGAAATGCCTTGAACACATGTCAATATAGTAATATAATAATGTAAAGTGAGACACTGTAGTTGAGACTGTAGTTAGATTGACCTGTTTATTGCCTGGTTTGAGCAGATGCTGCTGTGGCGGCTGCAGTTGTGTCTGTTGAGACTTCTTGGTGCTTTTCGTGGGCGTGTCTGTTGACTCCTCTGCAGCTGCTTGAGGACCCTGGTTCTCTTTGGCGGAGCTCGTCTGGTATGGGAGTCCAGGAGCTGGACTGTCTGTCACCGACAGCTGCGCTTCTTGTTGATGCTGTTGATGTTGCTGTTGATGCTGCGGATGTTGCTGCTGCGGATGTTGCTGCTGCTGCGGATGCTGCTGCTGCGGATGCTGCTGCGGATGCTGCTGCGGATGTTGCTGCTGCTGTTGATGCTGTTGCTGTTGATGCTGATGATGTTGCTGATGTTGATGTTGCTGTGGCTGCTGAGAATGGCGCAATTTTGGCTGACTGCCGCTGAAGTTGGTGTCAGAAGAGTCAAGGAGGAGGTTCCGGCTCTGCGGGCGAACTTTTGGAGGTGTGGCGGTGGCTGGAGTGTTAATAGACCGCTGTGACTTGAGGTGTTGTGGCGGAGCCATGGACGAGTGGCGTATAGGGTGAACTGTAGTAGGTGGTGTGGCCAAGGAGGCGGGGGTGCCCGTCCCAGTGCCTGACTGAGATACAACTCCCATCAGGTGCTGTTGCTGAAGAGACTCCTGAGAGGAAACAATAGGGTAACAGACAAGGAAAATTAAGCAAATATTTGTTCCATAAATGTGGTGCACAGAAACTGAACACTGATGTTTTGATCAGACTTGAAGCAGACCTGTCCCAGTCGACCTGAGAGGTCTGGATGGTCAGAAATGTCTAGGAAGGTGGGTGGATGGATGGATGGATAGATAGATAACGCATTGTTCTGACACACCATCTGTATTAATAAACAGGAGGCCTGTGATGTTTGTTCCATTAAGGCCCACACAGCAGGACAGAAATAGCTCAGGACTACATGACCATATCACTAGACATTATCATTTTGCACACATCATCAAGTCACAGCCAAAAAGGTCAGTTTATTTTAATTAAAAGCTGTTCCAAAAAACAGAAGAATCCTATTTTTTGGGTTATAATTTGGGCGGTGTGTTTTTAAACAAGTTTGAAACAAATTATACATATAGTTATTGCATACGTATAAAATTATTTTCCTCAAAAGTTAACCAGCTTTACTGGAAATGTTCAAACTCCAGTATGGACTCTCAAGATATAAGATCTAAGTCTGATCTACAGTACACAGAGTGTTAAAATATGTATAATACAGACTATTATGAGAAGTATCAACAGTTATGATCTGCCCTGAGTTCAGCAGAGCAGGCCAGTGAATGAACCTGCTTCAGTGTGTTGTCTGTAGCATATGAAGTGTCCCTCAAAAGTGCCCTTACATGACTGTTAGATTTGCATATTCTGCTGCTCATGAGAGTGCCGTTCCTATTCTGTTTGGATTCCAGCTTTGTTCTGCAACCTGTCAATAAAGTCTGAAGTTCCAGCAGGATCCAATGAACTGCAGGGGTGAAACTGAATCACTGCAGACATTTTCGTTGCTCAATAAAGGTGTTAAAATCACACTAAGAATAATTTAATAATTGACAAGTATGTTGGGCAATTTGGCTTGAAATTAAAAAAAAGAGAAAATAAATTCCTGGCTGTGACTGTCCTCATCTCAACATTTGTAGATCCAGCAGTGATAATGATAATACTGTGTGTTTATTGAAATTGAGTGATTGCTAAAATGAAGGACATAAACCAGAAGATCCACTGACGTACGAGACTAGAGGTTCAAGCTTTTAAACCATCAAGTTTTAGCAATTGATGTTGAGATTTTTGTTGCTCAATAGAAGTGCCTTATGGTTTTAAAATACGACCCAAAAGCCATGGAACTCTATTCTACTCTATATGAGGGGTATAAAGTTTAATAAAATCAGGCACGCTATTTTATTAACCTTATTTGTCCACTCAAAATGATAGTAGCTAGCCAGGAGTTTCGAGTGGCTTTAATATACAGAGGTGTTTCTATTATTTAGCCTACCCTTATTGAAATAAATGTGGGAGGACATTATAACAGAACCTGTCAGTATAATGCACTCCTATTAAGTGGCAAATGAGTGTAGACTGTTGACAGGTCTGACAGGCAGGCAAGCAACCACCATGGCATCATCCAGTGTCAAGCAACTAACAGGTGGTCAAGTTTGAAGATTTAAAATGTGATCAGACTTATTTTAAACATCACAGACTGATAGAGAGGTAGTTAGAGGTCACACTTAAACAGATACAAGTGAGCAACGGAAATTAATATCAGTGAGCATTGTGAATTAAGAAAAAGAGCTAAAACATGCCTTAAAAACACATTCTGGATATTCAGCTACAGGCGAGAGACGTTCTGTTGTTACAGATTAAACTTCACAATCTATGATGACTGTTTCAGTCACCTCTTTGCCGATAAAAATGAAGAGTTATGCAAGATGTTTTTGCATAATTAATAAAACCCTTCATTATAGGTTGTTACATAGGTTACATCCATAAATATAATTGTAGACACCAAACAGTTCTTCATACTATGGGAGTCAC
Organism: Pholis gunnellus; assembly: GCF_910591455.1. NCBI lineage: Eukaryota > Metazoa > Chordata > Actinopteri > Perciformes > Pholidae > Pholis > Pholis gunnellus. The sequence continues at coordinate 9,604,762 of NC_136543.1, forward strand.
CTGTACAGATGAAATGGTAAAGTTAAATGCTTTATATATATATTTATTGCTTAAGATTTGCAGATTTGTGAAAAATAAGAAGTTAACCCTGTTTAAGCAATACAAAATGTGCATATCATTACAAACCGTCTTTGTGTTAAATGTGTGTGAAGATAAGGGAGAGATTCCTACCTGCACCTGCAGTGACAGTTGGTGCCAGGCGAAGTCATTGCTCTGATTCTGCCGGGTGAAATCATCACTGTAACTGTGTGAGTGGACAATGCTGGGCTGCACCAGACTGCTTTGTGACCGCAGGGCGGACAAGTCCTCACTGCGGGAGAAAGCACTGTTGCCAAAGGCCGGTGCATAGTCGTGGTGGCCATTCTCTTGCTCTGGGGCGAGGAGCAGAGGAGGGGGATGAGGCTGAGACTGAGCCGGGGAGTTCTGGGCAGCCAGATGGAATAGCGGGTTCTGGAAAGACAGGGGGAAGTGCATGGCCGCTGCCGCCTGCTGCTGCTGTTGGGAGATGGATTCGGTGGGCCCCCCGATGTGGCCCATCTGGCTCAGCCTCAAACCAGACCCCGCAGAGCCCGCTGGCATATGCCCTCCCATACGAGGAGGACCACAGAGGTTTCCGAAGCTGTGGCCCAGGCCGGCAATAGAGGCCTGAGAGGAGGTGAGCATGTCTCCCACAGAGTTGAGGTTGGAAATGCTGTTCATGCGGGAATCCTGAAGGTCCATCATGGACACACTTTTATTCACACTATGGACCTGAGGAAAAACAATACAAATGTACTCCATTTTAAAATATTTTCTGTTTCAAATTTGATTTAAAACGCATTTTGCGGTCATATATTACATTGATGCTTTTAGACTGCTAATTGTGTTTGTATACTTATGAAGACAAAGGTTTTACTTGAAATAAAAATGTCTTGGCTTGTTTTTCTTTTCTTTTTTTGTTGTGTAGTTGAAAAAGGCTTTGCCAATAACCTTCCTTTCCAAATCTTTTACTTAAAAACAAACTCATTTGTCTTACGTTTGTAAAAACAGTGCACAGAGATGACCGGGAATGATTAACGTAATGTTTGGCCTTTAAATGTCATATTTTGTGAAAATCTTACATTGCAACCAAATTCTATGTTATTAAATCGAAAGTCTGTAGATTTGAAAATGGCTTTAATGATTAAATAATACAACACTAAAAACCTGTTATTAAGATCTGACGTTCAATTATAATCCAGTCTCAAAAGAAATTAAAAGATAAAGATAAAATTCCTAAAAAACGGTCATTATTACTGACAAACAAAGAAGCAATCAAGCCCAAGTGCTCACCTCGATTTAATAACAGTGTGATTAAATTGACCTTGACATTGTACCTTTGGATCAGGTTCAGTGATGTCCGAGCTGCTTGTGCAGTACGCGGGGCTGGATCGAGCCAGCGGCGGGCGGGTCACGTAGAACACTTCTCTCGACGAGCGGAGGTCTCGTTCTGCGTGACGCCTCATGTTCAGGTTAGACGAGAGGGACTCTACAGCGGAGACTCCAGTCGTAGGCGATGGCAGGCGAGAGATGTCTATTGAACTGCAGGTACACAACAGAGACACATGTTGCAAATGGCTCTGAGGGGTTTATTAACACCGTCTCATAGATATTTTATACTTTATTCTACTTAGCATTAACCCAATAAATGTTAAACAACATGGGCCGTTTGTGGGCAGTTTAATCAAAGAGTGGTTTTTGTAGAATAATCTTCAGAGACCTGAAAGGATAAAGCAGTATTTCACAAGAAAAATCTGAAATATAAACACATTATTCTGTATTAGAATATGTTTTTTTCTCATTTAAAGAATGATCATAATCCATTATATTAATCTGGCTACACTTTGTAAGGGTCTGACCCTTGACCTGTTTTACATAAATATTACAGACAATGCACTCATTAGCTGTAGCTGTAGATTGTTAATTGTTTGAAGCTGTAAATAAATGTTAAAATAAAATAAAAAACTAATTGGTTAGTTTGGTAGCTAAGGATGAACAGGGGAATTAATAATTTACAACGGTAGCATGTAAAGAAACCACAGAATTCTGTCATGAGTATTTGGTCCTATGCACCTGTCTTTAAGATGTTTTTGTTGTGCAAGAACTAAAGTTTTATTGTGTAATTGTTGCATAATGGCTCGTGTTGAAAGCCAGTGAGGAGAAGGCACTCTTAAACAGTTATGCTGTAACGAGAGCAACTGTCTCTTGACAATAGTAGAGTGCCGACATGAATTAAAACACAGAGGAAACAGGTTTGGGTAAGAGAGTCTGGGAACAGATGGTGCTGGCAACTACTGATTGATAAACTACTTAAAAAGCCTGAAGAGTTGCATTAGCATTATGGGCTTTTAGAAATATGCCAGTGTTTTGTTTTGAGCTACTGAATCCTCATTTATTATGTTTTCTTGTCCTTTTATATGTGCTACTAATAATTATACCCATAAACTGTTTATGTGCAGTAAGTGCATATTTGCAACTATGGCCATTCACATTGTCGTGATAAAGTCACAGCAGGGATTTCATGTGTAGAAGTGATAAAACCAACAACACATGAGAAAGGAAACCATGAGAGAATACCTGTTTAAGTCACGCATCATAAGGCTTTGGAAGTCAGAGGACATCAGACGATTGAAAGATGGGCGCGAGAAGAGTCTGTCCTTCGGTCTGTCCGGCTGGTGATTTGTAGGCATGTGGAGCTGCGGGTTCCTCAGGGCGACGCTGATGTCATTCAGCAGCCTCGGTAGGGGTCCGAGTTTGAGAATGGCATCCTTCAACATGGAAAGGTTTGAAAAAAAGAATCAAGAAAATCCAATGCTCACATGCCTTCTACCAGGTGTTCCCCCCTTTATCATGATGTAGGTGAAACTGATTACCTCATGTAACCAACTTTAGTTCAAAGTCATTATCATGTTAACACGTGTTATAAATATTTAATTTTGGGATAAAGAAAGCGTGGTACTCATTAACGGCAGATATACTCATTTTAGGCATCTAAATAGGTATCAGGAGAGAGACTAGATTATTCAGCATTTTATGCAGCCCAGTAGAAAACGGCACAGTACTTGCCCCAGGTGTTGGAAGCCTCTGCTTTATACAGTACTTGTTCATTCATAAAATTAAAATGTCATCCAGAAAACAGAGATTATCTTTCAAGGAACACAGAACACAGATAGTAAAAAGCACATACTTTTAAGACAATTTAGGGCTGAGCATAAAATATGTTTCATTACGTTACAACTATAGTACAATTTCAATAAATTAACAGTGCAAGCACTGTAGTTAAATATTAAAGTACTAATTCCACCTCAGTTTTAATCGAGTTCAAATAATATTAATCCTGTCTGACAGATAGAGAACCGCAGAGCCTCATTTTCCAACTCTCTCTACATTCTTCAGTTCGAGAAAGAAATCACATTAAAATGTTTCATTTAATGTTCCAGCATGTTATTCCACCTACCTTGCTAAGCTGGCCCATGACTTCCCACAGTAAGCTGTGGAGCATGGACAGTTCTCTTCCGAGGTCAATGTAGCCCTCAAACCCTCCGGCGTTTCCTCCGGCCTCCATGTTGGAAATCTCATAGAGAAACTGCTGCATGGAGCCCCACTCCATCTCCAGAAACTCGTTCATGAAATACATGTATTCCTCCTTGGGTCCAAATCTGCAGAGACAATAATGACGATGAAGATGGAAACATACTCCAAATTGCACTGTGGAACGATCTAATATTTACAATTAAGGGGCGTGTAGAAGTTAAGTTGAATAACATCTTGTATATTGGGTCATATATGTATATTATGACTTAAAAATATATGTGTGGACAGTGATTGCCTTCTTTGTTGTTGTGTACTTTTGATTTCCCGCGCATATTCACTCTGCGTGTAAAACAAACAGTGAGCCATTTTGAGGCATATCTTGGTTTTGATTATAGTTGAGAACATAGACCACCATCACATTGTTTATAATCTGTTTCCCTCTAGCGCAACTGCTGTACCTCACCGAAACTCATCCGCCGCTACGCAGGCAGACAGATTGGTGAGCTTACTTTTGTTTTTGGCAAGATTGTACGTAGTGTCTCATACGATGACTTCGAGATGATTATCTGCATTCATTGCCACTTGTTGTTGACTTTGAACAAAGTGTGTTTTACATTTCATTACAGGCTTTTGGTGTCTTGAAAGTGGGCATGCCAATTATGGGTTGTATTCATTCAATCACGCAATACAACAGTATAGCTGTGCAGACACACCTGGCAGAGATCTGCCTTCTACGCAGTCACCTTTAGTTTTTGTTTGGTTTTTGTAAAGCTTAAGCCTTGTGAATGAGTTGCTTGTATGCTCAGTAAAAAGGGTAAGTATAATAAGTTTAAGATTTTTTTAAACTTTTTTTTTTAATGTAATTTGAAACCCATTTGTTATTTATTCTTTATCATGTGCATTCTATTTGGGAAATGATTAAGAAAGACTGAGTTAATGAGGAAATAAATGACTACTACAACGACATAAGTTATATTATTTGAGGATGTCTGATCATTTGTATCCAATGTTCCTGAAATGTAGAGTCTGTTAAATTGCCACTAAACGTTTGACATCTTAATTGTACAGTGAGTGTACCTGCATATTTAAGGCAGAAGAGTTGTTTTAATATTCAAAGAACTGAAGGTAGGAACAAATGTCTCGTCGCTAAAAGCCTTGGAGCTGCAGTGTGGGTGAGTAATAGTTTGTACCCTCGCAGTCAAAACTGCAAGCCTGTATTTCCGTAATGGGACTCTGTGTCTGTGACATGTAACCCATCTCGCACAAGCGTCAGCGTCTAGAAATCTAAGTGAACTGAATCAAATGAATGTTGGTGTAAGAGGACAGGCAATGACGGGGACTCACTTGCTGAAGCTGGCCAGGTTCTGCATCACCTTGGCAATAAGCGTGAGTGTGCGGGACGTGCGCTCAGCGGGGTACTCCTGCATTAGGTTGAACAGGGAGGGGGACATGATGGCTGGGCACATGAAGCGAAGAAATAGGGAGGAGCTGATGAGGCTGTCGGCAAGATCCTCTCTTCCACGCTCAGCACATCTGGCTCTCCACGACGCAAAAACTTCCTTCAGCTCTCGGGGAAATATGCTGAAAGAAGAAGAATATTTTATTTCCCCATTGTTAAGGTGAATGGCAAGGTCGAATCCGGAAGCTTGTCCAAAGCCTTCAGGTATTCAGCAAGGTCGGGAAACTAAAACATCTGGAAAATCATTTGACCGTACTCTGCTCCGGATTTGAGATTGTGTTTATGAACATGACCTTGATAATATTCATGATTATAGCACTGAAAAAAACCTTTAAATTGTAAATAATCATGTTAAATTTCAGTTATTACCATTTAAATATGCATAAAGATCATTTTCATATTGTTCTTACTATGGAGACAAATGGAGGCCATATGTTTTGTAAACTAGAAAGTAAACATTTTAAATGTAAAGTTGAAATTTGAAACAGAAAGCTAGATCTTAAATGCTGTAACTATACTATAAATGTTTTTCAATTTCATCTCTGGAACAATTAAATCATTATCTATGTATAGAAATATATACATATCTCATATATACCTATTTTATATTTATAATTTATTGTTTTTGTCCAAAATGGACGTTTGACAGAGAGTTGCGTTTCGCAGGTTTTAGACCATACAGGGCACAAATCAATACACACACAGAACAGATAACTGTATACAGTTTACTGAGGGATACATCTGGGGAAAAACCAACCAAAGAGAGTTGATGATCTTGCAGAGTAACAGCTCACAACACATTCGGAGGTTAGCTTGATGGTCAGCGAGGACTGACGGCGGGACACGCATTGGATCCACCTCACAGTTCTCCTCAGACTCATATAAGGCTCGAATGAAGTCACCTGTAGGTTGTAGATCCCACTGTCATTACATTTCCCCAAAACCCAAACATTTTGCACCAGAACATTTCTGCCATAAACTACTCTGACAGATGGATGAGGAAGACACAATTGCACATATGCTGTACCTCTCAAAGTCCCTGAGAATAAAGATGATTATGAAATTAATAATTTAACTTATAAATATAAATGTAAAATATACAGGATTTGTAATGAATGGGATACAACATGAAAAATGACTGGTAGATCTTGCTGGGTTGTTTTTGTGTACATCAAGAAAAACCTTTAACAGTGAATCCAACTATTTTTCTTTCATTGTACGAGAGAATAAAAGAAGAAATTGGCAATTATGTCGTGCCACTAAAATGTTATTAAAGCACAATTCCTATTTGTTGATGTGACATTTAGACGGGACTTCACAAGACGAGTATTTTCGAAATGCTGCTACCACAAAACATAACAGTAATTTGGAAAATGTCCCACGTTAATCTGTAGATCAAACGAGCGCAACATTAAACAATTTCATGGTAATTTTCTGCTAAATGACAGATGTTTATAATGGAATTAAGTCTTGTCGGACACACTGAGCTTAAAATACTCCTTTTATCCGATTACATACAGAGTGATATGGAGTTGGGTTAATCTACAGCAGCCTTACCTATAGCATCCTTGAGGTATCTGTGACCTATCAGTTTGAGGTACTCTTCCACAGCCTTCGTAGCTAGCGTGTTCTCACGAAAGATCAGGTGCTCACGGTCCATGAACCGATCCACCTCACACATCGCCATGTCCGACAGGAACTCCTGAGAAGACACTCAATTTCAGTTCAGTAGAAAGGGAACCGACAGATCATACAGATAACAGCAACGGTTTATGTGAAAAATAATGTAATCAGGTTACATTTGACCCCTTGTATACCTTTGTCTTCCCTGTGCTTTGCAGGATGTGCACCAGAGCGAACGCCACCTCCTCCTTGCTTTTCACGCTCAACAGCGGCTCCAGAACTGCGCACAGTGTTCTGTAGTTGTTGGTAATGTACTCCGCAAACTCCTTGTACAGCTCCATAGGAAGGATGTTCATAGTCTGGTAACGAGACTTGACACGCAGTGAGGCGTTGATCACTTTGGTACTTCCAACACCACCGCTTTTGTTCAAGACGCTGGACTGTATCACCGGGTACCACTGCTCCACAAATTGCCGGCCCGTGATGCTGGAGATGGGGATGCTGACAAGGCCAAGATATGTGCTTTTCTCCTAGATTACCAAGAAAAACAACATTTATTCTAAATATTTGGAGCACAATCAAATGTTTTTTGGACTCCGTTATATCAATACTAGAAGACATTACCTTTCGTCTTTTTTTGTCAGTTTCCTTGTAGAGGTGCAATCGAAGGCTACGAATGGTAGGCAAATTGTTAAATTCAAAATGCTCGCCCCAGAACACGGTGTCGGTCCGGGGTTTGCTGGTGGTGCGTGCGTACAGCATGTCATCCAGACACAGTTCACAATAGTAGCGTTTCTTAGCCGGAAGGTCTCGAGCTTCAATGATCCACAACTTGAGCACATTCTCAACCCGTCTGCTGTTGTCCTGGGAGGGAAACGAGGAGTTCTGTTACTGCATTACAACAGTTCTTATTAACATCTGTCCTTAATATTACACTTAGGATCTGGTCATTTTGACATTTCAAGGCAATTTAAAATGAAAAAAATCTATTGCATCTACCTTGTTAGGTTTGACAGCTCGTTGCAGATTTTCAATCCACTTGTCTCTTTCAGAAGCAGAACGGCAGGCAAAACATTTGGTCCCTGAATTGGTGGTCACCTTCAGACAAAAATAACGTCTTATTATACATATATATATTTTTATAAAATATATCATTATGGCTTCAACGGACAATAACTTTCCCTATCGATTAATCTGTTGATTGTTTTTCCCCCATTAATCAGTTGGTATAAAAAATGTGGTATAGACTAGCTAACGTCTTTAAATCGTCCATAACTCTAGAATTATTCATTTACAGTCAATAAAACACTATTTATCACATTTCGTAGAGAGCTGAGAAGTGGCTTTATAGTTTAACCTGATTTGACATCTTTACAGACTAAGAACATTTTTCAATTCAGTTGGTTGGTCGGTTAAATAAGTCTACAAGTAGTTTAAAAAAAATAAGTCCATTAGAAAGCAGGTAAAGCCAGGAAGAAGGAAATGGTTGTACAACACACCTCAAAGCAGTACTCTTGTCCTAAAATGCTCGAGTGGACAGGTTTGATTATGGCATCTTCATCCAAAACTAGGTCCAAAGCCTCCGCAGCACTGCTAGGAGAAAGTAGGGATTCGTGGGAGTGGGATTCTTTGAAGCTCTGCATCAAGCGTGTCCTGGTGAGAGAAGAATTCAGATTTGATTATATATATAATCATCATATCATATTTTATGGTCTTTAGATTAACAATCCAGAAAGGGTTTTCTACAACAAAAATGAGTCACTGCAGCTCAGAAGTCGTCCTTCCTGCAATTTCAATATCATTTTTGAGTTCTGATCCTTTCAAAATTAGTTTATGGAAAAGCTAAGACTACCAGGTTTTCAGTTCTGGTGCTTGTTTTCCATTGACTCAACTCAAGTGACTCATACTGCATTTTTGGGAAATTGGCCCACAGCATCTCAGTTTGTGGTGTCTCGAAATACAAATTTCAGCACGAGAATTAAAAAATGCTAATTTAAATGTAATGTTGGTATTGACTACTGTGTAAATGTAAATGAATGGAAGCTGTTCTGCAGAAATACTGTAATGCAGTTATAAAAAGGTGCAGTTGATTAGACCTGATCGCTGGGTAACCTTTAGAAGAGGGCAGCTCTATCAGGAAAAAGAAAAGCGGGAGTGGAAGCAAAAAGGTGAGCAAACTGTGTCTCTCAGGCGAAGCAATGTCAGTGGGGCCAATTAAAAAAAAAAAAACGTAGTGAGGAAAGCATGATTTTGCTAGTGTCATGTTATGATTGGCTTAGCTTAGCATAAAGGCTGGAAACAGGGGGAGCTAACCTGGTTTGTCCAAAAATTATTCCTTTAAAATTTTCGGAAACTAGCTTTAAATGAGAATAAGCTGAAAACGTGGAGTTTATCGACACTGAAAAGCTGGAGAGCTGGGAAAGTTAAAGCAACAGTAGGATGATTTGTTCGGATTGATTTAGACTGGGAGCCAGTCTAGCTGTTTCTCCCCGTACTCCAATGAGGAGTGCATCTGTACTGAGAAGCTGGAGCTAGTATGCTGCATTATTAACACTGGCTTTGAACATGGAGTGAAACGGAAGGAAAAGAAAAAGCAGAGGCTTTGAAGAAACACCTGATAATTATGCAGCAAATGAGGAGCACTAATTTAAGCCCAGATTTAATGTTGGTCAGAGGTGCAGTGAATCGTCTTGTTTGAGGAGCAGTGCCATCGCAGAATGCAGTGTATGAGAAAGGCTTTCTTAAACCAACTTGGCAGCAGAGGTAGAGCAGCTGCGTCGGAAAGCTAGTGTGTGAAGTTGGACGCCGAGGGTATCTAGCAATGTCTACTTAACACTATGAGTGGATTAAGCGTGTGGGCAGAACTGAAACCAGGCTGTGAAGGCAGCTGTCTGAGGCAGTGGTCGGAGCTGGTTAACGGCCGAGGTTAGAGGGAGAAAGTCCCTTTATCCCCACCACCTTCTTAAGTGCTGCCTCCACAGAATACATTTCTAATAGGGTGATTCATTGCATCATTTGAACTGGGCTTCTGCATTGGCACTCACCTTGCATTTTACTAAAAAGGATTTTTACATCCTGTGCTAAACCTACACATTTTACATCTCTGAGTATGGACATCCACACCTGCCCTGAAAATGCCTATTATGCATCTCCCGTGGCGGGAGGAAAGTGTACTGTCAGCATTACATTTTGACTTTCTGCCTCTCCCGCTCCACATCTTTACATTTCCCATATGTGCGTCGTGACTGGATTGTGTGAACTGCATAAAATTCTGGTCACAGTGCAGGCCCGAACCCTCCGGGATGTGACCTCAAGTCAGAGGTCAAGAAAGAGCTGTCATGACAGTTACAAGCTACTGCATCTTGAAGATTGGAAAACAGAAATCAAACTGAGTAATGCATGCCTGATGTAGTCCGAACAATTTTACTTGAATGTCCAACAGATCTTGAGAATAACATATTTTTCCAAACAACAGTCATGACAGTTTCTATGGTTTTTCCCTTTTATGCACTGATGAAAAGAGAAACACCTCCAGAAACCACAAAATAAATTTAAAGAAGACAAGGTTTATTTATATATATATATATATATACTAAAAGGCTGATAGGCTTCATGATGACAGATGTAATTAACCCTCCAACCCACCTAGGGTGCCTGCCGGCTCTAGAACAAGCTCAGACAATCTGTCAATGTATAACTACATGCAATGTCCTTCATTCTGCAGGGTTTTGCTTTTGTTAAGAGTGGTTCATAAGAAGCCACACATTAAGTTATGAGTGTCGAGCAGCATCGTATACAATATGATGCGACCATCATTTTCATGAACAGTTCCTTGAGTAACAATGGCCACATTCTACTTCAATGCAGTGCACTGTGATTAATTACACGCACTATAGTACAACACTATGATAATGTCACACAATCAGCTTGTCCTGTAATAAGAGGCAACTTTAAAGCTTGGTATAGAGGTTAGCAATGTTTGAAAATAAATGTAGTCTTCAGCAGCTAAAGTGAGAGGTTTCCATGCAGAAGCAATTCTAGTAGGTAGTCACACCTAACCCACTAAAGTAACACTCAATACACAAAGCGGCATGTCAAACATCCAAGAAAGAACAGCTGTGAGTGTTGATGGTTAAGTAGCACCCAAAGCTTAAAGCAACTCTTGATCTAAGTGCATACAAATACTTATTTAAGTTACACATACTGTGTATGTCGTCTTTGTGATGGTTGTGGGGCAGAATTGTGGCTCAGTGTTTAACAGTATCACCTCACGGTAAAAAAGGGACATCCAAGTGGTTAAAACACATACAGCCACAGTATTCCTCCGTGTCACACCCTTCTTTTTCTCCTCATGTTTCATGTGAGGCTCTACACCATCGACAATCAAATAAAGGCAAAAATAGGAAAATGTCTCCGGTTCTCTCTGCATGGAGTTATAATACGCTCCTTGGCTACCGGGTGCTCCAGCTTCCTCCCAAGAATATGATCCCGAGGAACACAGTAGCCATGCTGCAATTACTTTTTACGTTTCTTTTTTGCATGATCCCATCATTATGGCATGATCTTGACTCAACACAAAAGGTAACATACATGTAACAGTCGTGCATGAAGTCTGCTGGTTATAGATATTTGCTTTATCAGAAAATCTTCATATTTTAACAGATCTTGCTAATGACATGACGTTTTGGTGGAGAGGATCATTAATTTGCAATAACAAGGAAACACTTTATGCTAACGTGTATATCAAGTGAATTGTGAACAGTAAATTACTTGTCAGACCTGTGATAAACTGGGAGACCTGTCCGATGTATTTTCCTGACTTTCGCAGGCTACGACCCCCATGACAATTGGTTTTACCTTGAATGATACCGTGCTCCATGCAGTAAAGGTAACTTGCCTCTCTTGGTCAGCACTTCGAAACCGGGGCAAAATCATTTGTCTGAAGCTGCTGGTCCGGTCCAGTTTGGGCTGACTTTTGGCCCTCTTGATGGAGCCCTTCAGCCTTCGATTGAGAAAACTCTGAAGTTTCAACAGGGTAAAATAGAGAATAATATAGTGTAAAAACACTGACCCAACAAAAAAATATCCAAAATGTAATAGCAGGATTAGCTAGAAACGTAAAAGCACCTAGAAAAGTGTAGACTCTCCCTCAAGCATCCCATTCGCTTTACTTCCCCAGAGGGAATTCACAAAATATGACAGGGCCCCAAAACATCTTGTGCGTACGTGTTTTCTACGTGAGCAGAAAGCTTCCATAGCATCAGGAGAGTGTGACCGACATTGCTGTACTCACCGGCTGTCTGAAGGGCTGTGGGGTGGCATTGGGAGGGGTCTCCATGCTTGACTGTCTTACAGAGGCAAAACTTGCCCTGCGGGATTGGTCTTTGAGAAGAAAAGAAATTGAGATAAACAAATCAGAACATAGACATGAAATATTTATACTTAGTCAACAAATGCAGGTGTTCAACATAAAAGCACAAGTTCCTAAATGTATGGCTATTATTCTAATGAATATTAAATGTTTTTTTTGTTTTTCTACTGGGTCTGAATTCAGGCAGAACATCAAAATACATTATGCGACATTAGGATATTAGGATTTTGATGATGAACTGTGCAAAGCCCGTCTGTGAGTCAGACTACTGGCTGCCGAGTTGAGGCCATCTAAATGTATCATGTTGCTGTAGGGCTGTTGCTGAGTACATTTCCATCACATTTTGCCCAGACAGAGTTTTGTTCTGTGCTTGCGTCGTCTAAATTAGGCAGCAATTACACAAGACGTTCAACAATTATGACAATTTAATGTCAAATGTGTCACGCTTACTTTGGCAGCCAATAACAGGAAAATGGTACGAAATCAGAAAACACAATGACTTTTTGAGCTCATCCAAATATTTGTTTACAAGATTTGGGGAAGAAAGGATAAATTATGGAGGAAACGTGTTTCGATGTTATAACAAAATGTCCCTTGAAGTGGGTCACAAAAGGAACAAAAAGCATTAGAACAATATTGCAGCTTAACGAGTAATGTCATTGTAATATTGAGTCATGATATACGACCTTGAATTGTTATATTCTTTTTAAACTATCTGATATTTATTGATGGTACAGTTACATTAACACTAAAATGTAAAAAAAATGTTGCACCCTTTAAGAGGTCTTAACCCACTTAAGTCAATTTCCAATCATTTAAAAAGGGACATTTTATTACACGTTGAAAAGTTATTACACTATCTTATTCATAGCGTGCGTCTTTGCTTTGCAGCTGCTTTGGTCACATACAGAAAGAGAAATAGCAAAACTCACAAATGCATAATATTCACAAATAAGCTATCATCACACCAAAAATGCAGAATAGGAGGTGTGAATGAAGCTCACCAACAAGGACAGACAGCTACAGCCTCCAGAAAAACACAAAGAACAACACTGTGACAGTTATAGAGGCTTTTCATCACTCCTCCATTGGAAAGCTTCCTGTATCCAAAGTCAGTGCAAAAAGACAAAAAACCTGATGTGAGGACAATATTGGACCCCTATCTAGTGGGGAAAAGTAACAATGAGTCATCTTAAATGTTATGGTCTTCGTCTGACTTCGGACTTGTGCAAACTCGAACATGATGATGGATCTATAAAAGTACAGACAGCTGACTGTAGGGAATACGATCTGATGCTTTCTCTACATTGCAGTGTGAGAAAGATAAGATGAGGCCAATGCACAAAAGCATCCTTGGGACTCCAAAATCCTCTCCTCGCCATATGAACAACACAAATGCTTGCAGGGTTTTTTAAACTGAGCTTTCTATTTTTATGGGACATGTGTCAAATTCTTCTTTCTCTTGAAAAGTGTACCATTTCCTAGCCTGGTTCTGGACCTCTGAATAGCCACCCACATATGCAATTTGTTCAGCAATTCAAATAGGTTTTATACCCAGTGATGGGTGTTAGATAAAACAACCAACCAATCACAGTTTAGAAGGCGAAATAAAAAAGGGGGACGTCTTCTTCCAATATCGCTGGCATTGAAAAATAGTGACGCGCATGGATAAAAGTCTGGCGCTGCTGTAGACGTTGTCTAAAATTGCCATAAAGTTTTAAATTGCCATATTTCTTTGCTCGGGTTAAGTTAAATTCTCGTGGGTATTGCAGCTTTTGTGTCAAGTGAATTATGACACGACAGTTACAGGATGTCAATACCAATGGATTACTGCAAAACGTTACAACAATTACCTCACAATTCAGTCCGATCAAGGTAGCAATTTCCAGCTAAACACAGTTAAAGGTGGCTTAAATGTGATTGAGCATTTTTATTGACTCTCAACATGGGCAACCCCAGGGATGAACCGGAGGGTGGGTGCTATGGTTCTACGACGACGACGACGTTTGGGACGGCATCAACATCAGTAACCGCCGTAACGCTGCAGAGTGGCGTGCGTAAGCTAACCAGTGGGGAACGCTCACATGCACAAAGATGCAATAAAGGCACACTCGGCCGGCCCGGCTAGGTCAACAAAGGAAGGAGTTGCTCGGATAGCAACACACACAGAAGGAGAGCGACTTTATTCTCTGCTCATGTAGGCATTGCTCCACTATATCATCACATAGATGATAGCCGTTTGCTGCTATATGGTAATGCTCTGAATCCTGTATATTGTATCTTTAAGGGTTTTGACGGATAAAGGTTATGACAGCAATACAAGGGGGAATGAAGTATGTCTAAAGATAAAACATCACTCTTACATGTAGCCAACAAAGCCACATCAAAGCCACAACATATTATACATCGTTAGGATTAGATGCATTTTCTAAGCTGGTTGTGTAATCAACACCACTCATCATATATGTGATCCTATGGAAGTGTGGCATAAAATGTTACAGATTCATCCATAGCTGGGTCTTAAAGCTAAAACCGTGATTTTGTTTCATGTTGACATTCATTCTGCTCTGCTATTTTTATCTGGTGATTGATCCGTTGGAGCAATATATATATATAGATATATATATACACATATATGGATCTTTTTTTCTAATTCCCCATTACCCAAAGGAGCCGTTTCTTCCCTTTGCAACAGAGGAACAAGACACTCTGTCATCCTATGATTTCCTCGCTCCCAAAGCCTCTAAATAGGCGGCTCTCCAGGTTCTATTCTGAATCCAAGCTAATTGTTTGGTATCCATGGAAACAACTCCAAGGGCTTCTACTTGAACTGTGGAAGATATTGGCACAAAACTGCACAATAAAGATGATGAAAGACACAGAAGTAGCATGCTGCACAACACTGACATGAGTGAACTGATCAGACCTATCGTCCTCTGCTGAAGGAAATTTCAGTTCCTTTTGTGTCTTATGTGGGGCTGAATCCTGACACTTCTTACTGAAGGACCCATGCGGAGGAATATTTAGCGATATTTCCGATTTCTGCCACCTGCTACATGTGGCGCTTTAAGTAAACGTGACATATTATAGCACATGGATGTGTTGGGCCATTCTGAATGTAAATTGCTGTCAGGACGGAGTGTGTGGGTGGCAACAGCCTCTAGCTAACTGTGATACAGAGGGAGAAAAAAAACAGAGAGACGAAGACTGTGAGTGGGTGTTGGAGAAACATATTCAACCTTTAGTATATATATATATATATATATATATATATATATCTATATATCTATATCTCTCTATAAAATATTACGTTACATTTGGAAATTTGATTCTTTTTAATAATTTGAATAAAATCATGACCTATTTCGCAAGTTCTTGCCATCCCTCAAGCTGCCCTACCCGGGACAAACTGCTAAATTGTATTTTAATAACCATGAAATCTCACAGGAGCCATACATTTACCAAAAGATCTACTTAATGATATCCGCCAGATCGAGATCAACACCAATACTGACCTTACTGGCCAGACGGCAAAAAGCTACGACACCAATCAACACTAACAACATTTTCTTTGACAATTTCATCGAACAATTCAGTGTTTCTGCTATCAGTTATATTCATTCAGTCCAAGCGGGCTGCGACCATAACCATCACGTTACCTTACATAAGAAGACAACACAAAAAACCCTGCTCCATAGCCCTATTAGTGGACAACGAAAGTCCACAGTCATGTTAGCAGCTCTGTTAGCCTGGTTTGGGCTGAATGCTAATCCCAGAATACTAACAATGACAACCTGCGTACCTCAAATCCATACTAGTTCTATTTTAGTATTGAGCTCGTTCACACAAGAAAAGTGACAAAGTGAAGTAGTCTGGACACTGGACAAAGTGCTGACTAAAATATTTCTGGGTCTGCTGTTGATGGAAACTATTCCCACAATGCAATGCACAAAGGAAATGGAGCAGCTGCTAGCAACTGGGGAAAAATGTTATAAAGTTTGCATGGTGGTGAAAGACTTCCAGGAAGATGTTGGTAAACCAACAAATAAGATATACATCTTAAAGACACTTTGTTTGCTAAAACAGTAAAATATCAGGGATCACTAAAATGACTGCATCCTGATGGGAAGATGAATATCTATATCAAATTTCTTGGCAACCCATTATATATTCACTCAGAACAAAAATATGTCAACCTCATGGTGGTGCTAGAGAACAAAATCAGGGGATCACAAAGGAAGGCTTTTCATTCTGTCAACAGGCCCCTCAGCAGTTTCATTTGTTTTAAAGTTTGACTTTGTGACTGCAGCTGGATAGAAATACTTATATGTATTTAAAAACCTAAAATCAAGTTATAACTTTTCGGTTTGGACATAAATGATGTCGATATGGATAATTTTGCTGAGGCCACTCTGCATCCCAAAACACATTCATCCTGAGAGATAAATGATCATCAGCATTTTCCCTCGTGATAAGGATCTGCGTTGTTCATGCTACCAAATGAGGCGGCGTGCTCTCAGACAGGTGTTTTGTTTCTCTATTCCCTGCATCGAGGCTGGAAGCAGAGCCCTCCGAGAAAATTGAGTGAGCTTAATTTGATAGAGACTATCCAGTGTTGATGGTGCAGCAGTCCACTTTGTCTTGGAGTGACAGTGTTTCCAGTTACAGATCACTCTCTCTCTCTCTCTCACACACACACACACACACACACACACACACACACACACACACACACACACACACACACACACACACACACACACACACACACACACACACACACACACACACACACACACACACACACACACACACGTTACGTCTGGTCTGGAGCATCTGACGAGGAGCCTCTGGTGACTCACAGGCGGGCCTGCTGGGGCAGATGTCACATTCATGTCATATGGAAGCTTCCTTAATTGTCATATTCCGACTAGTAAATACTGTTCATGTCACCAACAACATGGTAATTACGGCTCTGAATTTATTATTTTTCTTACAGCTCCAATATGTTCATAACATAAGTCCATATGCCAAGGTATCCTGACTAAATCTTGTTTTAATGCCGATGTGATCTGCCCATCATAAAACAGTTGTTGGAAATTGTTAAAATGTCAAATGAATGCACGTTTACTACATTTGGACAAATAAGTGACATCCATATATCACAGCAGTGTAGCCTTTTTAAGTTCAAAGTTACTAGTGTAGGCTATGTATCTATTCAAAAGGATCCAACGTAATGCTAATTATATTCAGTTTAATGTCAATTGTCTGTACACTTCTAGACAACTGAAAGCATTTTATGATTAGATTTTTGTAAAGTGACTTTAGATGTGATTGATTACTGCTCTAGGGAAAAACAAATCTGCAATATACTGCAGGTCCAAACTCTTTAAAAAGTTATCACAGACAACAGACGACATAAAAGGCCATTCATGAATAGCGAGCTGACCAAACAATTAGCCTACATGACTGACAGACACAAAACGTTGCTGTATCAACCTTGTGGCTTTTTTGACAGGCTGGAGTCATCGCCCCAGGAGGTTTTGACACGGTTTAAGTGTGAGCAGTGACTTACAAAACACAGAATGACTTTGGAGATGCCGAGAACACAGAGACATACACTGCTGGCATTAAGAGCTGCTTAAAGCTTGGTTTGTGCTTGCCGTGGTGAAGACGGCAGAAAATAATAATAACCGCAAAAATGAAGTGTTTTCATTACACGGTTTAAAAAGGGGTTGCTTAGAACAGTTGAGCAAATAAAAAAAATAAAAAAAGGTACTGGTGACACTCCTGACGGTGTTCAGAACCACTCCGGAGCTATGTTTAGAAACAGCACTGTAATCAAGTAAATGTAAAATGCACAGAAGAGGTAGAGCTGCAGGATTTCAAAGCAGAGGTGGGTGGAGGGGTCGAGGAAGCAGGGGCTGTGTGGGCGTGAGAGAGCCACGGGAATGAACCTTAGACCGGCTTGATATTTTTGCAGGAACAGAAAGAAAGTGACTTCCAACGTCCTGCAATGTAACCACAATGTTTCAATATCTGAGAGACAGACATTATGAAATGTAAATACCCTTCAAGCGCAAGGAAGGCATAAGAACGGGAACCTGAAAAAAAACAATATGAAGTTGCTCTCCATCACGTGTGTTTCCAGCATTCCTGTCCCTCTCTGCCTGTGTGTGAGAGCTAGCCAAGGGGAGTGTGGCCTAGTTACCATAGGAACATGTTCGCAGCTTGTGCACAGCCCTCCATCAAACTACCTTCATTTCTACTACTGTATTTAGAAACATTGGTGCTGTGCTTGTAAATGAGCAGAGTCAAATTAAACAGCTGAACATTGTGAAAATGAAATTAGAGATCAAGCATCAATTCGAAGCTCTTAACTCAGACTGCTCTGAGATACTTCTGCATCTTCTCATCACAATTAAAAACAAGGTGATTCTCAACTAAGAATCCCCCTACAAGATGTCTTGTTTGTTTCTCTCCAAGACTTCAGAACATTACTGCGTAGGTCTTAATGTTTGAAATGAAACAACAGCTTTACACGCAGCGCTAACTAACAGAAAAATGATTTCTCTTCCTGTCCCTGGAGGGAGCAGAAATGGCTGCTTTCATCTGGGGAGGTAAAGAGAGCGCAGAGAGGAGGAAGACTGGAGTGTATCAAAGCCAGAGTAAAAGGCAAATGGCGCTATCAGACCTAGAGAATGTCAAAATAAAACTCTGGGAGTGTGACCAAGCAGGGCTCAGAGGGTGAGTGATGCTCCGGTGGAGGATTGAGCGGTAAAATAAAATCCTCAATATATTGAGGTACTTTTGTAAAGCTTTATAGGGCTGAAAAGGACTGAAAAGCAATGGCAGAGGAAAAGGAGCTGAGTGTCGCAGCTGAGGCTGGAGTGTATGTTTAACCTTCCATTTACCTTTGGCAACAGTGGTGCCGATGGATATCAGAGACAACGGCGCATTGAGAGGGAACATATAAAAACATATATAACAGAGAAAAAATCTCATTGGACCACGACAGACAGGAAAAGAGGCTGTAAAAGTGAGGTACAGTTGACAGAAGGGAAAAGTAGACTTCTAAACGGACTCACTTGGGGTTAAAACTCCAGGTCCGCAGCAAACCTCCGCTTGACCAACCAACCCAAACTGACTCTGATGCGGCAGCCACGACTTTGAAGATGTGTCCATGCAGCTATATCGCACAGACACAAGTTGTTTCTTTAGTTCTTAAGAGTCATAGGCCGTCACTTACAACAACAATGGCAGGAAAATTAACGTTATTGTGCATGGAAATAAAAATAAATAAAAAAGGAAAGTCACATTATAGACAAATATGATGAAAACAAAACTTGATCATTTTAGTTCAAATGTAAATTATAAACGTGCGTTTATTACAAGCAAGGTTCAACTTATCATAGCTGCCCTTTATAGCAATGTAGACTAAATGTCATGATGCTGCCTCACCACAAGCTGTTACTATGATTAATTGATAAGCACTCCTACCGACACATCAGTGTTTAATGTGCCTTGTTCTCTGGAATTAAAATAAAAACTACCGTTACATATTGTTTCCTTCCGTTTGTCAACTGGGCCTTTTGGAAAATCAGAGGTGGCTAACTAGTGGCAATGTAGGAAGACACTAAGAGGAGGTGAATAGGAGGAGAGGTTTGTTAGGCGGTTCTGCAAGAGAAAACAAAAGTATAATGTGTCATTGACTGTGCGGAGTGAGAACAGAGGCTCAGGGTGGAGAAGAATTACCAGAGCGGTACAATATCTTTTGTTTTCTCTGTTAGGTTGCTCAAAAAATGGAGGACGTCAAAGAAATTCATGGCCTGAGGCAAACGAAAACAATTTGAGAAGATTGCAGGACAGGAGCTCGCTGACAGGAGTACCTACTTTTTTTGAGAGAACATGCTGACAAACAGACTGACCAAGCCTTTCTGTCCTTGGCAGCGAGAGAGAGCCCCCTCCATGCGTTGCATTGAAGATGGCTGAAGAGCAGCAGAATTATGACAGAAACGTGGTGTTGGAGTAGATTCAGATCTTTGCCGGCTGTCAGGCTCCCGGCTGACAACTGTGGCCGAGAGGCAAGGAGTCCAGATTCTCAACAGTTCACGAGGACCAGAGAAAGATTAATAGACGTCCATGACTCTCGCCTCTCTATTTCAGCTAAACTAAGAACATAATTCCATAAAGAGATGTATGAGATAGGTCATATCTTAAAGGCACTTCATACGGAGGAGGATGAGGAAGTCCTGCGAGGGGCAATGAGTCAGAGTGAGCCGGACTTATCTCGTTCTATCAAGTGTGCAGCCTCAGACATTTCATTAACTGAAGCTCTTCTCTCTCTCCACTGCATTGTTTTTTTTAGCTATATATGTAAGAGCCCACCATGCAATATAATGGACTGTAAAGATAGTGCCCTCCAATCATACTTGTGATACATTACAGTGTCCAAACATCAAATAAAACTGAGGAAATAAAAATCACAAAAAGTGTTTCTTATCTTTTCATCCGCAACACACACACACAGAAACCCCGGTGCAATGTCCAGTGAAAGTGGGACTCTTTTTGGCAAAGAGTACACTAATTTGAGAAAGGTAAAATAACCCTGCCAAATCCTATTTGGTCATTTCAACTTTGTTCCTACTTAAAGAGGACATGAAACATGCATGTTTTGGCACTGGTAGTGCCCACATATATTAGAAAAAACAGCATGCATAAAATCAGATTTATAAGATACGATACATTTGTTTTTGTAATTTTTACCAAGCTATCTAGCTAGCGAGCCGCCATGTTGGAGTGACATCGTTGCATTCGTAACAGGGTTGGTTCGCCTCCAGCGGTGGACAGTCGGATGGTCAACACTTTGGGTTTAAAAAGTAAGATATTGTTAAAAAAAATCAGTCAAAAGAAAAGTTACTTTGTGGCGGTGGTTTTGGTTTGCTAATGTTGAGCTGGTAGCTAGCTAGTGGAAGCTCCCAGCATGTTACATGTCAGATGGGGAGACCATGTCAGCTGCAGCTGGAGTCTTTTGCACAGCGGTACTGTTCTCCGTTTTAGCAGCAGTTTATGAAAATTG
The DNA here is from genome assembly GCF_910591455.1 of Pholis gunnellus. Taxonomy (NCBI): domain Eukaryota; kingdom Metazoa; phylum Chordata; class Actinopteri; order Perciformes; family Pholidae; genus Pholis; species Pholis gunnellus. The sequence goes on from NC_136543.1 coordinate 9,625,846, forward strand.
AGTCTTTTGCTGTTGGTTTTAACCTTGGAAAACTATTCTATACATCCAGGGGCCTTACAATAGCAGTCTCCCTTTTGTCTTCTTCTGTCCTGTAGCTCCTCAGTCTCCGTCTTTCACCGTCTCTACCGTTGCATTTGTTGAACTCGGCCAAGCCAAACAACCTTGTGTCGTAACAGGAGTACTGCAACATGGCGGCCCTCTTGCCACTAAAGCCACGGAGCTTAATTTATCTTTTAAATGCTTACATTGGTCACGTGTGGTATATAATTATTAGAAATCCATTTACTAAATCAGCTTAACTTGGTTGACTGCTTCATGTCCACTTTAAGTAAAATGAAAGATGTTGCATTTTGTGCCACGACATTATAGGTAATGTGATATCCAATATTATGTGTAGTAAATGCATCTTGTGGCAGTGACACTTAATGAGAGCAGCTTTGTGACAATGTGCAGACGCTGCATTAAATCATGCAGTTAGAAATGCAACTTTTAAATGCAAATTCATGAAGCTCGTGTGGCTTCATATGCCAGAAAACTGCATTCATAAACATTAATTGACTAAAACATATTTAGTTGCACAAAATGCATGTTATGTACTATTTCAATTTAGCATGTGATAAATAAGGCCTCATATCCTGCAAAGAACATGATGCATAATCCCCAAAAATGCACCATGAAACACATGAAAGACAACTCTCACAAGGACCCGGTGTTTGGATACAATTATCAGGCAAATCTTAAATGTTCTACCTTTGTACTGATGTCCCACTGTGTCGTCGGAGGTCATCTGGCCTATAATGCATCACCTTAACAACAGGTTTTGCAAGACCCTGCCCCCCCCTCCACACCTGAACACCTGAGCAGCTCTGGTGAGTACTAACAGCTGGTACAGACCCTCCTGTCTGTGTTGCAGAATAATATTCAGGCTGTAAGGTGGACGACCAGCTTCAACAGCACGATTAGTGAGCCTTTCCAGGCTAGCTGACACCAACATTTGGTGAACACTTCACTGTGAGACGGGGTAGATATTCGGAGTATATCACTTTACTTCCCACCCACGCATGCGTACAACACTTACCCAAAATCACAGGACTTCCTGGCGACGAAATCTTGACAGCTTAGTTACATCTGTGGTTGCAGACGGAATCCGGTGGGCTTCCAGGGCACTTGGGAAGGGGCTGAGGTTCCAGGTTTACTTACTTTTTGGGACAAAGGTAGAATCAGTTTGTGCAGACCTGAGAGACCGTTTCCAAATAAAAAGGCCAGTGTTGTCCACTTTGAGAGACAGTCGTATTTCAATCATCAGGCCAATTTCATGTGTTCAATGTGGGCAGCTCCTCCTGTTCTCACCTATGCTGCAGTGTGTGTCCATACATGCCTTTGTGAAGTGTGAATGCTGTGGAGGAAAAAGGTGAAGCTGGCTGTCACAGGGGTCCCGTCACCTTTAGCTCAGTCCATCACGGAAGCCAAAGCTTGCCTATCAGCAGTGGCTCTGTTGTGCAGCTCAGCAGCTCTCCTCTGCTTCTCCTCCCTCTCTTCTTCCTCTGCTCCCTGTCCTCCAACTCTATTGCAATCCAGGAACTGAGATGAGATCTCAATGCAGTTTCCTCGGCAATAAAGAGAATCTCCTCTGAAGACGGGTTTTGTCATCTTAGTTGTTTGTTCTGGGCACATGTGAATTCAAACAGCCCCCCTGCGTCGCTTTATGATGAGGGAACGATAAGAAGTCCTATTAGCGTGTTCGGTCTGAAGATCCACGGAGCCAATTAGTTCATCATATATCACTTAGGCTATATTTACATTGAAAAACACCGCAGAGACTCACGACCCAACACACGGGTGCTGCATGGTTACAACTACTGCACATGAATCCCCCCCGATTACCGATATCAAAATGAGGATAATTATCAAGGCGACGCTGTGGGCTACGCCAACTCCAGAGCAGCGCGCGGACCTGCTGCAAATTGAGCGCACTAAATCACAAAAGCACACAAATAAACATCCCAGAGGTTTTTTGCAGGCGGTATCCCGATGATGTGCAGCAGCATCTGATTCGTGCACATTCTTCTTTTTTTTTTTTTTGGACGTGCTCCTCGCTTCTTAGCTCGGGTGATTTTTATCTTGGAAAGCGGCTCTAGTTCACCCTGCGTGGCATAACGACGTCCCCAAAATCCAGACGTTCATAACGAGGAGGGGAAGGGAAATCCGGTGGTAAATTAACGCAGTTTGTCCTTTGCGCTCTTGCAGTCCCGTCACACCTAATTTTGATTTAACGGCAGTGCGTGAAAAAAAAAAAAAGGTGGTCGGTAAACGTTGAAGTCTATCCCTTGAGGGCGGAGATAGCGCGTGAGATAGACAGAAACAGAAACCAACGCCTCCAAATGCAGCTCGAGTCCGCCCTGCGCTGTTCCGTCTCTGAGTTTGTTACAGCCGAAAATAAAACTAAATGATAACGGCCGGCCGCCCACTGCGCTGCATAATCACGATGGGAGTACAACAAAGTTCATCCAAGTTACTTCTTGAATATGTATCGTGGGCTTAATGTCTCTCGCAGTCTTATTTATAGTAGGGTTGCTGCACTGCTAATAAGGCTCAAGCTTGCACACCTGAAACATTTCCATACAATTATTTTTTTTTATGCTTTTAAAGCTTGAGGAACCGTCAAGACGTACACATATTATTTGATGTAAACGTTTTATTAAGGCAGTGGTATGTGAAGCTGCATGGTGTATATGTTAACCAGAGGACCCAAAGGTTCAGAGTTTAGAAATAGTTTTTGGAACATGATATGCACGACTAAAAAGCACATGTGCCTATTCTTGAGGCCCTAATACCATCAAAATCTAGGTGACATGATGTATATTCCAAAAATCAATATGTAATATTTCAGCATATAGGAATAATGCCCTTAACTCACTAAATACTGCCAAGGATAGATGTATCACACGGGCCATTAAAGTTCATTCAAATCAGCCACAGAGACCGATTAAAAGGACAGATTCAGATGTTTTCAAGTCTATCTTAACACAATACTCACATGCCTGTGTAACATTGAGAGAATTAGTCATCATTGTAACCGTTTCTCTCGTCCACACTCATAAAGAATAATTAAATTCAAAGCAGCAGAGGCAGAGATACCCAGACTTTTAGTGGGCGTTCAGACTGATATCAGCCCTGCCTTTAAACTAAATGTTGCGTTGGTGGGGGAATGTTGTTGCAGGTACAGAGACATGACATCCGATCAAGTCCAGTTTGAGTAACGGACCAGTATAGTCCCTAGTATACATCAAGGTCCAAAAATGGATGCTAGGTTTCCCATAAGTCAACTCAATAGCATCTATTCTTCAACTTCCCCTGTCTGGTAAAAGCCCATCTTTTCAAGTGTTACAAGCCCCATATTGAAATAACCCCGATGACATCACTATGACATCACCAGGTTACGTTTCTCAAACTTTGCTCGTGTTGCACCAAAGCACAGAAGGAGTTATGACAACTGAAGAACTCCCGATGACAAGTAAACTGATCCTCATGTAAGCAGCGGAGTGTCTGTCCTTTTAGCTTCGGCTGGATTTAAAAATATGTTTTTGCACACGAGGAAGACTGTGGGTTTAGTTGCTTCACAGATGTTTACATGTGTGTGTGGAGGAGGAATAGAAGCAAAGTACCAATAACTCTTATAGTGTACATATGGGCATGTGACAGAGTTGGAAAAATATGTGAACCTGTCCTTTAAGGTGCTCAGTGATGTTATTTTAGTCTGTGGGTGACTCATTTGTATTTTAATAGTCTCTAATCCCTTTAATTATGGTAACTGAAAAAAAATGCCCGACAGTCCAACAAACACTGTCCATATAGGTGCAAAAGTGTGGAGGCACCAGCAATTGTTATGCTTCAAAGCATTTTGTATTTTGATACCTGCCAGGTAAACATGTTACGTAAATGTGTATTGCTAATTGTTATATCCTGAATGTGTCATAGATCATTTCGTGGGCATATATAAAGACAGTGTTACATAAATCCCGGTTATTTCTTCGTCTGTCTCTATATCACAGACATGACACTGGTGGATATGAAACGGTTAGAAAACTGAGATGTGATTAAAGATAACCTTTTTCCTAAACGGTAATAAACCTCTAAATGAATCATTTAAAGGTTGGATCTGTTAAAAGTGCACAAACAACAATGCATTACACTTATTTACTCACTATTGTCTGTTTTTACTGGGATTTAAAGTGTGATCCAACTGCACCCAATAAAAGCAAAGTATAGGATGCAAGAAAAGATTGGCTGGGGAGAAGCAAACATCAGCTGATGTTAAAGACTAACTTTGGGACACTGGAAAGCACATGCAGTCTTCAAAAATACACCAAAAAAAAACAAAAAAACATGAACTGGAAATGAAACATCCCACTCTCACACAGAAACACATACATCTCCATGGCAACTGATAAAAAGAGTAGCAGCTCTGCAAAAGAGAAGCGATTGACAAAGCATGAAGAAGAACTTGGATGGTCAGCAAGAAACTAATCTATGGGGGGGAAGAACAAAGGGGTGTAAGCAGAACAAAGGCCGTCACAGAACATGAGTAACATGATACTCGTGTAAACCGTTTGAATCCACAAAGTAGAACCTAAAATGATCTCAACACAATTTTACTTTATGAAAATTGTGGTTATTTATGTATTTCGGGGTGGGGGGGGGGGTAGTTACAGGCTATACGCTGAATGCAAGAGTGCATCAAACTGAACATTTGCTCAATCCAAATCCTGCAGAATTAAAAACAAGCAGAATTATGTGAGTAAAATCTGAAGGAATGAAAGTTGCGCGGATGTTGCAGATAGCAGAAGAGAGAGAGAGAGCGAGAGAGAGGGAGGGAGAGAGAGAGAGAGAGAGAGGGAGGGAGGGTGGGCAACAGAAGAGGGGAGAGGACAAGGAAAGGAGTGAAGCTCAGAGAACAGCACAGTACACCACCTACACTCGTCTCCATGGCAACTACCACACTAGAACCAGCGATAATGCGGTTCCCTCTCCTCCGATGCTGAGAACTGTTCAATTGGTGCCGTATGCACCGTGCAGTATGTGGGAGACAAAGCTCTCAGTATTCTGATGTTGCAGATGATACGATACACATTTTCAATGTAATGAATAATGAACTAGTGGCTAAATATCTTTTCTGATTATATTCTACATCCCGTTACATCCGTCTATCCACCAGAGACTCTGGCTTTCGCCCGACACTGAATTCATCATCATCATCGCTTTAAGGGATAACTTGTTATTTTTGAATTAAATGTGTTTTTGTTCTTCGCCAAGGCAAGTGGCACAGTGTGTGGGCAGCAGTTGCCTTCAAAGAACAAGTATTGAGGTTGATAGAATTGATCAAATAAAAGCCTTTTTCTCCAATCTGGCTCCTGCTGGTGTAAAGTCACACCATGACAAAACCTTCAGACGTGGTTTTGTGCGACATGTTCTTTGTAATCTGTGTCCTTAAAAAGTCAAGTTGCACTCTGCTGAACACAGTTTGACCTGGGGCGTAAATGCGACAACAAGATGGGCACACAATGCGTGCTAAATTACATATCTTAACCCTAAAACAGCTGGTGAGATTATTCAAGACAATGTGTCTTTGCTACACCCACCACCCTCTTTGTTGCTGCTGTTATACCGAATACTTCTTCACGCTGCCACCAGAAAAAAAAAGAATCAATTTGTGCTGTTTGGCCACCTCAGTCTAAGGGGGATTTTTATTTTTTTGTCTGGTCTTCTGTCATTCGATGTAAATTTGCTTGGCGGGCTGTCATGATTTAAGACAAAGTGTAAACAGTCGGTCACCATCAACTCGGCATATGAAAAGTACAGTCTGTAGTGGAACCAGGAAAACTTCCAGATGGCCGATCCGCCTCTGCTCCTCACTTCACCCCGATGACTTGTGTCATGACAGAGAGCATCCGACCGACACATGAAGCACATTTGCTCATTTGAGCAGCCTGGTGTGTTAAAGGAATGATGACGTCACCACTCAAGGTACAGCCCTCAATATTGCATTAATGATGACATAAAAATGAAAGCTCATATTTGTGTGAAGTCCTGTTGTCTAATGGATAATTAACTTATTCCTTTTAGTAGAGCATCGTCATAATTAATAGCACTTAGTGTTCACCTTCACCTGTGCAAAGTGACATTCTAAAAAAGGTTCCCATTGACAGTGTGTTGCCTTTCCATTAACAGCTCCAAAAGCTTAAGCAATCTGAGAGAGTAGTTCATCACGGACGATCTCAGAACCCATTCTGTCCGACGACAGAACAGGCTCTGGGGTCGAGGGGCCATATTTCTGGGGCTCCGGGTGTAGCCAGCTGTGCACTGCTCGATTGTTTACAGGCCGATGAGCAACTTCAAACTTCAAACACTGGAATTGGAGTTGAGAGAGAAGAGTATGACCGGATTGTTTAACAAGTAGCAGTTTACAAGCTAATTCTAAACCAATCAAAAGCTAAATCATCGTCAAGACAATAGCCGCTGGGTTCAGAGATCGCTTTTGCTTTCCACACAGACTGTTCACCTGCATTCAACCAAGGCCTGCTCAAACGTGGTTGGTCAATACTACTCGGACTACAAATGGAAACTAGAACACTTCCAATGCCAAAGTCTTGTCCCGTTGTCTGCATATAAATGCATCGTCTGTCTATAGAGATTACGTCATGGAAGACATGAATCTTAATAAGAACGCAACTGATGGTTGATTTCATCATCGATTAATCCGCAAATTATCTTCTCGATGAATTGGTCTATAACATGTCAGCATATACTAAAAAATGCATGTCGCAATTTATCAAAATTACATCCTCAGATATCTGGTTTTGTACGACCAACAGTTCAAAAAGAGATATTATTCAAAAGATATTCTCTGAACAATTCAACAAAATAAAGAAAAGCAGAAAATCTTCACAAGTGACAAGTTGAATATAATTTTTCCGGTGATCATATCTATAAAAACATAAAAAACAGTAGAAACATGCCAATAACTATTCCCTAGAATGTAATTTAATGTCTTCAAATTGCTTCTTCTTCTCCACCAACAATTAAAAACCAGACAAAGACATTCAGTTTTCTAAAAGATAAGAAAGAAAAGCATCAATTTTTAAATTAATATGAGTGGGGGTTCTACATGAGATCATGCAAAATGCATTTTCATTATCAGGACATTAGAGGAACAGCAGGAGGAAATCCGCTTGAATGCAACATGATCCTTTTGGCAGCGACGTGAAATCTGAAATTTGGGAGCTTTCCTTCAAATCATAAAAATTCCTTCCCGGACCATCTGCTGAAGGCTAAACTGATATGAAGGCCGACTCGGCAAGACTCGTACCTGAAACTCCAAAAGGAACTCACGGTCAGCTTCACCGGTCAGCCATCAATCACGTCTCCGACTGAAGTGTGAAAGTCACAACTGCTGCTGAAACAACAACCTGATCATAGAAATAATGTGAAAGCTACTCATTGTATTTCAGGAGCGCGATTCTTACCCTGCGTGACTAAACATCTACATTGTGTTTGCTCCCCTGTGGGTTTTTTTTTTTAATGTAACACAGAGTGGTCGAGATGGCCGAAAGCTACAGGACGCTGTGCAGGGGAGAGCGTCTTGTTTAGTGTGAGAGGGGTCAAAGGTGACACGCTAGACAAACACTCAGTGGAGTTCAGAGGAACCCTGTAGCTCTGTGATTGTGCCCTGAGAGAATAAATACAGAAAACATCATTTAAAGTCCTGCAGGGATCAACATAGCAGGATTTTTCTTCGCTGTGACATTCAAGACTGAAACTCCAAATAAATGTTCTGTTATTTACCAGGAAGAGAAATAACACCTTTTCTAATAGTCACAGGCAACTGAAACGTATTCAAAATGCTTGTAAAGTCGACTGTCTGGCTCATTCAGACACTGATGTGATTTATGTGACGGAATAAAGCATTGAACTTTGATGAAGCAAGAGGTTTGCTATCAATAACAAACCATACAAGGTCTTTTCTATTTGAATGCTTGTGGTTCTGTTAAAACGTAGCAATGAACGACAGCAGGGAGGAATTACAGCTTTGATCAACTGTCACAATGATTTGCCAGATAGAGTAAATGAAACTTCTGGGCCCAGTTTTCATCCATCTCAAGTGATTTCAGTAATGACATTCGACTGAGTGCTAGATTAAGGTTTTTAAAAACAAATACGAAATGTTATTTGTCTTCTGGGTAAAGGTTAAACTTGCAGGATGGATTTGAAGTTGTGAAGGCATTACAGATGGAATTCATTTTAATATGATGGATGTGTTGTTGCAGGCTGTAAATCATGACTACAGATTTAAAAATATTAAGCTGCAAAAATGTATTTTTATTGAGAAATATGAACATTTGTAGAAATCGAATATATTGACAGTAAAAAAAGGGCATGTTATTAAGAAAATGACGTGCAGATGGAGAAGTCCTTTTCTTCCAAAGCCAATCTGTAGTTTCTCATCTACTAGTGTGGTTTCCGTTGAGAACGTGTCTGTTGAGAACCGGCCGAATGCTCGGCCTGTGGTGTCACTGCTTGCAGCTTTCTCGTGAATCGCTCATACAAACAACCTCACACTCCACACTGCACTTCCTTGTGTCTTGAGCAATACACCTGCCATGACATAGTCAGCGTCACAGCCCAAGTCGCTGCTACTCACGGTTAGAAACACCGATTAAATACACTCTGGTTGATGAAAAATAAAAAATAAAAATAGGTGCCGACTTTACTGTTTGGCAAGGTAGACAACTGCCTGGGCCCCTAACTAAAAACAGTTATATATTATTAAGATTTCAAATATGAAAAATATTGAATAATGTTACTATTCTTAGTCATTGCACCCTAAAATAACTTGTAAAAGCCCCCAAAGCACTTGAACAAATGTGCAACTCAGCTGTATACTACTTGCTATGTACTTGTACTGTATTGTTTCAGGTAATTCAGATTCAACTCACAAAATAGAACAATTGTAATATAATGCGTTGTGCTGATAATGCCTTTCTTTCACTCTTTACTTGAAGTAAAAATGTAAAATGCAGGACTTTTACTGTGCAGTATTATTTGTTGTAATAGTTTTACTTCAAAAAAATAAAAGGTTTGAGTAGCCTACTGTCAGAAAACATCGGTGAAATACAGCGGAGGTAACTTCCAAATAGGCGTATTAGTCACTGGTTTTGACATCCTGGATTTAAATATACGGTATTTTTAAGTTAATATCGAGTCATACACCGGGGAAATACAGATTTACTCACCCGTGTGAAGTCCTGGTCACACGGGTGAGTAAATCCGATTCTGATTCTGCTTCCAGTGGGCTGTGTGTTGACTCGAGGGAACAGAAGACCAGTTATGTTGCAACATTTTATCCGCTCTCGGTTAACCATTTAACGTTAGTATATCCGGCACCCATGTGACTTTATCCGGCTTTGTCCGCCACACAGCAGCGAAAGGAAGTGCAGTGAATGTAAGTCATGCAGACAACATGCTGGACTCCGCAGAGGCCTGAAGCTCCGCCCCTACTGCTGCAGACACGGAAGTCTTTTTACAATACACCCGCAAAGTGTGAAGTAGATCAGATGAACGGTTGTCGAGACATGCGAAGGACATATCCACATACCGCCAGGCACAGACTCCTGTAAGAGTGTTTATGAACAACATTCATTTCTTTAAACAGAGAAACAAGTAACACGTTTTTTTGCAGTTTAAAAAAAAATGTACCAACTGGTTTGGTTGTGGTAACGTTATTACTTCTTGTAATTTCATACCGTTGAGTCAACAGTAGCACAAAAACTAAATCTGTAATCACAGAGACTGATATATCCCAAAAATTCTAATTCTAATCTCTGGTGCCACAGTTCGTATGGATGGAGATGAAACTAGATGTGGACAGCTGAGTGAAGAAGAGGTATTTAGGCCACGGTGGTGGACAGAGACTGGTTGTGTTTTTGTAAGCACCGATTTACTTCATGAATTCTTTTTTTTTTTTTTAAACTAATCTATGTTGCCATAGTACTCTGCTTGACAGACATTTTCTGGCGGGACGCCTTTGTTGCCGAGGAGTCGAGTCCCGTCACCCCACCCGAAGTGTTTGGAAATCCGTGAGCGGCCACGTATTTGCGGTACGCTTCTCGGATGATGCGGAAGGCCCGCGTGTTAGCGTATGGTATGTCAGTGACCGGGTCTCTGTACAGCGCAGCCTTGTGGGTGACGGGACAAACCTCCTGGACCGGCAGCGGAGGACTCGACTGGGCGCCGTGTGGAAAGGACGCCTCGAAAGCTTCGTCGTCGCTGAATGTTATATAGGTACGCGAGCACAGGCCTCCGGCAGCCTGCTGGGACGGTGTAGATGGGTTTTGTGGTGCCGTCTGAGGGACATCCTGATCCAACCTATAAGAAAGGGAAATCATTACGTAAGTCTACATGCTGTTGATTTAACATTTCCCTACTTCAATAAATACTGGAAGTCAATGCAGTTGAAGCAGACTATTCTAGCTGACAAAAACCTAAAAAGACATTTTCCCTGAAGCCGAGCTGTAGAGCACACGTACCCTTCAACATCCACGTTTTCTTCTTTCAGGACTGAGTGAGAGACAAGTGGCATCAGGACCGAATGGTAACGGATGGTTGGACCATCAAAACGACGCTTCTTGTGGACGTGTTTCTTCTTGTCCGCCTCCAGACGTTCATAGTTCTCTACACACAAACATTTTAAATGAATAAGAGCGTCCATATTTCCAGTGGAGTAATTTAAAAACACAAATTCCACTGATGAAGTCATCGCTGTAAGGCACTACTAGTGCTACGTGTTCTTACCTAAAGATCGAATGTTGATCTCTGCTGTTATTTTGGCTTCAGCCAGCAGTTCGTCTTGAGTTAGGGGCCGGTCCCGGTGAGCCCCTCTCCGTCGCCGGGGGGCGTCCTGACGCTCTTGCAAGCGCAGGTTGGTCTTTCGTGTGTGTTCACTGGTGGACTGTCGCACAGACTTCCGAGCTAAAAAGTGATTAAAGCATAAAGTAAGAAGGAGGAAGAATCTCGTCTAAAACTGACCCTCTGATGCAGTCGTGATGTAATCATCATGTGATGGTGTGTGTTTATGTTTTAAACTGTTTTTGGATCATTTATGGAGAGGTATCTGAAAACAGTGAGTAAGCATTTTTGGGAGACCTGTAGCAATCTTACTCTCTGCAAAATCTTGGAATTCTGGTGGAATCCTCCTTTTGAGCTCCACTTTGACTTTCTCCGTCTTCTTCTGTTCCTCGAAGGGTTTTTTGGGTTTGGGTTTTGCCACCTTTATTGGTTCCTTGGATTAAACAAAGACAACAAAAAAAAAGATTAACTGCAAATCTATTTCATTCATGCATAAATGTTCATGTTCGTGTAGTGAATCTGTCACTAAAAACACTGGTATGTCACAAGAGCAGTTCATTTTATGCTGCATTGTCATTTAAAATGAATGTACGCTGATAAATATAATTTAATGTACTTTTAATGCAGTAACTTGATTCAAAGTCTGAAGGCTGCTGAAGTAATTGTCACTACCTTATATGCTTTAGTGACCACTCGACTTTTCCTCCGAGGTGCATCGTCCTCCTGGTCGCTGTCCGGCTCGTCGCCCTCATCGATGTCGAAGTCGCTGTCGACCTCATCCTCCGTGTCCGAATGCTCTCCGTGATACTCATCATCTCCCGGTTCCTGAAAGGAAACAAAAAGGCCATTATTTAGCAAAAAACAACAACATTCAGAATCAGAATACAACATAAAACTTGTTTGGCAGGGTTTCTATGAGTTGTATTTAGACTATTTTGTAAAGACAGACAGATAGCATGCCACCATTTTGGAGCTAAAACAGGCTAGTGTATCATAGTGTAGCCGAGTTAAGTTCAGTGATGTGCATGTGTGCAAAGCCAGGTTGGGTGTTTGAGATTTAGTGAGGGAGAATCTCTCTTTATCGAGCTATTCTTGTGAACCTCAGCTGAGATTTAAGTCACAGCCGCCCCTGCCAGAAATCCCTTGACCCTTAAACCAGCAGCTGCTTGAAGAAAATTACCTCAAGTATACAACTCAGAAAGTAGCTGCAATATCAAATAAGAGTGTTTAATGTTCTGACACACAGCCCTTTCTCTCTCTTTAAGTGATGACGCATAAAAGGCTGGCACTCTCCTCCAGCCTTCACAGTTTGTCAGCTGTTAAGATAGACTGGAACAGGAAATTATCGAGTCGTGGTCACAGTTTCGGGTGAATCACATTGGCACGGTGGTTCTGATAACCAGAGCGGCTGCAGCCCTTAATTGAAGGCCCATTTATGTAGATGCATCCTTTGATGTGTCCTTTCCATGTTAGTTAATATCTACTGCATCTTTGAGCTTGAATGCACTTTACTCCTCTTACTATTACTAGAAACATGCCAATGAATATTGGTCTCACTCTCCAAAATCTGCAGTCTGAGCTATTTTTGAGACCATGCTGAAGCCCATGACCTTCTTAAATATTTGCTGTGGCATTAACTGCAGGGACGATGGCCTGAGCACAGTTGAAATGGCATCACTTTTAACACTACAGAGACTTTGAGGTGTTAATGCATACACTAGAGTTGCCAAGTTCTTAAGTGCACCTAGAAATAGTACAATCCTGCATCTTTAAAATGTTGAAGAGAAGCATTGACTCAACTTTATGGTGTGCGCTACTGTCAAAATGTATTGCAATACAACTGTAAAGTATATACTAAGGGGATTTTGTTGTTGTTTTTTCAACCCCATTCATATCAATGAGAGAAGACTAAATATGGAGAATGTAAATACACGACACCCCAATCAAATGATCTGCTACGTCACCTGATTACTTCTAATGCATTCAACATATTGGAGTCAAATTCATGTTGAGTATTGTGAACGATACAGAATTGTTTCCAAATTAAATAATGTATTACTGGGTGCTATGATTAGTAGCATAATAACTATATCTCGCACAGGTATTCTGCAAGATAACGAATTGTCCTGCGGCACCTTTTTGTGGCCTCTGACTAATTGGGGTGATTTATTTAAAGGGAAACGTCATATCTGTCATTTTGTATGAATGCTTAATACAAATAAAATAAGTGAAGTTATCGATTATAGTCAGTTAAAATCGAATATGATGTATTCCTTTTGGGGAAATCGTTTAACAACAATTCAGAGTATTCGTCTGAGACCAAGACAAGCTAGCGGAGGGCTATCGTATTAGCTATCGTATCAGTTCACTCTGTATCTGTCCGTTTGGTTACTCACATCGCTGAAGCCGCCATACGTAGTCTTGTAGAATTCATCCTCTTCTTCAGCATCCAATACCTTTGACATGCGGTTACCCGCAGTCTTTCTGGGCTCCCGGTCCACTGCCAGAGTCATGGCTGTGATATCTAAACAATGCTAACAAATGTTAACTAGTGTGGTGCTAGCTTAACAGATATAGGTTGTTTCGGGGCTCCTCTTTCACCTCTCGCTTCACTGACTTTATTATCTGTTCGTATCCATATTTATTTAAGTTATGAATACTCCTTAAATTCACGCTTATATGCAACAAGAGTGTTTCCTATTAGCTAACTGCAATAATACAAGCTAAGTACACAGCTAACCCATAAGACTTGCCGCTGTCTTCTTGTCTTACATCCGGTGCAACTGATGTACTTCCGGGGTCGAGAATGACCACGTTTTTTTCAAAATAAAACTGCTCAAATATTTATGCACGTTGACTTGATGAAAAAAACGATGTGTACACAACTGTGTAGACAATTGGACTTGAAATAGCTTCACCTCGTATTATTTCTTTAAAAAAGCATAGCATGCACAACTGTTTTGCTTATGTTCGTCATGTTTTTCTTGTGTAGCAATGAGCTACAACTGCATAGTGTAAATAAATGATCCTTGAATCTTTAAATTATTAATTTGTTCATCGGCTTGCTTCAAAGGAAATTAATGTTTCAAAGATACAACATGTTATATGTGTGCTCACTCTCTACCATTATGCTATACTTTAACTTAAATATCCATTTGTTGTGCTTGTCTTGAACATATAGCTATTTATATGATTAATGTATTGTTCAAATAATGTATTTAAGGATTAACAGAGCAAACACAATGCTTACTAAATCTGATGTTTCTATGTATATTTTGGACCAAGAACCACTGAAAAAGCACAACAAACAAAACTAAATGACATTTTTGAAAGCACAATAATTTGTGTGCTACTTTTAGAAAGAAAACCAATGAAGAGCTTTATTTGGGAATTTAATGAAAACACACATTCTACACATCCATCAAATAATGAGTACAGCAGTAAGTGGCAATATTAGTATTCTAGCAAATGATAATAGAATTAGGTAGAAATGGCATGCTATATGCAAATATTGTGTGCATTAACCTTAATATAAGGTTAACATGGTTACCATCTGAGGTAACTATTTCAATTATAAAATCTACTATTTCAAACTAAATGTACAAAACAAACGAGTTCTTAAATTGCTTCCATAAATATATACACATCAACAAAGGCATAAGTAGCAAGCAATTAACTGAATAATTTACATCTGTTCATGTAACATGCATTATACTAATTAAACATGCTTACATTTATATGAATTAATCAACAGTCAGCCTCTGTTGGAAACAGGTTGACACGCTCCAAAATTAAATCAATTCTGTCCATGTAAATTGAAATAAAAGTTTTACATTTGAATGCACCAAGTCATACCCCGTGAAAGTCATATTAGTTTCATGGTGAACCTGCTTGGCTCCATATAGTTGCCTTTCCCTCCGTTACTACTTGACACGGTGCTTCGCGGGACGTATGCTATCGTGGCTGTGTGCTTTAATTGGCCTTTACTCTTACTCCAGAAGAACATGAAGATGAAACATACGCTGACAGAGCTGAAAAATGAAAGAAGCCCAATGGTTGCAGCTACCAGTAATGTCTTGACATCAAATGGGATATTCTGATTTCCATCCACACCCGGAGAGGCAGACGGAAAGGCAAACCAACCTTTAAGACGAAAGTGTTTTTTAGAAGATGATGGGAAGGCTCGGACATGAAGGCTGACGGGCAGGCTGTCATTTCCTGCCGCATTAGATGCTACACAGAGATAAGCACCACTGTCTTGAGGTTGAGCGTAGCGAACCTCCAGTGTACCATTAGAGAGAGCTCGTATTCTACCAATGGGAGATAGAGGTTTTAGCTGTGGGCTTATCCAGGTGACGGATGGCAGAGGGTCACCTTCTGCAATGCAATAAACCACCACCGTGTCTCCTTGATCTACTCTCACTTCTCGAGGTTTGCGGTTCAGAATACGAGGCTGCCGACATGTGAGCAGGCCGGGTAGCTCAGCTTCAGTAAAGTCTAGAAAATACCATCCCTGCGATTGAACTGAGGTAGTACAAGTCGGTGGATTTCCACCAAAGTCCAGATATCGTCGCCTTGGCACCACCCACAGCAGACGGCAGTCGCATGCTAGTGGGTTGTTATCAAGTCCCAGAGTTTTTAGGGTATCCACTGAATGGAAAGCTCCCACCTCGAGTGTGGTGAGAAGATTTCTAGATACATTCAGCAATTTGAAATGAGCCAAACCCTTAAATGCTCCGATTTCGATACGTAGCAATGAGCCGCCTACCAGATGGAGCTCTTGGAGCCGGAGCAAGTCTCCAAACAGGTTCCCATGAATGTCGGTGATTGGGTTAAAAGAAAGGTCAAGGTACACAAGATAAACAAGATGATGTAAAGGGATGTAGGGGACCGCTCTGAGCTTACAGTGTTTAATGGTTAGGGATGTAAGATTTAGGCCAAAGAGACTGTTTCCTGACAGGCTCTCCAGCCAGCGGCAACGAGTAATGACAAGTTCCTTGAGACGCTCTAGTTGACGGAACGAGTAGTTTTGCAGCGTGGCGAGGCCCAGTTGGTGAAAATGAAGACTTCTTAACCCACTGAGCTGTGTGAGCGCCTCTGTCGGCACAGCAGTGAGGTTGCAGCCGTCAAGGTGCAACTCTTGCAGACTGGTTAAGCCAGTGAAAGCTTGATGAGAAATAAAAACGATGTCATTGTCTGACGCTTTAATAAACTGCAGGGCAGTTAGATCACGGAAAGTGAAATCTAGAAAAACAAGGATCTCATTGCTGCTTATGTCCAGTAACTTTAGTTTTGACAAACCGGCAAACACTCCGACAGGAATAATCTTCAGGTGGTTACGAGCAAGACGCAGAGTTATCAGTCTTTCCAAGCCGAGAAATGCTTCCACTTCAATTATTGCCATAATATTGTCACTCAAATCCAAGTCTAAAAGTTGTGGCAAACTCTTGAACTGCTCGTGCACCAGAGTCTTGATCTTATTATGTGTTAGGTTTAGTAGTTTGGTGTTTTGTGGGAGAATGTCGGGCACTGTGGTAAGTTGGCCATCGGAGCAGTTCACCTGCGGCAGCACGACGTTGCAGCGGCAGGACTGTGGACACGGCCGGCGTGTTTCAGATGACAATGCCACCCTCGCTGCCAACAGGTAGAGAGCTCCCCAGCACAGCCATTGGTGGATGGCAATCCCCTCAAACATCTGGTTGCCTTCCTTCTTATGAGAGACACAGCTGAGAAAGAAGTAAGAAAGGGATATTTACTGACATCATATCAGTAGAAATGGGGGGAAATATGACTTTCTGCAACACATAAATACAAGACAGCTGGTGGTGTTAAGGTGTGGCTTTAAAATAACAGTTTAATTTTTTCTTCTTCCTGTAAAGTATTTTGAAACTTCTATCTTCAAAGTGTTAGTTTTCTTGCTAAGTCACCGCCTCCATTCACTGACCGCCATCAAAGGCAGTTGAAAGCTTTCCAAAGCTAGTAAGAGGGACTTTGAGCTCAGATTATTATGTTCACATTCTGTTCCCAAATGTCAAGGATGAACCTCCATGCTGAGGTTAATATTCTCTGCAGTGATAAGATACACTTAAAACATGGTGTTGGCACCACAGAGGTCCACTCATCTACAGTCAATTTCAAAAAACATCTGCAAAACAAGAACAGGTTGTCCAAAGGCTGCTCACTGCTTGTGTTTTATTAACGCTGTTTGAAAGCATAAATGGGGAGAAAGTGTAAGCCTGCACTATATGAGGCACAACATTGAGGACACGACTGCTCAATTATCTGTTCTCAATTACTGTAATAATCTCTCTCAAGGCACATTAATGTCAGAGTGACACATACTCCGTGGCATTTATTACATTCAACATTTTATATTTAGTTTATTTAGATACTGTGGTAGCTGTGAAAGTGGATTGCAAGCTGAAAAGACCATTTATTCTTTTGACATTTTGTAGAGACTTGTAGAATCTATTTAACAGGATTATAATGTATACGACAATGTAACATGTGGATTTGTTTCAACTTTATTACCCCATCACCAAATACAAAATCAAATCCTATAAAGGGATTATCAAGATCAAGAGATGATATTTCTCTCCTCTTTTCTGTTTTTTTTTTTACCTTTTGCATATTTTCCTGTAAGATGCAACATGTGAGATATATGAAACTTAGCAGTTTAATTCCAGGAGGGGAAGAAGTGTATACCCAACTAATACAAATATGATCTCATTTGGTCTATTTAGAACTTAGAAAAGTCTTAATTCACATATTTCTTGTCCTAAAATATGGCCACTTTAAAGCTTAGAACACATTTTCTTTTTCCCAAGCACCACACAACAATGTTTGGCTGCAGCAAAAAGCAGAACAAGGTCTGAACTTCAAAGTTTACATTAATGTGTGAGGTATTGCCTTAATGTTCAGATCCAGAATTAAGTGACAAAGATGTACATGAGACTGGGGGGTTGCAAATACAGATCATCAAAGGATCTCTCTTTATGTGAACCATTGCTAAATGTACCACTAGGGGGCAGAAAAAGCAAAAACTATATTTCTGTGCAGGTTGTCCAGGGTCAATGGTTCTATAACACTGCTTGAAGGTTAATTGTAACTGCAGAACAATTGCCCAGTTAGTCAAAGTGCTATCAGTAATCACATAATAACTCCAAAATGCAACAATTTATATTGACAAGTCATATGAACGTGTAAACAGACATCATTACTTTTAACTTGGAAACAAGAATACTATAGCAAATTGACTGTCAGCCTGTAAAAATGACTAAGGGATCAACCCTTAAAAAAATGTGTGACTTGCTAAAAAAACACATTTAAATTATCGGTAAAGTGCTGGGGAAAAAGGTGTGATGCCACCCTCAGATCTCCGCACATGTTGTGTTGAACGATGCAACACTATAGAACATGTGAGAAGAGAGACAGAGAGAGAAAGACTACAGTAGGACTGATGTATCTAATATTTGCGACAATGTTTGCAGAAAGGTGTGTTTCTCAATGTAAAATATGAAAGAAAGCATGTTCACTAAAGAAAAACTAAGTTTAAAAGTGAATTTAAATTAATATCTGATCTAAGCAAACCGACTGTCATCCTGTAAAAATGACTAAGGGATCAGCTCATCCAAAAATGTGTGACTTGCTCAAAAAAACACGTTTAAATTGGCAGTAAAGTGCTGGGGAAAAAAAGTGTGATGCCACCCTCAGATCTCCGCCCATGTTGTGTTGAACGATGCAACACTATAGAACATGTGAGAAGAGAGACATCTAATATTTGCAACAATGTTTGCAGAAAGGTGTGTTTCTCAATGTAAAATATGAAAGAAAGCATGTTCACTCAAGAAAAACCAAGTTTAAAAGTGAATTTAGATTAATATCTGATCAACTTTAAAAAACGTTATGCTTATATTTCAAATTTATTTAAATTTAAATCAATGGATTTAAAAAAAAACTTGTGGTCTCCCTGAAAACTCCCTGAAAAAAAGGAGCGCATCAGGCAGAAAACCATCTCTTACTGTGTTTACCTTCATATTTTTAAGGTGGTCATTTTATCTCGACACGGTAATGGGTATGGAGCTGGGGAATACTGTATAGTTTGACTGCTGGTGATGACAGCAGCTCCCCAGAGCACTGAGTGATGGAGGCTGACTCCTCCTGAACTCCTCTGGGAGCGAACATGCTCGAGAGTGAAAACAGGGTACAAAGGTGAAATCACAGTTATTTGCTGGGGCCTGTTGCTTCCAAGAGCTCAAATACAGTGGATGGTATTATAAAAGGCTCTGAATAATAGTGATTGTGTGGAAAGAAGCAAAAGAAAATCAGGTATTTTAACTCACCGTTTCTTCAGTCTGGAGGGCTTGTCATTGTGATAGCTCCATTTTCACAATTATGTTGTAAAAAAAAAAAATTTAAGATTTAATTTGAAATTGTCACCGGATAAACTGTTGACACAAAGACAGATAATTCAAAAGGACAGAGTGCATCTTCAAAACCTTTTGTTGCTCAGAAATAAATCCAGATGAAACCTGCAATGTGAGAGAAATAGACAGACATGTCATAACAAGATAGCTTCATCCTCCCATTCTGAAACATTCCACTCCCGAAGAAGCGTGTTGCTGCGGAATCGGTTTCCCTGTTGCTTCGCTGTCCTCATGGCAACAACAACCTGGCTCTGGACGCGCGGGTGCTTGGTGCATGCTGGGGGATTATATACACTAGCTCCTGGGCTGCATCCAACACGCTGCACTGGATGACAGGAGGCAAGCACACAGGTCAGCCAAATGCAGAGATTTAGGCGCAAACACCAGATGGGAATGAATTTAAGCCACAAATAAAGGAATGTCTTCTCAGCTCTCTGGTCGGTCATTTCAAAGTTTGATGAAGACACATCGACTGTCCTGGAGGGTAGTGTTGGGTTAAGATGTCCGCATCTTGTTAGTATTTAGATCTTTAAAATACTGCAAAAACTCAATCATAACTACACTTTTAGTGCAAACTAAGCTCAAACAATGTTCAGTCACATCTTAAGTTACTGAGATTAAATATTTCCTGAATCAAATGTGCCATTGGGAACAAGTGGAATCGCAGTATCTTACCTCATTGTAAACATTCAAGAAAACTTCATCTCAACGCTGACCGGGGCACAAAATGACGAGGTGGTTTTTGTAGCATGCAGCAGTGAACGGTGTATAACTCTGAATAATGGTGTTTCTTTGTATAATATTGTTTCGTGAACATGGCAACTCACCCAACTCCTAACTTTCGGCGTTCACATCAGACTCTCAGCTCTGCTTGTTCAGTCTGAAACTAAAAATGTCCTATTGAAAGGAATGAAGACAATATATAAAAGAAACACAAGGAAATGTGTATATACATATAAAAATAGGATTTCAAAAAGGCAACATAAACTTGAGGCTAAAAATAAGCTAAAACATCCTAAATGAGTGAGGTCAACTTAAATAGTTAAGGATGTAATTGGAACCGTGAGGTTACAGTTGTCTTCGTATGATTGACTTCATGTGTTATGTGTAAGTATACAAGCTGAAATTGGGGACCAGGCAGAGAAACGTGGATACAAGGAGCTATGATATGAGGACGTACATTGAGTCTGTGAATGTGTGTCTGCAGGTCTGACATGAAATCTAAAAAATATTTAAATCAGATTAAACCCTGATGTGGACTCACAATAAATGCTGGTTACTGAACAAAATATCAAGGTCATTTTAAACCACACAGGGTCGGGTAATGTGGTTAGATTTCACTACAACTCACTAACAAAGTCTAACAATCGTGATGTTTCCAAATATTCACTGTAAATGAGTACAATCCATGTAAATATATATCCCATTAGACATGATCCCATTCTCTTATAATAACATGACAGGTGTTTTGGAACATATCAGCTGACTCAATTCGTGGTGTGCAGTAACATGCATTTAAATATGCCAGATCTGATTTCAGGTCTCTAAGCATTTGAATAATTGACTGTGAGCCTCATGAATATAACAGGAGTTCATTCATTTGTCAATGTTGTTTACTTTTGTTTCTACTTGCTTGTCGGTCTGTCCTATTTTATCTTGTTGTGCAAAGCACTGTGGGCTGCATGATTGCATGAAAGGTGCTGTATGAATAAAGTTGAGTTGTTGATTTGTTTACTTAGCGAACACTCACTCCCAATTCAATGACAGTTTTAAACAAAAGAGATTAAAACAAGCAATGAGATTGGCCTGCCTCTCTGCTCAGCTGCAGGACTATGAGGTGTGTGTGTGTGTGTGTGTGTGTGTGTGTGTGTGTGTGTGTGTGTGTGTGTGTGTGTGTGTGGACACAAAAGGTGCTTGATCACCACAGAAGAAGAGCTGCTGCTGAGTCAGGCACTTACCATCTGGTACCTCGGGGAACCTGTGGTCATCAGTGAATCTCTGCCCAACCCCGGAAGAGAAAATCAGTGATGAACGCCAATTACAGCCTCGGCCAAATCAAAGCTCCTAATTGCATAATATCCCCTCGCATATTTATCATTATTTATTTTCGTCATTGCTGCTGCTCCCTGTAGTGGTGACTGCTGTGATGCCTCTTTTTTTTTATTAGATAGTGGAGACAAAGTGGAGAGTTGACTGAAAAAGAGGGGAGGGAGAAATGGGGGATCCTCAGCCAGGGACTGCAAATTACAATCAGCATCTTAATTATTTACATATTGTATATAATAACATTAAATAACATGATTTTGCAAGAACTGGCATGTTACAGGACTGCAGCAATTTGCATACAAAAATGAAATATTATCTGATATTAATAAATGTCATTTTGTATTCTCTTTTTGTTGTTGTTTATTTGGTTGCTGCAGTATGTGTTAACACACTGTTTGTACATAAAGACTCAGTGTACATATGAAGCACTGGGGAAGATAAGTAAACTAAAGATTTTTTTTTACATACAATATAGCAACAAGATAGTTAAGAACAGAAAACCAAAGGTTAAACCACCTCCAGGCCATTTATATATCCAGTATGTGTGAATGTGAAGAGGCTTGACGGTGTGTTTCTTTTCCTCAGAAAGTTCAAACTAACTGCAGCTCTAACAATAAACTCTGTTAGAATGTGTATCATTTCTTTCTTTTGCCCTCAGTCCATGTTGTCAAACATTATTCAGTTCAGTGTTTAAGTGATTCAATATGAAATGGTGATGAATGGTCTTTTCAAAAGAAAATTACACACTTAAATTATCACAAAATAATGCGAAATAATTTATTTTCCATCCACTGATTTTTTTTTTCGAATGTTTTTTTTCTGCACCAGAAGTTTCATTTACTTCTGTAAATGTATTTCTGTCATGTAACTTATGTCACTTCCAGCTCTAGTACTGGAGCGGTCTTTGGGGCCGCTGCAGCTTGTTGTAAATTAGATTCACATGACAAGCCACAGAGCAGATGCGCTGAAAAACAGGGTAAAAAACAAGGTAACAGGGCGTGTGAGTGAGGAAACTATACTTCCTCTTTCATGTGTGACTGGTTCGATAAAATCGGTTGCACTTTCTTGCCGGGATGAAATCACCCCGTTGATTGTTCTGCAACAAGGTAAATGCTCTTCTTGGTTATGCAATTACACTTCGACTGATAGCCTGACTAGAGATCAGAAGATCATGGCTGTATGGTGTGGGTTTAAATGGTGTGGGTAAATAGAACATAAGAGGGCAGAAACTGCTGAGAAAGAAGCTCAGGTTTCAACTTTTCCTCTTTGAGGTGAAGAAATCTTTAAAACAGTCTGCAATGCTAGAAAACAGCCTGCTGCATTTCCTGCTTTCATATCAAGGTTACAGGCCTCACTGTGCTCTCAATCATGACTGCGTTGTATCTTTATTGCAGTTTATTATGTTGTTAAAGTTTAGACGAACACTGTGCGCATAACAACAATTAAAACAGTTTTAATATAGGTTCATATGTATATCTGCATATTTTCTACTGCAGAAAGACATCAGAAGATGATCAGCTGGTCCATACCTTTTTGCAAGAATTGGGCCTTATTAAAGGCTCAACTCAGCATTTGTTTCTTAAGTAATCAATTCATCATGTATAGAACTAGCTACCACGGTGTCTTGACAAACTGTTGAACCTGTGGGAGACTCATTACCTCAGCTTTTCCCTGATCGTGTAATCCATAAAATGTTGTGAAATCCTGGGCAATGCTCATCACAGTTTCCCAGAACTCAAGGGTCATATTGCTTGTTTTGTCCAACCAACAGTCAAAAGGCCAAAGATATTTAGTTTGATATCACAAACGACAAAAATACTTTTTTAGGCGACTTGTCGTGTCAGCTAAGAATTACATAAGGATCATATCTGACTAGATTTGTCATTTCCTCTGCAGGATGCGCGTGTTGTGTGCTGTGTTGCTTCTGGCCGTCCAGGTCCTCGGCAACTCTTCGGTTGTCTTAAACAAAGTTTGGGAAGAGTGGCAAATCAAACATCGCAAGGTTTATGATAATCAGGTAAGATTGTGAGAACCTAATCACACACACACACACACACACACACACACACACACACACACACACACACATATCATCCGATCATTCAGTCAGTGTTTTTTGTTTCAGACTGAGATCGTTTTCAGGAGAGCGGTGTGGGAGAAGAACATGCAGTTGGTGTTGAGACACAACCAGCAGGCCTCAGCAGGAAAACACAGCTTCTCAATGGGACTCAATCATCTGTCTGACATGGTAGGAATACGTTTGTGATTTCAGTCTCCTGCTCTATAAGAAAAGGTTGTGGAAACTGTCTAGTGTTGGCTTCCTAACAAGACAAGTTTTAAATCTTCGCCTGAATGTAATTCATCAGTAATATTTAAATGGCTTTAATGCAAATGGTAAAACTGCATCGGGTTGTTTCAGAGCATGAATGAAGGTTTAGACATGCAGATCATTGGCTTATTGAGATAAATCCAAAGCTAATAACCCCAAAAATGTAAATGTTCATTTAAATACTTGTTTGCTTGCATCATATTCATTACAGATAATTAATTAATTATAATAACCCAGGAAGGTGGTTCTACTATTGCTTGGCTGTGGGTTGCAGTGGGTGTGAACTGTAAAAGACCAGAAAGAAAACAAGGAATATTTACCTGGTTAGAAGATCTTCAGTCACATCCACCAAGCTAATCTTTACTCACATCTGTTGGTGGAAAAAGTCAAATAATTTTGTTTCTTTCTTGTTTAGTTTTTGGCATTTTTTTTCTTTTTGTTTGTGCCTTTTTTTTTGTATATTTGCTTTCTTTTTGTTTTTTCGTCATTTGTTTGTTGCTTTTCATCAGTGTGTTTGTTGTCGGTTTTGTTTGCTTGTATTCCTCCTTACTTCCATCCTTTCCTCCTTTTTTCCTTTACTTACATCAACTATGACCTGCATCATCCCAACAAAGTGGATAACTGTCTGATCACTTGGATTGATGTTTGTACAGTCTAATCAGAGTCTTATTTTACAGAACCTTAAGTTTGTTGGCTGGCTGCTAAACCATTATAACCAGTAGTATAGTGAAGGGTATCTGTAGGTATATGGGGTATAGCCGCCTCCTTTTCTGTCAATATAATCACCTATCAGCCAAAAGGCCTTTGAATTACATATTATGTCACAGAACTGGTTCCTCTCCCTCCCAGGATCTGTTCAGACTTATGCTTGACATTATAATCTTCAGTGCATTAACTCATTGACCTCTGATAATGCAAAACAGATCACCAACACTGTAAATCTGCCTTTAAACATGCCCCCTCTTTGGCTCAAATTAAACCCTGACCTATAGAGCGGCTCTAATCATCCTTATAAAGTCTGATTAATCCAATCCAGTATGGCCGGTCCAATCTGGACAAGTAGAGCACATCTGGGAAGGCTAATAAAGTTACATAAAAGGTAGATGTACATGCAAACTAGTATCTAATGTGTAACTGTGGTGCAAAGGTTGTCTTGTTGTCAGTTCTTGTATTTAAAGAAACACAAACTTTTGAAGTAAACAAGAAACAATTAAATGCTGATTCAGAAAAGAAAAATATCATATATATCATAATAATTGTGCATTTAATTAAAATGTTTGTAATTACAAAGAGTATGGACTGCAAGGAAATTAGTATACTTTAGTAAATGATTATGCACAGAATGCAAGTACAGCAAAATGCAATAAAATGCAATAAAATAAGTCAAAAATTTGGAAATAAATGTGAGGACAGATAAAAAGATTGTAACTTTTTTACGGCGAAAGTCAAATCTGACACACGGGACTGTCAGCAAATAAGGGGAAGAAGTGAGATGCTGGACCTGGTGTGACGTTATAACGAGTAAAATAAAAATGATGTTGAATTTGTGGTCTATATTTTGTTCCCTTTCTCCTAAAAGCAGAAGTTTAAAGAGGAACTTGTGGTTCATTTTTATGATTGCTTGCTGGTGTCGCCGAGGCTAAGGGACTCCATGTGCAAAATAATAACTTAAATACTCAAGTTTAATTCCCCAAATTGTGGCCATAGTCTAGTGGGGTGCTGGGAGGGAGGAGGAACCAGCATCCTATATGCTCATGTGTTTCTTAGAGCAGAGCTGTTTCAGAGCAAACATTTAGAAGAGGAAGATGAATCTGCTGTAACAACATTGCAATTTTAAATGTGTGCTGTGTGTGGTGGAAAAAAATCGTTTTAACCTCCCTGTGAGAAATAACCGAGATGAGAAAACTCTTAAAATATAAAAACATATTTTTTGAACAGACGTTATAATAATTCAGCTGAATGGATAGAGCTCTTTCCCCACAGATGGTTCGGAGGTCTAACAACAAAGAATAGTTTAACAGAGTATATATGCACAGTATCTCGTCCCCTCCGCCCTTCACAGATGTCCTCCTCCTCTGTTCACCGAGGCATCCACCAAGGCCAAGGTCCCAGCCTTGGTATTGTCTTCATGGGACATGAAAATACCTTCAATATGATAACATTCATTATTAGGCTTTAAATTAGTCTGGTTGGCCTCGTCGGCATATGTTTAGGTTTAAGCGATACAAGTTCTAACTAAAAGAACGATATGATACATTTCCACTAAGCTTGGACATTGTAATATTTGCATTTCTTATATTTCTTTTCTTTTCTATGAAGACAGCTGAGGAAATCAACGAGAAGCTAAACGGCCTGAAGCTGGAGGAGCATGTTCATTTCAGAAATGTGACTGTTAAGGATGGAAGTGGCTTATTGACACCTCGGAGTGTCGACTGGAGGAAGAAAGGCCTCGTCAGTCCAGTCCAAAACCAGGTATGCCATGATTTGAGATCAGCTATTTTAAATTCAGGAAATTAAAACAATCTGTAAATAACCTGTGGTAATAAACACCATTTCTCTTTTTCAAGGGGCAGTGTGGGTCCTGCTGGGCCTTCAGCGCTTTAGGAGCTCTTGAGGGACAGATGAAGAAGCGGACAGGCGTCCTCGTCCCCCTGAGTCCACAGAACCTGGTGGACTGCAGCCGCAAAGATGGGAATCACGGCTGCAAAGGCGGATACATCTCGAAATCCTTCAGCTACATCATCCGCAACCGAGGCGTAGACTCAGAGTGCTTTTACCCCTACAAACACCAGGTCGTCCTAAAAATGTGCAACTACTGATGCTGCTTTTTGTTTGTTTGTCTGTTTTCTTCCATGTTTGGTTTGTTTCTTGTTTTCTTGATTCTTTCTTTCCTTTCGTCGTCTTTCAAGAAAATGATTTTAGTTTGAATGTTTAGAATATCTGACAAAGCACCATGCCATGTGTGATTGCCTAAATCCTTATGAAGTTCATTGTATGTAATAATGAAACATAAATTATTGTTATATTTTAGACCTGGAATTGTGTTTTGACAGATGTGTCAAATACAGAGAAAAACAGCTCTGTCTCTAGCTGAAGTGATATGAGAATTTTAATTCATACATACATATTCATATTTACACTGTATATATGCAGTGTGATTGCATGAATAATGTACATAATATATTGTATAACATTACGATTTTGTGCATATTCAACTATATAACAAACAGAATACAAAACTTCTATAAAATGTGTTTAAGACAAAAAAACAAAAAAAATATTAACCAATTTATAGTGATAATATATTTTGTGATTTTCTACTTGTAGGACGGTAAATGTCGGTATTCTGTCAAGGGAAAGGCCGGCTACTGCTCTAATTTACACATCCTCCCACAAGGAGATGAGAAGACCCTGAAGGCTGTGGTGGCATCAGTGGGGCCGGTCGCTGTGGCCATGAACTCCAGGCTGAAATCTTTTCATCTCTACAGAGGAGGTGAGGCTTCTGAATTTGAGCATTTAATGCCAGCAGACTGATGAGTGATGAGTTAGTTACTGTAGCTCTGAACCCTGAGTCTGAGTCACACCCGAGAGAACGGAGAACTTTGGTTGTGGTGCATGAAATCAGTTGCATTACATATCTGTGTGAATTTAATGGGTAACATGACTTTATATTTTATACTTTGGTTGCCAAAAACAAGTCAGGCTTTGCAGTCATTTTCTGTTCCATTTATTTTAACATTTAAAAAAAATCTGTTTCGCAAAAAGTACGACTGCCATTCAGGGAAATCCAATGATTAAAGTAGTATGATTTCGTTTTGCTTCAATATTTGTCTTTTAACTTGACTGAATTTTAATGCCACAGTCCTCTAAAGAATGACAGATTTAGGGTATAACTATTATGGGGTGCTTAAAGCTCGGATGTGTGTCCAGAGTGTCCAAAATACACTTTTCAAAGACTTCTAAGGCCGACCACGAATCTGTGTGTGCAGTTACCACCATTAAATACATCATCGATTGCACTTTAAATCTAAGTGGATTAGATCTTTAGAGGCGTACAGGGGCAGCTCTGTGTGGTACTTACATGAAATGTGATTTATTTTCAGTTTTGTTATGTGTTAACTGTATTTTATCTAATAGACAGGAAGCTGTCAGGAGTGATCAACAACGTAGGAAGAGGAGGGATTTACAGCATGAAGTCTCAGTTAAATTAGTTTAGTTGATAGTAGAGCCACTAAATAATTTGATGAAATGGTCCCCATTCCCAAAATCCTAAATTTAGATAACGTCTACTACACACAAGGGATGAATGATATTACCAGTAATACTGTAGAAGCAGAGTGGGAGTTTCTCTACCTCCAAAGTACATAGAGAAAATGGTATCAGCAGTATTTATACTATATTTGTTATTGTTTTACCTGTATTTTTCCACTACTGATAAACTTATGGATCTTCCAGGTTTATACAACGTACCAAACTGCAACCCAAAGCTCATAAATCATGCTGTCCTGGTTGTGGGCTACGGCACACAAGGAGGACAAGACTTCTGGCTCGTGAAAAACAGGTGAATTGGTCTTTTCTGGTCACAAAGTAAAATGTATTTACCCCACATGTGAAAAGAGATGTTTGACCGATGTTCAATATTTAAGGCAAGTGGTTTTGTGATTTCAGTTGGGGCACTGCGTGGGGAGAAAAAGGCTTCTTTCGAATTGCCAGAAACAAGAAAAATCTCTGTGGCATTGCCAGCTTTGCAGTGTACCCAACGCTGTGAAGAAGTGACCCGTCACCTGAATCATCTTGGTAGAATTAAGGTTTCTTCTTTAGTATCAGAAACCTGATGATTGTTTAGACCTGTCCTTTATGTTAAAAATACTGCCAAAAAAAGTTTCTTTTGCTAAATTACTGTATCTGCTTTAGTAGCCTCACTCAATGATGTTTTGATGTTTTAATACATGTTTGAGTTTCCCTCACTTCAATAAGATCTCATCTTTTATTTGTCCTTCTGTTTGATCAATGTGATGTGTTTATCTAAATGTTAACCTTAACATGTACCAGTTGGATTTGCTTTCAGTGTGTTCAATATTGTACTATTGAATAAAGCTATTAAATATAATCGTAGGTGAGAATACGGGTTTCAGTCCAATTCTTCATGTCACCAGCCTGTGTGTAATAGAGCTTCTCTCCTTTGGTATTCCTCCTAAATTCTCACAAGCTTCTCCAAGAAGGACAGTAAGTTATTGAGCTTATCTTAAAAGAATGACACATGTTTTACACGTGGTCATAAGCATATTCAGACACTTTGCACTCACATGTTTTGTTGTTTTGGTCACATTGCAAACTAAACAGAAAAAAATATACATTCCTGAATTTGAATCTACTGAAAGTATTGATAGTACAGCGAGGAGGGACGGCAACAAGGTAACATATGATTTGCACCAGTAGCAGCAGTGACAGTAGAACTAAATGTAAACAGATCACCTTTTTGTGCCACTTGTCCCCAGGAAAGGAGATTTTCTCGTGCTGCGTATTCTTCTCCTCGCTAAATCATAATGGGCTCATTACTGCCCCCCTGAGGCCAGAGGACGAAACACAGATATTTCCCCCTAGAGTTGGTGAAGACCAATATCAGAGCAAAGAAAAGAGTGAATAGTGGACTTACATTTACCAGAATGCCGTAAACAGGACTCAAGATGAATAATAATGTTGCTCCGTAACTGCTGGATGTGTAAATTAAAGCTGATTTACTATGAATTCGCCGTATCATCTTGAGAGGCGATGATACAGTCGATGTTGTGTTTACAACTTGTCTCTGCTTCCTCCAAGTGGCACATTTAGTTATTGGAGGTTTAATTATTTGTTGGTGTGCAGTGAGCATTGTGATGCATACATATTTGAGCTTCAGCCTGGATTTCCCCCTGGTTATCTCCTCTGGTTGGTCATATTTTATGTCATTTGTCATTAAATGAGGATAACTAAGTTCTAAGGAGTTTTGTTTTCCTCTAATAATGGCATAGTCTACAGGCCAATAAGAATAGTGGTTCACCTGTATAGCATCCTCTACCAATCAATTTGTCAAATTAAATGAACTCGGAACATCTGGAATTTATTGGAAATAGCCGATAAATAATTTGATTATGTAAATGCATTTCTTCATACATCAACTTTTGCACTTTTGCAACATAAAAACACTCACAATAAGCCTTCACTGATTTCCATGCATGCAGAAATATCTTGAACAAACACACTGACTTCAGTCAGTTTAGTTTAGTTTAGATTCTTCTTCTTCTTCTTCTTTTAAGTTTTTGGCGGATGGCATCCAGTGAAGGGTGCATTACCGCCACCTACTGTATTTGGATTAGTTTAGATTTTATTTGCTACTGACATTTATCTGCTACTCAATGTCAATTGATATCAGCTGGCAGTGTTTCAAGCAGCTGCAGCTGGCCAATCAAAGTCTGAGCCAGACCATAAGGCTGATGTAGGACACCTTATAAGAACCTTTTGTGTTTGCTGTTTCAGTGACAAGTTCTTCTTTTCCTGCATCCAGAGATGTTTGGAAGCCTGCTTCTCACCGTGGTTTGTGGCTTTGCAGCAGCCGCCATCAATTCAGAACGGGATCGACACTGGCTGCTATGGAAGAAGATGCATAATAAAGTCTATTCTCACCAGGTAACGCTAAGGTCTTAAAAACAATGAAATGAATAGCCTGTAAATCGCAACTGAATCTGGTTTAGGCATAAAATCGGACTTTGATTTGTTGTCTCTTCCTTGATGATTAATGGAGTTCTTTTTGTTTTTTATTTAAAGAACCTATTCTTTTAACACTCATTATACCGTCTGTCTTCACCTCTTGGTATCTGTTAAGGGTGACCCATAAATCAACTCGGGCATCACATGTGGTTAATATTAATGCTGTGTTCCAGATTGAGGAGTTGGGTCGCAGGCGGATATGGGAAGAGAACTTGGAAATGATTGGTGACCATAACCTTGAAGCCTCTCTGGGCTTGCATACATATGAGCTGGCAATGAACCACCTGGGAGATCTGGTTAGTGATCTACTCGCATATTTACTACAAACATTGGTTTAACATGATACTGTCTCCTCAAAGCCATGCCAACAAATGATGCATGTGGATTTTTTAATTGAATGACTTATTTTTCTTACGTAGACAACTGAGGAGATCACTAGCAAGCTGATGGGCACCACTGTGCCTTCTGACCTGGAGAGGGGTCCATCAAACTTTGTCAGGCTCAACACCTCTCTACCAGCGTCACTGGACTGGAGGGATAAAGGCCTGGTAACTGAGGTCAAAATGCAGGTGATGTATTGGTACACGTTAACATAGAACGTATTCTTCTTTGAAGAAGAGATGGTCTACATGTGCAACTTTTCTATCTTCTAGGGTTCTTGTGGCTCTTGTTGGGCCTTCAGTGCAGTTGGAGCTCTGGAAGGGCAACTCAAGAAGTCTACAGGCGTCCTGTTATCCCTCAGTCCTCAGAACCTGGTGGATTGTTCTGTGAAAGGCGGCAACCAAGGGTGTAACGGTGGCTTCATGTCAAAGGCCTTCAAGTACGTCATTGCAAACCAAGGCATAGATTCTGATGCAGGCTACCCCTATGTCGCCACGGTGAGCTTCAAAAACAGTGCATGTTAACATTTCAGGTCTACTGTGGTTGAACTTTGACTATTAACTCCCCCTGTAAATCACTGTCTTCTCAGCGTGGTCAATGCAACTATAACTCGCAGCACCGGGCTGCTGATTGCTCGGACTACGCCTTCATACCGAAGGGGGATGAGTTTGCGTTGAAGGAAGCTCTGGCTAGCATCGGCCCCATCTCTGTAGCTATTGATGCCTCCAAGCCAAAGTTCGTCTTCTACCGTCATGGTGAGTAGTGGCTTCATACATCTTTAAATAATGCACAAGTTTATTCTCAAATGGGATCATATGTTAAAGTGTTCTGTAAACTAAAGCTCAAGTTTGTTTCTACACCTGTTTTTTGTGTGTGGTCCTTCAGGTGTGTACAGGGACCACACATGCACCCACAACGTGAACCATGGAGTGCTGGTTGTGGGCTACGGCACTGAGAGAGAGTACGACTACTGGCTGGTCAAAAACAGGTGTTGGAAGATTTTAATGTTCAATGTGAATTTTTGATTACAGCATTGATTGTCTTTCAAGGATTCTTATTTTAGGTTTTCTGATCTAAATATTCTTGCATTGTAGTTGGGGTGTGAAGTACGGCGATGAAGGCTACATCAAGATGGCTCGAAACAGACACAACCAGTGTGGCATCGCTCTCTATGCTTGTTACCCCATCATGTGATCAGCAGATTAAGTTTTTGGATGAACATTTCTCAACAGTAGTTGGGACATTATTTTAAATAAATTGTTTGATGCTTTACTTCTGGATTTGTAGTTTTTATAACTTAATGATTGCAACTCACTCAATGATGTTTTAATACATGTTTGAGTTTCCCTCACTTCAATAAGATCTCATCTTCTATTTGTCCTTCTGTTTGATCAATGTGATGTGTTTATCTAAATGTTAACCTTAACATGTACCAGTTGGATTTGCTTTCAGTGTGTTCAATATTGTACTATTGAATAAAGCTATTAAATATAATCGTAGGTGAGAATACGGGTTTCAGCCCAATTCTTCATGTCACCAGCCTGTGTGTAATAGAGCTTCTCTCCTTTGGTATTCCTCCTAAATCCTCACAAGCTTCACCAAGGAGGACAGTAAGTTATGGAGCTTATCTTAAAAGAATGACACATGTTTTACACGTGGTCATAAACATATTCAGACACTTTGCACTCGCATGTTTTGTTGTTTTGGTCGCATTGCAAACTAAACAGACATATACATTCTTTAATTTGAATTAAATAATCAATCTACTGAAAGTATTGATAGTACAGCGAGGAGGGACAGCAACAAGGTAACATATGATTTGCAGCAGTGACAGCAGAACTAAATGTAAACAGATCACCTTTTTGTGCCACTTGTCCCCAGGAAAGTAGATTTTCTCGTGCTGCGTATTCTTCTCCTCGCTAAATCATAATGGGCTCATTACTGCCCCCCTGAGGCCAGAGAACGAAACACAGATATTTCCCCCTAGAGTTGGTGAATATCACAGCAACAAAAAGAGTGAATAGTGGACTTACATTTACCAGAATGCCGTAAACAGGACTCAAGATGAATAATAATGTTGCTCCGTAACTGCTGGATGTGTAAATTAAAGCTGATTTACTATGAATTCGCCGTATCATCTTGAGAGGCGATGATACAGTCGATGTTGTGTTTACAACTTGTCTCTGCTTCCTCCAAGTGGCACATTTAGTTATTGGAGGTTTAATTATTTGTTGGTGTGCAGTGAGCATTGTGACGCATACATATTTGAGCTTCAGCCCGGATTTCCCCCTGGTTATCTCCCCTGGTTGGTCATATTTTATGTTATTTGTCATTAAATGAGGATAACTAAATACTTTTCAGTGCTCACTTTGGTTACCGAGTTTTGTTTTCCACTAATAATGGCATAGTATACAGGCCAATAAGAATAGTGGTTCACCTGTATAGCATCCTCTACCAATCAATTTGTTAAATTAAATGAACTCGGAACATCTGGAATTTATTGGAAATAGCCGATAAATAATTTGATTATGTAAATGCATTTCTTCATACATCAACTTTTGCACTTTTGCAACATAAAAACACTCACAATAAGCCTTCACTGATTTCCATGCATGCAGAAATATCTGGAACAAACACACTGACTTCAGTCAGTTTAGTTTAGTTTAGATTCTTCTTCTTCTTCTTCTTTTAAGTTTTTTGGCGGATGGCATCCAGTGAACGGTGCATTACCGCCACCTACTGTATTTGGATTTAGTTTAGATTTTATTTGCTACTGACATTTATCTGCTACTCAATGTCAATTGATATCAGCTGGCAGTGTTTCAAGCAGCTGCAGCTGGCCAATCAAAGTCTGAGCCAGACCATAAGGCTGATGTAGGACACCTTATAAGAACCTTTTGTGTTTGCTGTTTCAGTGACAAGTTCTTCTCTTCCCGGATCCAGAGATGTTTGGAAGCCTGCTTCTCACCGTGGTTTGTGGCTTTGCAGCAGCCGCCATCAATTCAGAACGGGATCGACACTGGCTGCTATGGAAGAAGATGCATAATAAAGTCTATTCTCACCAGGTAATGCTAAAACAATGAAATGAATAGCCTGTAAATCGCAACAGAATCTGGTTTAGGCATAAAATCGGACTTTGATTTGTTGTCTCTTCCTTGATGATTAATGGAGTTCTTTTTGTTTTTTATTTAAAGAACCTATTCTTTTAACACTCATTATACCGTCTGTCTTCACCTCTTGGTATCTGTTAAGGGTGACCCATAAATCAACTCGGGCATCACATGTGGTTAATATTAATGCTGTGTTCCAGATTGAGGAGTTGGGTCGCAGGCGGATATGGGAAGAGAACTTGGAAATGATTGGTGACCATAACCTTGAAGCCTCTCTGGGCTTGCATACATATGAGCTGGCAATGAACCACCTGGGAGATCTGGTTAGTGATCTACTCGCATATTTACTACAAACATTGGTTTAAAATGATACTGTGTCTCCTCAAAGCCATGCCAACAAACGATGCATGTGGATTTATTTTTCTTATGTAGACAACTGAGGAGATCACTAGCAAGCTGATGGGCACCACTGTGCCTTCTGACCTGGAGAGGGGTCCTTCAAACTTTGTCAGGCTCAACACCTCTCTACCAGCGTCACTGGACTGGAGGGATAAAGGCCTGGTAACTGAGGTCAAAATGCAGGTGATGTATCGGTACACGTTAACATAGAACGTAGTCGTCTTTGAAGAAGAGATGGTCTACATGTGCAACTTTTCTATCTTCTAGGGTTCTTGTGGCTCTTGTTGGGCCTTCAGTGCGGTTGGAGCTCTGGAAGGGCAACTCAAGAAGTCTACAGGCGTCCTGTTATCCCTCAGTCCTCAGAACCTGGTGGATTGTTCTGTGAAAGGCAGCAACCATGGGTGTAACGGTGGCTTCATGACAGATGCCTTCCAGTACGTCATTGCAAACCAAGGCATAGATTCTGATGCAGGCTACCCCTATGTCGCCATGGTGAGCTTCAAAAACAGTGCATGTTAACATTTCAGGTCTACTGTGGTTGAACTTTGACTATTAACTCCCCCTGTAAACAACTGTCTTCTCAGCGTGGTCAATGCAACTATAACTCGCAGCACCGGGCTGCTAATTGCTCGGACTACGCCTTCATACCGAAGGGGGATGAGTTTGCGTTGAAGGAAGCTCTGGCTAGCATCGGCCCCATCTCTGTAGCTATTGATGCCTCCAAGCGAAAGTTCGTCTTCTACCGTCATGGTGAGTAGTGGCTTCATACATCTTTAAATAATGCACAAGTTTATTCTCAAATGGGATCATATGTTAAAGTGTTCTGTAAACTAAAGCTCAAGTTTGTTTCTACACCTGTTTTTTGTGTGTGGTCCTTCAGGTGTGTACAGGGACCACACATGCACCCACAACGTGAACCATGGAGTGCTGGTTGTGGGCTACGGCACTGAGAGAGAGTACGACTACTGGCTGGTCAAAAACAGGTGTTGGAAGATTTTAATGTTCAATGTGAATTTTTGATTACAGCATTGATTGTCTTTCAAGGATTCTTATTTTAGGTTTTCTGATCTAAATATTCTTGCATTGTAGTTGGGGTGTGAAGTACGGCGATGAAGGCTACATCAAGATGGCTCGAAACAGACACAACCAGTGTGGCATCGCTCTCTGTGCTTGTTACCCCATCATGTGATCAGCAGATAAAAAATGTTTGGATGTACATTTCTCAGCAGTAGTTGGGACATTATTTTAAATTGTTTGATGCCTTACTTCTGGATTTGTAGTTTTTATAACTTAATGATTGCAACTGATTGTTTACATCCTTTTTTTGAGTGTTATAAATGTGTGGTGAGGAAAATACAAGCATCCCCAGCTGCATGTTTGACTTAATTTGTACATAAGCAAAGCCAAATATCAGTACAAATGATGCTTTTCACTAAGGGTCAAGATTTTCCAAAAGGAGATGGTTGATCATTTATTTTGATTTACATGTTCCTCATCTGAAGCCAATAATGGTTGCTAATGACTCTTAATTCAAAGTCTAGTAAGGATCTTTCTACAGACCAGGAGGAATGATTAAGTGTGTGTGATGGGAGGAAAAGGCAAAGAACTAAGAGGTCTGGCCTTTAGTTTTTTTTTTTTTGTGATCAAAATTCATCCTGCGACTTCTTCGGACAAATTGCAACGCAAGTTCTCCTGACATTGACATTTACAGTTAAGAAAGTTGACTTCATGCTGTGTAATGCAAACCATGACAATGGCTTTCTTAAGTTTTATTTCCATAATTTATCATTTGCTTCATAGAACTGGATAAATGGCACAAGTGCAAATCCCAGCATAATGAAAAACTCTCACATAAAATAAATACAGCACCTTTTCAGCATCACTAAAATATTCTCAATAACAAAAAAATACTGAATTTACCAAGATTTCCAGTCATTTACAAAACGGACAACACACAATAGATTTTTGTCATATTGAACTTTTTTGGGGAATAGTTTTCCTTGATCTTTTGTTCCACAAATTCCAAACTTGCACGTACAAACAACTACAGTTTCTACACAAAGTACATTGAGTTTTTTTTTTTTTCTAACTCATTTAGAGTAGAACTTTTATCATTTAAACAAGTCAGAGTCAAACTAAAGAAAAAGGCAAACAAATTCCTTCAGTCCACGCTGTAGTGAAGGATTCTTGCAGTTCTTTGCAGATGAGGGATTTGTTTTCTGGCATGGGTCGGCCCTTTTTTTTTCTTCCAGTATTCAGAAGTGATCCATGTGCTCTTAGAGTAGAGACCGAAACCATGCCATGAAAAGTCCTCCATCCCTTTATCAGACCGCCACCGTTAAGGGAAGTCTTCAGGCTGGTGTTCGCTAACACATCCTGTATCACCGCCATCATTATGGAGAAAACTCAAACCAGTGACCCTTCAGATAGTTTTTACATATAGAATGCAAATTCTACACATAGTAACATTAAGTAGTAAACTTTTACATTTTGAACAGGAGCTTCAATTTCATAAGAGGGAGCTCTTTTGATGAGGTGATAAACTGTGGTCCCTTTGGATTGACCACAACGTGTTTCCTCAGAATTGGGGAAAGCCTCCACACTATTGCTCACACTTCCCTCTTTTAAAACAGACTCACATGGACAAACAAGTTAATGTTATTGTACTTTTTGTACTTAATTTATGCACATTTCCATCTCTTTTCAAGCATATTGCCCTTTCCCGGCCATTTCTTGTACCTCTGACGAGATGAATTGCAACAATTACCTCTAAAATTTAGGTATATATTAAAAATGTTACCTGGGTCCAAGGTAAAAGAGGAATACAGTCACTACTAGCTTACTTTCAGAAAACATACTCAAGTTTCATCAATTTTAACCCCACTTTGATTAAGAACAATCACTGCAAGCAACAAATCTGTCATCATACAACAATGAAAACACTAGTTCTTGCTTTAGACAAAAACAGCTGGCATACAGGACGTCCAAGAAGTCAGACAACACGATACAAACATGCGTCACGATTGGTTGAATACAGAAGGATTAGAGGGCGAAGTTGTCTTTGTGAAATTAAGATGTGATCCTTTTCCGTATTTCTAATCGGAGAACAACCCGCATGTTATCTCTGACTGGCTATCTTTGATGGGATTTTGTTTTAAAGACGGAATTGTATCAGCAAAAGAGCACCCGAGTCTATCATGAAGAACAGCACATTGTATTATACACTGCATATATTGGTTTTTTTTCTTCTCTTTGTGTAAATATATTTCCGTGGTCCCCAACTGAGCTGTATTCATCGCAGGGATGAAAACATCACAACAGAAAAAAGTAGAAAAATATGTGACAGACGATTTAGAGTCAGCTTACACACACACACACACACACGAACAACACATCTGAACAGTCTCTCCAACATGAACAAGACGGGACACATTTGTCATTAAATACGCACAGGAAAGATTTGATCCTCAGAATGCAATCTACATTGGACAGCGTTAAAGAAAAAGTTCTCATTTGCTTGCAAACCGCTCCTTTTCCAGTCGTTATGCTAAGCTAAGCTAACCACCTCCTGGCTTCAACTCCATACTTAATGAGACATGAGAGTGGTATCAATTTTCTCATCTGACTCTCTGCAATAAAGTAAATAAGTGTACTTATCAAAATGTCAAATTATTCTTTTACAGTCTCAATCCCACACACACAGACACGTACAGTTCTAGAAGTAAGACAAACTCCCATAGCTGAGATAATATCCGCTATCTTTCTGAAGTGTGTGTTTTTTCACCCACAGACAACGTCGAAGCCTCTAACATCCTGAACGCACACACACACACACACACACACACACACACACACACATAATCCAGAGGATGTCTTTAGGTCAAACAACACACTCTACTGGGCAACAGCAGCACCTACATACTCACTCACTGATTGTCAGCACACGTATTGATACACACCTTTAGAGAAATGATACTGAAGTAGTGATATGTATAAATAATTGTAGCTTTCCTTTAGAGAGTGATTGCATCCAATTTAGATCAAAGTCAAAATCGGCAATTTTCTTGTGTACTTTTCTATTCAGCAGTATCACACAGGAACACAGTGAGGGACAACTTTTCACTTTTTCTGGCACAAATGGATGCACGAAAGAATGACAGGAACAAGAGCCCTTAAAATGAAATTAGACAAGTGATTTGAACTTGACTTTCTTTTACTGATTCTTCTTCTTTTGGTCCCATTTGATTTGTGCTTATGAGTATAATGAAGTCACATCATGACTTGTAAGGGGCAAATCAAACATTTTTAAGAAAGGATACTGCATTGTGTGTACGTTTTGTGGCCAAACAGGAAAAGACAAAACAACCAAATGACATTGATAAAAGAATAATGTCCAGGTCAACTTAATACATAATGTCTATAGCTTCCACTCTATGAACACAAAGCAAAGTGCTGAGAAAGAGATGTGGTTGCAAGCTCTGCAAAAAGATTGTACGTTTTTGTCAAACTCCTGAACTTTTCACACTTATTCAAATTACTTGTTTTCACATTAAGGCTAATTAACACACTATGCACACGAGATGGATTAATCAGAAATATCACAAAACCATCCTGCATGTACAATAATTTGGTAGCGTGGCGCTAAAACATAATACAAGCTGGAAACGTGGCCGAAACATTTCACCAGACCTGAGCTACATAATTTCTTTTTTAATTGTGTGACCGTTGTTCCGTACATTCTGCTGTTGGATCAGCAAGATATGGTCTACGTGGCTACACTGATTTGCATGAAATTGACACTTTCTCTTGTCTCACATTACAAAGACACACATGCACACTCACACGACTAATTCAGGCAAATATTACACGACAGTATCTGCCCTCACACTACGCACTTGACCAAAATCCGTCCCACAGACATCCCTGTGTTGCAGACATCACACTGCCACAGCTGTATATGGATCAACACCAGCGAGGGGAAACATTAGTTTAACACTGAACACTAAGGAGCTGGATCAAACTATTCCCATTTACAAGAGAGAATCCTGTGAAATGCATCTTCACCTGTCTATGTGTTGAGGCTTTCAGTAGAGGAGTAGACTGGATGTATGCAGGGACAAAGACATATTACATTATCCGTTTCCGGATAAATCACTGGAATGTTTTCATATTATTTCGTAGAAACAGATCTGGCTTCAGCAGTAGGCAGTGGTCGAGGGTCACGAGCGTTCTTGGAGAAAATATATTCACCCTGAAATTCATTATGAGATCTTTTCAAAGAAAAACCTTTCGGCAAAGCAGAGACATCTGCCTCAATGGAAATGTAAAAGTAACTGTACACTCAGCAAATGAAAACGCAGCACTGAAAGCCAGTTACTGAGGCCAGACGAGAAAGAAAAACACTGCATTCATATTTAAAAACCAACCATACATTGACTAAATCTTTTCACCATCTCCCATGAATGGCATATTTTGCAGTCTCATCCCCTCATTTGCAATATCTGTCTCCTCAATTGTGTTTAATATTGTAGATTTGTGGGCCGGTGAGAGAAAACTCCCAGAAATTTACATTTTATCCTCACTGCACACCACAATTTGTACTGCGTCACCCTGTGCATGTTACACTTACGGGAATAAAAGATGTTTTTAGAACCTGACAGTGCAGCCTGAAAGTTCAGATGTAGTTGTGTGATCATGACACAGGTATTTATTTCTACATCTGTGTGCTCCTCTCTTAAATCACTGTATATAGACTCTGAATGATGCAATCCATATTTCAAAGGATTCTGGGCTTACAATGGGGATGGCAGTCTGCTCTGGTGGTGTATGACGGGCAGCGCTGAAGCTCTCAGGGATGTTCGGGCTCTTAGTTGTCAAACACACACACTCCAGCTGCGCTCCGTTTTACTGCAACACTTGGCCTCGTGTTTCAGGCAACTTTGTCGCAAGGAAACTACCTGCAGCGAGTGCGCCTGCAGCAAATATGATGGGCACAGCCTTGGTGATGCCGACGAATGACTGGAAGATGCTTATGCCCAGCACGGCCGCCACCTTACAGAGGGCATTCAGGAAGCCAAACGCTGTGGTCCTGAAGACAAGAAAAGAGGGAGAAAAGAGTTTCAGCAACTGATACAAAGAGGAGTTTTAACTATACTGATGAATAATTCACAACTTCAATGTGCCAGATTATGGTTTTACTAGATTTTCTCTGTAATCATTTGAAGTAAAGGTGACTCCACAACACATAAGGTTCTGTCAGTTAAATGTGTTGCTGGAGCCAGTTAGCTTAGCTTAGCATAAAGCCTGGGAACAAGGAGAAACAACTTGCCTGGCTGTGTCCAAATGTATTAAAATCCACCTACGTGCTCCTCCAAAGCTCTTTAATCAAAGTAAAGCTCTATTTAACACTCCGGTGTTGAGTGGATTAAACAAACATGAACTAAGGTGTTAATTAGTGGCAGATGTTTTTGCCTTTGAGTTCAGTTGGGGCTCTGATTAACACAAAACACAACATACAACAATATCTGTGCTTCCAAAAATCTAAGTCAGCAGAAAAGGCGACACTCCAGAGGTGGAAAAAACCCCAAAAGAATCGCCTCATATGTTGATCCTCTGGGTACATTTATTTGCAGTCAAAATGCTTACAAATGTGATGACGTGTTCCAGCATGAAACCTGCATCAGAGCATGTTTGACAGCAATGAGCTCTCTATTTAAAGGACACATCATGTGATCACCAGTCAACAGAAACAATTGCACCTGTACAGCTGCAAGGAGATCCTCCACTCCCCCCAAAATGAATAAATAGAAATAGAAAATAAAAAAACTAAGCATAACTAATAAAATACAATATTTATGTATTTGCATTTCCCCCTCTTACCCCACACAAGTTCATAATTCAACAGAAAATCAACATCTGAAAAACAGCCATGAGTTTGTGCATGTCGTGTTACCTTTTATCCGAGGGGTAGAGCTCCACTGTTATCACATCCAGGGCGTTCCACGAGGCGATGCTGATGCCACCAAACAGGCACAAGAGGGCGATCATCCCCGACTCACTGTTGCCGAACATCAGGAAGAAACAGCTGATACAAGATATGACACTGGACCCCGCTGATCAGAGAGAGAGAGGGGAATCAGAATTACATTGAGTTAAATAGCCCCTACGGCCATAAGTGGATTATCTGCATTGATTGCATTTACTTACCCAGCATCCTTAAACGCCCAATTTTGTCCATTAATAGAGCTGACACGATGTTGCCAGGCAACACCGCCAACGTGCCGAGGAAGTTGACGAAGTAAATCATGTAGGCATTGTTGAAGTCGTCGCTGAAGTCGAGCATGCAGCCCTCCTTGTTGTGGAGGAACGTGCTGTTGACCAGTTTACAGTTGACGAACCTGTACTTGAACAAATCTGATGAAAGAGAACAAGGAGAGAGAGAGAGAGAGAGAGAGAGAGAGAGAGAGAGAGAGAGAGAGAGAGAGAGAGAGAGCTGTTATTGCTCTGAAATTTATAAATACTTGGGAAATTAAATGTCATAAATGCAACTGTATGATTACCACTGGTGATGGGTTTTTTAAAATCCTACCTTTGTCTCCCTATACCTTTTACAGTTTCATGTTTAAATCTGTGTTTTCTGAATGTAAAGAAATGTTGACACACTCATTTAAATCCTCTCAGGCATTGCAGGCACATTTATAGAGTTTGTTTGGGCTGTATGCAGGAGACGTACCTCAAGGATGGAAAATCTTACTTTCCGGGTAAAATTTAAAAAATGTACTTACAGTTTATCATCTAAAAGATGCTAGAAGTGAATATTAACCAACAAAAGGGACAGTGCTCTTTATAGCAGAGATTGTAGTACAGATACAACATAATGTATCATATCAGGTCTTTATCAACATGACTTTACGTATATTCACATAATATTTATAATTGTTGTGGTTATACTATCATCCTTATGGAAAGCATATTTTTGGGGGATGAAGAGCATCTGACTTCATTGTTGCTCCCTGAAACCAAATCTTGAATGATCTCTCAGCCAAAGGACAGCCACCACACAACCAATCCTCTGCCAGCAGCTGTTTTTCATCAAAATCTCTTTTAGGCAGAGATCAAACATAAAAAAAACAGCATCCATCACGGTTGACTTTTAAAACATGAATAACGGTGGGAAAAAACAGAAGAGGTTACAAGGCCTGTTACCTTATTCTCTGTTTATACTTTGATGCCTGCAGCCGCAAAAACTGCATGATTATATTTTCTGATGACAATGCTGAAAGTGCTTCCATACCAACAACCAACAACAGTTTCATTAAAGGGAGTCGGGGAGACATAAAAGTGCTGAATGATCGTATATTTGAAGATGTTCAAATGACATAAACATAAAAGAATGCATCGTTGGCTTCGGGGATGAGGAGATACTGCTGCTGTAAAAGCTGCTGAGGCGGTTTCTGTTGGGATTCAAGAGCTTCTCTGTTTTCTCAGGCAGAAACTGACACATTGATCGAAAGTAAACACGCAGAAATCAAAACCATGCAGCGAATGCCCTCTATGCACTAACACTTTTGAGTGCATTTTTGTGTGCAGTTACACACTTATATACAAAGCATTCACATATAAATGAGCTATAGTTAGTGTAAAACAAGTGGTGGGTGGTACTTGCTTCGGTAGAAGCTGATATTCAAGAACAAAAACATCTCAAGAACAACAGCAAACATACAAAACAAAAGGCACGTTGAAATAGAGAAGAAGAATAAAGAAGAATAAAGAAGAATAAAGAAAAATAAAGAAAAATAAAGGAAAAAAACAAGCTGGCATGTCAAGTTGTGTCTAGGAAGAAGCTTTGTTTCTGATTATCCAACAAGCCCATTGTTACATCTGTGTTCTGGTCATCATGAAGCACTGTTTCACAGCTAATTGCACCACTCTGCTGTCTGGATTTGTTTATGTTGCTAGGGCAACAGTCCTCTTCAGTGTAACCCAGGGATACTAGCAGCAGAATGTTTCCATGGTTGCAGTCCTGCTGAACATCTGTGTTTGATCTTTTCTATATTTTTACTTCAGGCGGCAATAAAAACTACTTAAAATTCATATTTATGATGACTGCTTTTTGCTGAGCAGTTGTGTAATAAAAGTGGGCAATAAAAAGATCATTAAAACAGTTCACCTAAAGTGTTTTACATCAATTTAAAGCTGCAATAATCCATATTTTTACCCTAACAATGTATCAAATGACTATATGTAATGATCACCTGACTGCTTTCCCCCTCAGCTCTACAGAGCGTTTTAATCTATTTTAACTCATTACTGTGGTTTCACATCACTTTACTGTTTTGGTTCAGTCTCACTGATCTCATCAGCTGTTTTCAGCAAAACAAATCTGTTAAACACACAGTTCGCTACCTGCCCAGCGCCCAAAGTCAGTCAGACACAGTTAGTGACTAGTGTGTGAACATAGTGAAGCATTGAGCAGCTAGAGAGCCAGATACTTCACTCAGGGGGTGGTGGAGACCGAAACAGAGCTGAAAGGAGAGTGAATGTTAGACTAAAATGTAATGGTTGGCCAGAAATATGCATTCAGATGCATTCATTAGCATTCAGATGAATGCTAATGTTTCTCTTGGTTTGCTGGATACCTTGTTATTTTATAGACAAAATTATTCAAAAAGAAAAGAATTGACCTCTGTGCATATCAATACTGAACACACCGATGAATTTCTGACGATGTTTACCTGTGTTGTAGAACAAACTTGCAACGAAGGTGCAGTTTTTGAAGATGGTGTGTATGGAGGTGATGTCCTCAAAGTAGCACTCCTCAAACACTGAGTCTTCAAACACCATGGACTTCATCTTCAGGTTGAGGAACCTAGTAAACAGGATACAGGTTTTCAGCAAAACGTTTTATTAAAACTGCCTCACCTAAAAACGGCGGCTCACAAAACACTTACTTGTCATTGAAGTAGTGTCCTTGGAGATGCACTTGGTTTTCCAGCGTGAAGTTAAAAGTGACATGCTCCACTCGTTCCTTGGTGAAGGTCTTTGTGCGTGAGTCGTATTCCT
This sequence comes from Pholis gunnellus, assembly GCF_910591455.1. NCBI lineage: Eukaryota > Metazoa > Chordata > Actinopteri > Perciformes > Pholidae > Pholis > Pholis gunnellus. Next base: position 9,670,248 of record NC_136543.1, read on the forward strand.
GCTTCTGGATGTACTTGATCATGTCTGGGAACCACACCGTCAGACCGTAATAGCTGCAAAGTTTTTAGAGTCAGGACAGATGAAATAAGCCTTTAAAAGTGAACGTGATTCCCACGTATAGCAAAGGTTTTATGAGTCTTTAGTTTACCTGAAAGACATGGAAAACCAAACAGCCATGAGCATGAACGTCGTCCGTTTATATTCTGGGCTGAAGCAGGCTAGAATGTTATTCCGTATCTGCAACATGTGAACAAGAAAACCGTGATTGACACCAGATTTAGACTTCTCATAAGATTCTTCTCAGTTCACTTTCCTGATTAAATTATGTTATTTTGACACACATTGCAATTTAGTGACTCCAGCGGACATTTCTGAGCAGCAACGAAGTGCCGGAATAAAGTTCATGAATAGGAGGTAAAACTTGAATGCAACATGTTTCCCCAAAATTGTTACAGCTTCCACATTAAGAGTGAAGACTATTTACAGTCGGCATTTAGCAGGTGGTGCAGAAGCAGATTCAGAAGAAAACGGAGGGTGTAGGCGAGCAGCAGAACGTAGGCTGAATAAGAATTAAAATCAGGCACAAAGGTGGTCAAGTTTCTGCTTGGAGCAGTGGTGCAGCAACAATGTGCAACACAATAAAAAACACGAGCTCAAACACAAGACAGTAAAATATGTGTTCATGATTTCACTGTTGGCAAAAAATGCTTGTTTGTTTCACCAAATTTAATTTTCGGAGACAAAAGAAAGCAGCAGAGAAAGTCTGCAGGTGGAGGCTGTTTAATTCACACATAAAACTAGATGTAGGTGAAGAAAGAAAGAAAATTAATATAGGGGGAAAAGACGGCATTTTTAACTTCTTGGCTACTCTTGGACGTTACGCCTCCATCTATGGGTCATTCAACCTATGCAGCTCTGAGGTCCTTAACAGCCCCACACTGTAAAAGAACACTAACACATTGTTAAATGAGCAGTGATCTCAGATTTCATCTTAATGACGTTTTATTTCATGCTTTTAAAACTTGGTCACAGTTTGGGTCCAGAACTGCCTGCATAACATCAAACCTCCTTCACTCACCTGTTGGGAGAGGCTCATGATCTTCATCCTGTAGCGTTGCCAGACTGGAGTGTCGGTGCCAATGTCCACCAACTCATCCATCTGCTTCACCGTCTTAATTGTGGTGACCTTGGATGAAAGAGATGCAAGCCCTTTAGCCAGATGTCAAGAAATGAATTTTGGTTGTATTTGTGTTTTTTCTGAAAAGACTTCCTGAAACTCTTCCTCCTGTTGGTGTGTCCTCCATAGAGGAATGTCAGGCATGATAAGACAGTGAGCGGTAAAGGATGAAGCAAACTATTAGAAATAGTATTGTTGCTTTTCTCCTAAAATTAGAATGCATTAACACTCTTGAAAGCCACAACTTGTTTGACATTTAATGTTAATTTAAAGCCTGATGACAATGTTTGGGATGTGGAAAAGTTGCATTGTAACATTAATTGGGCGCTATAATGAGCTGGTTCGATTTTCACAAATTGTTTGACAAAAATACCTCTTTTGGAAAATACTACATGTTGTACCTTTAACCACGTATTGTTGTTGAAATATGGAAGCAGTTGTTTGGCCCTTATCTATAAGAGGGGTAACGATTTCAGAGTAAAAGGGAAACTATTTGTATGGTTCAAGCTGTGTTAAATGGAGACTACATTTTAATAACTCTGCAGCTTTTACTAAAGACGGCCAGGACCCGTTTTTGCATTTCATTCCCAATCTCTCTCTCTCTCTCTCTCTCTCTCTCTCTCTCTCCTCCTCCTCCATCATCTCTCATGCTGTCGGCTATCTAGTAAAGGCATAAAGAGCCAAGATACGTATAAGTGTTGCTTGTGAGCTAATCTAAACGATATGATTTAATAAAACAATGTTTTCTCAGAGATACTCACTGAAAACACCTTCTCCGGGTGTCCCTTTGATCGCATGTTAGTGTCGTGGACTTGCTTCAGAATCATCCAGCCTTCGTCATGTTTGCCGTTCTGTTAGAAAGAAAAGTAAACGTCATACCTTTCCATGATATCGGTATGCATAGATCTTCATTCATTTCAAATCTTTACTCAACATATTCCACATTTGAAATGACTCGTACATGAGTAGGACAGCTAACAGAGTCAGACTGTTGTCAACAAGCACATCTGCTTACCTCTAAGTAGAAGCGTGGGCTCTCTGGCATGGCGCTGAGGGCTGCGATGGCTGCAACAGAGGGAAACGCGCACACTAACACAAACACACGCCAGCTATGGAACTGATACGCCGAGCCCATCTGGAAACTCCATCCTGAGAAGACAAAAACAACCAACACAAAGAAATGAGCTCACACCTTATGCTTTCGCTTTTCCCTACAAATGTGAGTCAAGACAGTAACGGATAAGGCCAGACAATCAATCTTCATAGAGCACAGGCTGGAATGTATTTAATTTGATGTGACACTGAATGAACCATGTTCTTCTTTTTCCTCCCTCAGGGGAAGTCAAAGATCAGCCACACTGCAGAACACTGGCTATGCAAGACTATTTAATATAAAGGATTCATTGGACATTTTTAGTGTTTAAGTGTCAAAATGAAGATGATCAGCTAGCTTGGACAGTGCAAATGTAGCAAACCATAACTTCATAAATGCAGGGATTGGTCACTGTACTCACCATAATGTGGAATTATAGCCCAGGCCATGGCAGATGCATATATTCCCCCAATCATCCAGAACATGCAGAGCCAACTGAGGTGCTCACCACGCTTCTCTTGGGACAGAAATTCTGAATAGTAGGAAAACACGATGGGGATCGAGCCACCAATCCTGCAAACATCAGAAACCAACTGAGTCCTTGTGTTTTTTAAAGTTTAAGCACACAGAGTTGCCAGATGAAAAGCATTTTGTGCTAAGAACCAAGAGCTAAGTCAATGTATTTATTATTAAGTATCCTGAAACACCACGTATTTCGTGAGTATTATTATTAATACATTATATCGGTAAATTGCTAATACTCTTTGTCAGCCACTTGTTTAGTTTGAATAACTGTATTGAGGATTATTTGCTTGCATTAGTCCATCATATTGGTGTAAAACTTACTCAAAGGAAAGTGATCACAAATTAAAATGACTTTAGCATCTCAATTTGACACTTCACTAAATCACATTTAATTATTAATGATGAAAAGACTCTATTCAGACTTTATTCTACTACTGTTAAACTCAAAATGGTGCAGTCAGACATATAACATAGTTCACTCCTCTATAGACATACATTATTGAAAGGTATGATTTATGTAATTAGTTTATATTCTAACTATTGTTAAAAGTGTATTTTTTGTTTTGTTTCCCTTTGTCCTGGATTGTAACTGTAGACCTTCACTCCCTGTAAATGAAAACATATCCAACAGTGAAGCAAATCAGATCAGAATAAGAAAAACTATTTTACACCATTTTCAACTTACCCAACACCTGACAGGAGTCGGCAAAACAGAAAGGTGCCGTAGCCCTGGACGAAGGAGGAGAAGAAGGAGAAGATACTATTGATGGAGAGAGAGATGAGAAGAGACTGTCGACGGCCTATCCGGTCAGCCAGAGCCCCCCAGAGGAAAGCACCAACCATCATCCCAAAATATACAATCAGACCTGAGGAGAGAGCAAAGGAAATCAAACTATTAAAAAGTAACTCTTTTCTGTCATTTTTTTTACTGGGAGATTATGGGCTGACAGCTGGATTTACAACAGGTTTTCTAATAGTCAATACATCTCATGAACCAATAATAAGTTAGTTTGTCTCTCAGCCCCAAGCCACTGAAGATAAAAACCTGTAAAAACAGGTTGCAAATATACACTTGTTGTTTTTTAAAGGCTAAGTATTTTCCTTAAACAGCTGGGCACTGTAGTTTTTTAGCAAACTTTACTCAAACAGCAGTAAATGGTGTATTCTTTGAGGACTATTTTCAGCTCTGGATTAATGCACATTTGGTGCTCTACTAGTTGTTCCATATAGGATTGATTCAAAGGACCCATGTTCATGGTAACGAAGGAACTCGTAGCCCAAAATTTGGCTCATTGATGTGTTTTAATAGTTTTTGGACACCAATGAAGTTCTATGGCTCAGAGGAATAAGAATCCCAGCCAATACTTGTTAGTGGGTTGGTTTTGGAGATTTGTTGACTGTAAGAAAAATATAGACAAAATATGTGACACAGCCAAACCACAACCTGTACAACAGAAGGAGGAGACACTGTGAAAGAGTCTTACCCAGCATGCTTTTGTTAGGTTCAGACAGGCACATGTCCCTCTCAGCGCTGGGCAGGACAAACCCGACCACGAAGATCTCAACACCGTCTGCCATGAGAGCCAGCCCCAGCACAAAGTACAGGGTCCACTGGAACTTCCCATGGCCACACTCCTGTAAAATGGTCTCGTACTGTTGAGCCAGCTCTTCCTGGTCCTTCCTCCTCTCAGCCTCGGACACTCCGACATCTGTGAGCTGCTGAGCGCCGGCCCTCACCGAGCCGGGACCTCCAGCCAGGCTGCCCTTGCCTGACTCGGCCCGGGGAATTCCTTGGTACTCGCCCTCGTAGATCTCATCATCTTCATCGTGACCCTCCGTGGAGTCACTGTGGCCGCCCTCATCGTCGTTGGCCGCCTGGCTGTCTCCACGGTAATAGCCCCCGTCCTGGCTTCCCTGCGTGGGGTAATCTTCATCCTCGTCCTCTTCAAACCGGTTGTAGGAGCGCTTGCTGTACTCATCAGTCACACGATCCACTGAACGGCCGACCTTCTTAGATGCTTGCCGCTTGACTTCTTTGGCAATGTCTTTGGCGCCTTTGATGAAGGCAGTCCGGTTTTGGTAGCCTTCCTCCATTTTAAAGAGGTTCAGAAGATGCCAACGTGTTCAAAGACGGAGAAGCCACCTAAAGCTTCAGTATGTTCAGGGTACACCTCACGAGCTGAAGAGTGGTCGACTGACAACAGGCTCTTCTTACGTCTGTGGAGAAAATGGAAATAGAAAATGGTCAATCTTATGTCATTTGTTATTTCTGCATTGAGTGGAGAGAGGCGTTTTACAGGAGCTTCAAAAGCATCAGTGCACATTTCTGGTGACCTATTACATTGGATGGATTCCTGCATGGACCCTGAGCCCTTAGGCTCTGTCTGACTGAGGAAATGAAATTACTTTCTTAGGAAAGTCAATCAATACACAGAGACACAAAATCACTGCAAGGGGACGCAAGATTACCTCAGAGAGACACAAATGTACTACAAAGTGACAACAAATAGAGGCAAAATGGCTACAAAGAGGTGCAAAATTGAGCTAAGAGACACAAAATGACTACAAAGAAACGAGGACGGAGATGCAAAACTACCACCAAGATAATAAAACAAAAACGATGCATTGACAAAATGTATCTCTTATTAGGTGTCTCCTGGGTGTCTTATTTCTATGTAGGAGAGGCGTCTTTTTCTTTGTGCCGATCATTCTTCTTTTTTTCATTGAGCTAACCAAACCACCTAACTAGCCTTTAATGACGTCTTTCCAGAATACACCTGTTGCTTTTCCATATCTGCCTGCCCAGCATGTGTTGACTGCTGAGTCACAGACGGGATCTGAGAAGTAATTCCAGGGCGAGACATCGAGACCTTGAATGGTGAGAGTGATATTTAATGGATGTTTCTTGGTGCAGAATTTCATGGTGAAGGGCTATAGCATACGTGACCATGACTCAACTGTAATGTGAGTAATACTCCAAAGGATCAATGAAGGCCTTACAGATCACTGTTTATGAGGAAATCCTGTAATACGTATTATAATCTCGTCATTAATTCCTTTAAAGACTGCTCACAAAATCCTGCACTAAAATATATTGTTTTTCAATCATTTAGGCGATTAAAAAAATGCATTAACGATATTGAAGAAAACTGTAAATGTTTCTTAATTCAAAAACTGAAAGAGTGGAGAGGAGCTGTGTTGCAAAACAAATGAGGCTTGAAATTAAGAAAAAGAAGCCGGAAAACTGATGTCCATTTCAACTGTTTGCTGCAGTATCACATCTCCTTTTGAAAAGGGCACTGACTCGTGTAGTTCACTGACGATACCCACATCCCTATGCTGTTTTATTAGGATGCTGTGAGGTCGCCGTGCAATAAAACAAAATGTCACTTTCATTTTGCGGTGCAGTGAAACAACAGACAGAATGAGAGACATCACTGCTACGCTCCCTTTGACCGCCGTTTCAGGAACGAGGTCTGACGGGTAATAATGGGCTGTCAGGGCTATAAATGTCTGCCAGGTAGAACAGGACCTGAGAAAGGGTTTCATAAACGCTGAGGTCAGGGGTCAGCCACAAAAAGAAACCTGTGAAATTTGATGGCATTACATTTCTTTTCTCATTTCTTTCGTTCTCATGTTCTGTACATTGTGAGAGTCTCTAAATGCTACTTCAAAGCCTCCTCCACACTCCATGAAATATTAAATCCCATCGTATTTTTTTATTGTTGGGGGAGTAAAAACAGTGAAAATAATTTCAGCCTAAATATATTAGCATTTAAAACACACCATGTGCAATTACAGAAGGACAAAACTGCTCTGTTGGTTGCTAAAATTTCCAAATCAACATAAACAAATACAGAGTACATGAAGTACATGTCCGCAGTGACAGCTGCAGCCCTGAATTGTGCAAACTAATTGTTTATCTATTGATGCCTTTGTTTAATCATAATGTGAAACCAAATCCTTGTTTGTTAAGTGGTGCAGTAAAGACCAAAATCACGCTATAGTGCTGTAAAGGGGGGAACATAACAGCAGGTTCAAAATGACTCTTGTTTTTACCACGTTGTTGTATCATGGTTTTATGTTCATAATTATCTAAAGATATACAGTCGACCTGTGACAGCATCCATATTCTGGCGAATGCACAATACGTTTAAATTTGTTTATTTAAAATGAGATTTCAACATCTTCACCAGTCACAGATCCTTCACTGTCAGCATGATGAGCAGATTTACTGGTACAGATCAAAGGAACCCCACAGGCCTGGTCAGCCAGGCTAAACTGTCAGACACTAACTCAATAATGCCGCGGACTCAAGCAGTTACAGGCCTGTAGTCAGGACAGTGGTTGCACAAGACAGAAAGCAAAGCACGTTCATTTCAGAGGACTAAATGCTATAAAATGTCAGTCTCTGTAGGAGTATTATAGAAATGAACCTCAATAAACTCAACAATGTGCTGTAAGGTCAGCAATGACTATGAGATGGATGGATGAATGGATGGGTAGATAGGACAGACAGACAGACAGCACACTACTGAATCCTTAATGCAACAAGTAACCTACAAATGCATTAAATAATTTCCAATTTTACGTCTTTTCATACAGAAACTAGAGTGTAAAGGGGGTCCCAAGTCAGACTCAAACAAAGGCTTTAAACCCACTTTTCTCATTTTGTCTCTGCTGTCAAGTTGGCAGCATCTCTACAGGCCCCTGCAGCCTGAAACACACAGCCCTGCCAGTAAAGAGCAGGATGAGGATGAGGAAGATGGATATTACACTGCTCTCTGGTTTGAGCAACCCTTTTATTTTTTTGTCTTAATTTACTCCCCCTTTCAAAAATCAATCGGCCTCGGCTTACCATTTCCTTTGCCAGGCCAAGCAAGCTTATTAGCACCGGGGGGGTTTCTACCAGAATATCAAGTGGCGTGCCTAATAATCTGGACACCTGAAGATAACATATAATGCCATAGAAATAACACCAACCGTTCCGGTCGATTTATAAAAGAGTTATATTTAATTTGCTTACATGTTTGTATTTTTTTAATAGCAGCAATTGCCTGAAAGCGGCAGCAAGAGTGTGAATTCAAGAGTCTGATTAAATATGTGCAAATTTAAGCCTCCAGTTTAGTCAAAATCATTGATGTTAAAGAAAAAAAAATGGCCTTTCTCGCTAACAGCCCAATTTACACAGCCCACAAATACGCCCGATTAAAACATATATCTGTCATAACTAGCAGCCGATTGTCTGCTCGCTGGCATCCTGACATCTGTGCTAATTCTCAGAAATCTCACTGCCAGCAGCTTGACACGATTTGTATTAGATTACAGACCCTCCACTCGATTCACAAAATCGATCTTAATTGCTATGGAAAGCAAACGGTTGGAGAACACGCCCGTCGTCTCTCACTCAAGATGTCTTCATGCAGTAATATAAATACATATTTGAGACTAGAAAACGAAATACGTCGCTTTGTATTATTCACGTTATAATCAAGCTCACCTTTATTCCTGCGATGTGGTCCCTCTTCAGCCCGGAGATGGTGATGAGGAGGATGAGGATGATGATGCGTACGAGGCTGTTGGTGTGAACCGAGTGATGATGCTGTGCGGTGAGGAGGAGAGAAGCCCACGCCATCCACACACACACACAAGATGTGCAGGGGTCCCCTCCCCCCATGCAAACCCTCACGAGCGCACGAGCACATTAACGCATTCATATCTGGAGGGGTTTTGCGCACATTTTCTCATTTAAGCCCGTTCTATTTACGCTTTTTCTTTTCTTATTTAATTTTATGTTTGTGCATACCGTGTCAGGAAACACTGAACTCATTAGGCACTCACTGTACATGTATAGGCTACCCTAGCACGCATGCGCACACCTTATTTTCATACATCTGTTTTGTTTTTTTTCAAACAGATGATTGTCTGTATAAATGAATATCAAATTGTGTGCACAGACAACACACACGTGCAAGCACACCTGACTCCTGTTGCCATGCCAACCACTTGCCATGTTCTAGATCCCGTCCACTGCATCAAGACCTGCTGTGAAGAAACGAGAGCTCTCTGCACAGACAGTGGGATGCCGTCACATGTGCCATTCACACAAAACGTCTCTATGGACGTAAGCAATATAATGGTAGTTGTTTGTATTTTGTCACATGCATCAGGCTGCGTTTAATGGCAATGTGTGGGAGAACTGTCTAAATACCGTACGTTGCAGTCTGAAAAAGCGACCTCTCATTGGGATTTGGTGGAACATTTTAAGTATTTTTAAACTTAAAAGCACTATTTTGTATACAGTGTGAATATTCCCATAGTCCTAATTGACAGGCTTTGTTGGACAATTTAAGGGGGAGAAAATCTTTAATTTAATTTTGGGGAGCACCGATTCATATATATATATATATATATATATATATATATATATATATAGGATGGGCCTAGTCTTCGTCCTGATAGCCAGCGTTGTAGTATTAAAAGTAGTATTCACAATGTAAAAATACTCTTAATAGTCCTGCATTCATGTAACTTAAGTAGGGTACAGTGAGACACACTGTGCAGAATGGCTCATTTCAGTGTTATACATATGTTGAAGATGTATTAATTTAACGTGTAAGCTGCATTTTTATGTAATATCTGATCTACGTGGGAGTACTTAACTACTCGGACACTCCCTCCTCCCTTCACAAGACAAAAGAAATGTCTAAATGTATTGGCCTGTTTCCAACAGCAGGCGTTTAAACTTGCAGTATAATACGACTGCCGGGACCAAACAACATTACTGACGAGCCCCAACAAAACCTGTCAGTGAGTCAGCAGCCAGGGAAAAGGGGAATCAATAAAAGAAATATACTATTAACAATGTTAATCACACCTTTACTCTCCTTTTGTGACATGCCAAAATGTCTGCCGTGAAAACGGCCCATTACCATGGGGTTTATAAGAAACACAGAAATCGGTATACGTAATATTAGCGAGTGAGAAACTTGTACTAAAAACTTTATTCGGCGAAGGTCTTCATCTGTACAATGACCGGAAAAAAAATACAAACGGGGTTAAATTATTTTCACTATTACAAACTTGAGTAGATCATAAGATGCTTTAAAAAAAAAATGAGAGCCCGTTTCTGGAGCTTGAGACGGATTATGGTGGCATTGGTGCTCTCATAGGAACGCGGATTGGGACACCGGGGGGCCTCGGAGGCATTGGAGGTCCTCTCTGGAAGCCAAAAGGAGGACGAGGGGGGAGGCCAGCGCCGTAGCCGGGGGGAGGCATGGGAGGAGGCCCTCTCATACCTGGAGGCCCAGGATGACCTGGGAAACAGAGAGGGCAAGAGCGTCATTACATGATATATCTTTACCGTGGACTATTGACCAAAGGTTACCACAGTAAACAATGTTTCAGCATCCTAAACAACAATCATACGCCGAGGTTCAGCGTTATTGTGAATCACTGCTGTTCACACAACAAAGTACTGTACTTTATCTATTACATATTCCAGCTTTTTGCCTCTCCAATCTAGGAAACCAGATACACGCAATTTCTCCATAACTATTTCAATTCACTAGTATAGCTTGTGAAAGCCCTCAAACAATATTTTTACAAGAAAGACTGGAGGAGATGCCACAGCGCTTACCCATGGGAGGTCCATACGGCGCTCTGGGTGGCATGCCCATAGGCGGGGGTGGGGGCATGCCAGGTGGTAGAGGTGCCCGTGACTGATTTGATCCTGGGGGAGCAGGAGGTGGAGGCACCATGCCAGGAGGACCAGGTGGGGGCATGGGCATCTGAGACATACCTGTGGAACAGAAACCATAACGTCTACAGGCGTGCTCCAGCAAGGAACTACTTTCATGTTTTTTTATAATCACCCATGACAGTATTGTCAGTATATTATTGTATAACATTTGAATCTTTAACAACTTTTACCTGGATGCATGTTGCCAGGGAAGGGTGGTGGTCCGGGTGGAGGCCCGCCGCCCTGTTGGCCTACCCCCGCATTAAGAGACATGGACATTGAAGGGGGCATCGATCCAGGAGGAGGAACCGGGGGGAAACCTGGAGGTGGCATGCCTGCACAGAAAAAAAATTGCATTTAAAATCTATTCTTGCATATTCATCTGATACACAATGAATAGCCATCTTGGGCCATTGTTGTCATTTTTAAATGTCATTAGTATCTCATAAAAGGGGCTCATTTGTCAGCTGTCATGTTCACTTTTAGTTGCAGACATCACGCGAGATTAAATCAAATTGATTTAATTATCACCTACTCATCAGTCGGAGAAGCACACCTACAGAGTTCTACTTTCATCTTGTCGCTGGTAATGAAACCGGTTATCTGCTCTCACGGCAGTCACCACAATCAACTACTCAATCTATAGCAATCAATCAGAGGCATCTGCTGTACAAGGAATATGACAACACCGTCTGTTACAGCTTTGGAAAAAAAAGAAAGTACATCTGTTTCTTAAAGCCAACAGAGCCAGTGGTGCGATGGCCAGTTTAGTTTGCTCGCGTATCAAGCGTTACAGATGTGCACCAAACTACAGTATGTTCTCTTTGAGGCGCATGACCTGAAGTGATCATCTTTTAAGTTATTACTAATGGGATATTTCCTCATCTGCTGGTGAAAAGTGGTTGAAAATGTACTGCATTGCACTTCCAACAGAGGTTAAATGATGAACTATTGAAAAGAGAACACCCGATTATGTTTAACCACAGTGTTTCAGTCATACCGATGGGCATCCCGCTTCCCATTGCAGTTAGAACCGGCGTCGGAGCACTCGCCGGCGGTGGAGCATCTGCAAACAGCTGATGTGGCCTGTCGGCCTGCGAAAGAGGGTTTTGTGCTGCCAGGAGGCGCTCTGCGGCCGAGCCATGTCGTTCTCCTTTGGAGTCCTTCTTGAAGGCGTAGGACACCGTGATGGGCCTGTTACAGAGGTACTGGCCGTTCATGGCCTCAATCGCTGCATCTGATGCGTCGAAGCTCGCAAAATTGATGAAAGCATAACCCTTGGAGTTGCCGGTGTCTGGGTCTCGCATGATCTTCGGCGTCTGGAGGATCACGCCAAAGGCACTGAATGTGTCGTAGAGCAGTTTCTCATCAATCTCCGGATCCAGATTACCAATGAAGATGTTCGCACCCACATCCAGGTTTTTGTTGTGCGCAGAGGCCTTATTAACTCGAATGGGTTTGCCGTAGAGCTTTATCATATTCATGATTTTGATGGCATAGTCAGCATCTTCTTCACTAAGGAACTCCACAAAGCCATAACCTGGAATCCGAAAGAGAAAATTAGCTCCGTGATTTATATTTATCTGCAAATGGTAATGTTTGAGTGACCATGACTATCTTCACAACCACCATCAGCTGTGATACTCACCTTGATGTTGACCAGTGACCCTGTCTTTTGGCATGTGCGTGTTGACCACAGGACCAGCCTGCAGGAAAAGCTCCCATAGTAATGGCTCTGATACTTTCTCATCCAAGCCGCCAACATACACAGTGGCGTCTGAAAAAAATAAAAAAAGAAGTTAAATTAAACCTCATATTGAAATGATCTTAGATCTCCAGATTAGACAACATTTAACATGGATTGGAGAGTTGTACTGGTAACCTGTGATGTAGATGTTTCATTCTCTTTCACATTTAATTGAGTTAATGATGCAGTAAAGCCCTTAAAACACACGCACACTCGTCAACAAATAAATAAAAGGGTGCCACAAATAAACTCATTATGCCTGTAAGAGCAACTGTTAAAAGGACATTTTGTGGCTTTTCAATCCAAAAATAGTTGAAATAAAAATAAATAAATACATTTCAATGCAGAATTAGTAGCTCCAATATTTTTTCTATGATGCCTAAATAAGGTGGCTTTTATAAAATACTAGAGGTATATTAGATGTAAATAATAAAGCAGTTTTATCTTTTATTTACAGCTCTAAACAATTAATTATCTAACCTACCTGTTATTAATGTTATAAAAATAATAATAATTTCTACAGACCATATGCCTTGATTATAAAACACTGGGTACAAGCGACATCCCAAATATAACTGTAAAGATAACAAAGTGCGATCATGTGTGTAGATCCTCAACATGACTAAAGCTAGGTTGCTAAGCTAACTTTAGCTGTTAGCCAACAGGAGGTACCTCTGCTTCTAATATGCTCACAGCTGCTATACCTCCATTTATTCAAACATCAACGGTACACGTTTGCTTTTATACAGAAAACGAGTATAATACACCAAAGTAAAGTTAAACAGAACTTCAATGAATGGCGCAATTAGCGGCAAACCAAGCTAGCAACTAAGCACTTCCATGTGATCGACCGGTTGTTTACCACGAACTATTAGTTTAACCGTCGTCTGGTGGCGCTCATAAAAACGAGGAGAGCAGTTTGAAGTGTGGCCCACAAGCGGACTCATAAATGACTTGCAGGACAGGCTGAAAACGGGTTTACAATGATGTAGTTACCTTGGTTTCTCTCTGAAATTGGTCCCGCTGCCATGTTGAATGAACAACGCCAGACGAGCGTCCTTCGCTGAGGCCCCGCCTCTTCCTGTACGTGTGCCGGAGGCGGAAGTAGCACATTATAAATAAATAATATAACATATTTCTGCGAGCGTTTTTAAGAATCTCGTTCTAACTGTATAAGCTATATAATATATAATTTAAAGTATAGAAAAAAGAAAGTGACTACACACTTAAAGAGCTTGGTTGTAATATAAAAGGCTAATGACAGATGATAGATAGATAGATAGATAGATAGATAGATAGATAGATAGATAGATAGATAGATAGATAGATAGATAGATAGATAGATAGATAGATAGATAGATAGATAGATAGATAGATAGATATACACTTTAATACTTTAATGGTTAAAGGAGTGAGTCACTTTTACATCAAACCAAAGATTCTTCGTTATTTTTAACTGAACATACAAAAAATAGCACATGTTTCAACTGCATCTCCACAACAAAGGCTAACATAATCCACACATGTGGACAAGTTCACAATTACTGCAAACTAGCTTCAGCTAGATGCCCCACACTGTATTCATTATTTCAGTTGCAGTATGTCTTTCTATGCAACAATGTTTGTCTGTATTGTCCCTATTAAAATAATAAAGGAGAGAAAAATATTTGAAAAAGGAACCAGGAATTCACGAGCATTCATAATATTCAAAAAGCTTGCATTGTCTGGAACAATTGAAAAGATCCTCATAATCTTTTTTGAAGTATTTCTAATTGCCTTCATAACAAACACAGCTCTAGTCCAAATATGTATTAAAGCACACTATACATACAATGTGTAAATGTAATCTTTGTAAAGCTACTTTTTCATTAGTGTAGATTACACTTACACCAATAAACCAATACAAACAATTATCTATTTAGAGTTACTTGGTCCTAGTTGTGTACTACGCAGTAAAATAAGCGATATGACCAATTAATAAACATTTGTATGAACCATTTTATTACATCATATAAATCTACTAAAAGTATAAACATGGAATACAAAATGTTCATAGAAAATACATACAATAAGGGCCCTCAGAAACACTGTTATAAAACAATACTGTATTGAATATAAAACATATAAAAACATAAACTTAATCAACATATCATGCATCAAAGCCAAAAAATGAAAAACCAAAGGTATTTTTAATAGAAGGGATAGCATAAAACAAAATAGTTTAATAAGCCTTCATTTATAATAATCACAAAGAAAAGTCAAAGGCATTTCTAAGATAAGAGCTCTGAGATTAATGGCTTGTGGTAAAAAAAAAATAACAAAATCACACAAATAATAAGCATCTAACGTAGAAGAAAAATGCAAAGAAAAAGCATACAAAAAAACACAACACACAATTCAAGATCTCCAGCCCCATAATTGTATTTCAGCTTTTCAAATCTAACCAAATTGGTTCATGGGACGATGAAATCACTGACGAGTGTAGAAAACGTATCTGCAGATGAGATTCTGGGAGCAGGAGCAGATAAAAGGGTTCAAGCTGCAGAATTGTGAGGTCAAAGTGTTCATTGTATTCATTAAAAAGTCAGTTATTTTAAATTTTCAGTATTTACTTAAGAGAGCTGCATGGTCTTTTCCAAGAAAAACATTTTGTGCTGCACACATATTCTGCAAGCTGAGTACCAAACAAACAATATATATGATTACAAATGTATACCAACATGTAGTTTAATAAATCCTTCATAATCTAATGTCATGTAACATATTTAAGGATTAGATCGACATTTTGGCAAAAATGCTTGCTAACCTTCTGGTGGAGAGTTAGGTGAAAACATCCTGCCGTTATGCTAAGATAAGCTTCTCGTCTAACTCTCCGCCAATTGAATCAGCAAATTTCCCCAAATGTCCAACTATTCCTTTAAAGTAACTTTACTGTAACAGTAATATAGCATGTAATACATCATTTTAACTTTACATGAAATTACAAAAGACATTGTAAAGCAGAGTAGAACATCTTTTAAAGACCTCATGTAATTAATTCATCTTTTGAGTTTCGAGTCTTAACGTCCAACCAATTCCATGAAGGCACAATGATCCCAGGGAAGAGACACGGCAATAAACTAATAAAATTGGATCTGGCTTTAATCATACTTCTTTTCTGCTGCTTTGTTTTCTATTTGCCGTCTCCCCAAATTTAGCGTAATTAGTTTCTGCTGTTGACAATCCAGCATTCAGCGGTGAGAATGAGCCCTCCTTAACTTGCATAACTCAGCTTCAACATTTCCATCCCACCAGAGCCACACACTATCAATGAAACTCTCACTTCCATTATATGGGGTCCTCAAAAGGCTACTCACTGAAATGCCTTCATCCGTATATAATGTATTCAATACATTTTAGACACATAGAGAAATATAAAGATATCACATTTACAGTATAAACGAAATCAGGTCCTTCAACATAATACACTTTTTAAAAGGTGATAAGTGCGAGTGACATACATTGTGTTCAGCCTGTGGATATACACCAGCACTGCTAACAGATTCTCTTTCCCATATGTGAAAAAAAACACATAAACCACAAGTGCTGGTAGTGTTTTGTATGGACCACAATGACTCACACGTGGCGAATCCGCTTGTTCAAAACAAAAGATTCCTCAACTAATTTTTTTGGCCTGCACATTTCTCCTCTATTCTTTGTATCCGCTGCTGAGATCCCGACCTCCATTTTAGTTTCCCAAGCAACAACTATTTGAACTCCTCTGAATGAAGCACATGACCAACACAACCTGTATCACAAGACTAACTCCTCAGTCTAAATGTTAAACGGCATCACTTTGCAAATCCTTTAGTCGATAGCACACTGAAAATATACATTCAGCTAGTGTCGTGGTCACCAAGCATACAATGCACATTGAAATAGTCAAATGCCTTCAAAAATTAAAAAAATAAATCATAGCGATGGTTCAATATCTGATTTTTCAAAAAACCTGAGCTGCTGTCAGTCACCTGCTGACATTTTAGCAAAGTACCCACAAATTATTACATAAGCCAATAACAACGTTTTAAATGCTTACTTGAATTTCTGGTATTATTTGAGAATGCAATTTCCACATATTTCCACTGTATTCTCATTACAACAGGCAGAGTTTCCACATGAAGGAAGGGTTATAAGGTGGGATCTCAAATCCCACTGCAGATTTAGCTGTTTTTGTGGTGATTTTACAAATATTCGGATTATTAATGGCCACGAGGTACTTGCCAGTAAAGTTTTAAGACCCATACATTTTACCTCCTTTACCTGCCAGAGTCCAAAATACTATACACAAGTAAACACACCCAAAACATGAAAGAAACAAACTTCGATGGTCCATACATTGATTAAATGTGTTTGATTTGATGGGTCATATTAACTTATGTCCCCTACATTCACTGATGAAAGGCAGGCTGCGTGTTTCTGTAGGTCTACTTCGAGTAAATACAGTATGGAATAATGAAAAACCTATAAACCCCAGTCAGGTGGAATGCAAAGCAAGTTTACAGGTCATTTAAAAGAAAGCACTGTTATCCTGTATTCACTAGGCACAAAGAGGTAACGCCTATAGCGGCATGTGTTGGTGATATGGACGGATGTCAAGGCCTGATTACGTGGTCCTCGTATAAAAAAACCACAAGATACAAAACCTAAAAGCGCCTTTATATCTATGAAGTGATCAATACTGTTACCAGGAATCCTAGTGTGTGAAGGCATGTTTCCACGACGGACGGCAGGTTTAGTGTGAGGGCAGCGTGGCAGTGTTGGCTGCATTGAGTTGGCCCACAGCTAACATCAGGATGTCTTTCTTCTCTTTGTAAAAACGCAGTTCTCTGCCCGCCAGCCTGGCGTCCTCCAGCTCTCGCTCCGTCGACGCCACCTCCTGCGAAATAGTGCTCGCTACACTCTGTTCTCGGTTCACCCAGTCGGCGGCCATCTGAGTGCGCATGTCATCATCCAGAGCCCGGTGGGAATAGTGAGCCAGCACTTCCTGCAAATGAATTAGGAGAGAGAAAGCTAAGTGGTCTTGCCAACTCAAGATCTATTGAGACTTTCGTACATCTTTGGCTGTGGCTAAAGGATATCAAGCTAAAAACGTACTTCCAATTCGATGCAAGAGAAACTGATCTTAGATTGTGTATCTGCCAGACACAATGAATCCCCAAAAATTCTAAAATTCAGTGTTCCAGCTGCTAAATCTGTTTTTCCAATCCTTGGCCTCATGTCACCTCACATAAATCTGATCCCACTGAATTCCACACAGTGTATACCGATGTTAGATGCGATAAAAAGAGAGCACTGGTTTTGTATTTCTACTTGAGGAATAAGAATTTTTCAAAAGACTTGCTTCACCTGTACAATAAGAGGATACGCTTTAACGCACCTACAGATTCTTTTAATCAATGTTTTTAGTAGCCTGCGTTAGTATTTATAATGCTTCGTCTGCCGTGACATTTTTTTCCAGCTCCCCTCTGCGCTCTAGCAATGCCCCCCTAAAATGTTAAATCTGTCAAGCCATGTAGGGAAAGATTTGACTTGATGAAAAGTGATGAAAGCTACTACTGCACTTGGATAATTGAACCCATCGCTGAGATGACTGACAGTACCTGTCGGGAACACTGTCGTTCTCTCATGGCTTTGAGACTCCCGTTCCAGTGCAGCAGCTGGAACACGGTCATCAGCTCCTGAAACACAAACACAGCCGAGCCAGCAGGAATTAAGAAGTGCACTAGCTTCAGGACACTCAAAAAGTAGCAATTCCATTTTACAAACCAAGCATGCTTCCTTCAGATTCCCTATTTCTATTTATACATAAGGTTAAGATGTTCTGGCTTCGAGCTCCATGCTTTTAGTAAAAGAGAAACAGGTCACATGTTGGCTTAAACTACTGTGTGTTTCCCCAATGGAGTAGCTAGCTCTTGGTAAGCTAGAGGCATACAAACTATAAATCTCTATAAAACTGGTCTCTATCTTTGTTATACTGTATACATCAGCTGTGTTAACATGCAAAACATTTTAACACAGCATCTGGGCTCAAACCTTGCCAGTGATATTTTCGCTCAACCCTGGTGCGTCTCAGAAGCATGAAACGGTACTTAACACAACACCGAATTTTACGCACCTGAAACTCCAGCATGGATTTTCCTTTGTTGGACTCAAGCATGAAGCGAAAAGCCCCAATTCCTGTGTTGGGATTGTCAGCCTCTTCTCTGTTTCCCTGGAAAGAACTACTAGTTAATGCCAGCGTGCTGTGTTAATAATGAAGAGAGGATCTCTAAAATGTGTGTTGCAAAAGATTTTTAGGAAACAATTGACAGCAGAGTAACCTTCAAAGCATCAATTATTGGTATCAGGTATCTACCGTTCTGCAAATAGCCATTTGCATGTTGCCAACTGCATTACATTTACACATTAGTAATATAAGTAATATAGTACTTGCAATACGAATCTTACATATGTGTCTATTTCTCTCCTTTCATTATTATTTATATATCACCACGACATGGACGGAAGCACACAACCTCTAGGTGACTTACGTTGAAGGAGGCCAGGGCCTCGCTGACGCTCTTCTCAATGAAGTCGTCTGTGATGCGTCGAGAGGGATGTTCATTGAAAACAGAGTTCATCAGAGCAATCTTGGCAGCGCTGCGTCTTGCCTCTGCCTTGGTGGGACAGAACTATTAAACAGTGAAAGAAAACATCCATTAGTGGTCCGATGGAATCAGAAACACCAATATGCAGCCGAAAAAGTTAAAGCCAGCGAGTGTTTGAGGTCTTGCATCCATATTTGTTATGTTGTGGCTACAAAGATGTTGGAATTGTGTAAGCTTGTAACATGGCACTTGAGTGACATTTGTCTTACATTATCATGGGTTTCTCCAACACACAATTATCATTTATTAATGAAACGCAATCTCTGGGATGATCGTATCACAATCATGCTAAGAAAAGGCAGACAAGGTACCTGGAAACTTCCAAAGCAGCTGCCCCCGGGAAGACTGACATAGCAAACATATGGAGGGCTGCTGGTTGGGACCATTTCATAAACAACCAGAGCTCCGTTCCGCAGGTCGGCCCCTCTGGTCAGCTTCATCTGCCAGAACTCCTGTAAGGCTTCCACCACGTTTACTTGAGGGCACAGAGATAAAAAAAAATTTAAAAAAAGAAGCCCTGTCACAAAACTCTCCATTTGTCCCTGACTGAGCTCTGAAACTTCCTCTCGAAACACAAAGATGGAAAGGGTGGGAGGAAGGTCATCTCAAGGAAGTCAGAGGTTTTTCCTGAAAATAATTAGATGGCTGCTAAGAGGATATTCTGCACCACCTCAGTGTCCTCCAAAAGGAAACAACAACAAAGAAAAGCAGTAAAAATGAGTCAGAAATGATTCTTTGGGTGTGGATCTGCAGGGAGATGTGAGTGCAGCCAATGTTATTCAGGGCTGGTTGACTTCTTTTCGCCCTCAGCTCTTACCTGCTGAGCTCTGACTGTTTGATACGAAACACAAGCAGCCTGCTTCTTGTTCACTTACAGAGCCTGGAGAACGATCAGTGCGTTTCAGGGCTGCAGCTCTGCGACTAATGAGGCCTCTGTAAAGAAGCTGAGATATATTCTGACATCAGATATATAAATCCCTGGACTGCAATCCAAATCATTTAGTTATTGCTCTTGCCGTTTGAAAAAGTAAAGTGCTCGCTGTAAACTGTTCTCTTGTTTTAAGCCAGTAAAAGTAATTACTTCTATAACTAAGTTGCTCTTACTTACACAACAAATGAATCCATTGTGTACTCTGTTTAAAACCGCATAAAACATATTTGTTTTCATAAATACACGGTGCTACATGTATGATGAGCCATGGGATGTCCAGAAAAGGCACTTCATTTTCAGTAGTTGCTCTAAATCAAGGCTCAACACACCAAATTCAGACCCAGACCAAGTTATTTTTGAGCGTCTAAACGGTTCAGGAAAGGGATAAAATAGAAAGACAGGAAATATGGGGAGATAGCGGAGGAACACATGCGGCAATGGTGCTGGCCCAGACTCAAACCTGGCCCGGTATCAATCAGCACATATTTGACAAATGGGAGAACGGAAAAGTACAGCTATAAACTGACAGCATGTGTTAATAGTCTTGGGTTTTATTGCAAATTAAAGCCTTTTAATTCCCTGGTAATTATATAATTATAATAACTATACCACAGGAAAAAGGAGTGCCGAATGCCCAAATATGGCTTTTCTGTATAAATGAGATCATTTGCCCAACAAGTTTTCTTCCATAGAATAAAGTCACAACATTGGAGCGACATTAAGATAAAAATATCAGTCTTTGTGGTGCTGCCAATGTTGGCGGTGTTAAGTAGCCTAAATGGGATAGAGGAGGGAAGAAGATGTGAGTCAAGAGCACAGAGGGACAATCTTTTAGGAATAAATCCTATTAGCGGAGAGGAACACTTGTTTTAGCTCAACAGACAACATTATAGCAGCTTTAGGTGTAATGTTAGTTTCATGCATAGTTCTGTCCAATGTGCTGTAGTGATAACTATATATGTGAGCATAAGTTTGGAACAGTAACTAGTGCTTCTTTCTCTAAAAAGTTAGTTGTGCAAATTACATCCATCTGGCAATCCTTACTAAGAGGAATAGTCAGGATAATAGGCAACATATTTAAAGAAAGGTGGATAAACTCACAACATCTTTGCTACTGACAATAAGGAACGTGATATACAATTACATTACAGGGCCAGAGGTGTACTGTGTCCAATGTGAAACAAGTTAACAGTATAAAAGCTTATTGTTCGTAAATGTAATCCCCCAGGCCTGTGCTACTTAATCCTTTAATGAAGTTGTTGAAGACAATGCTACTATACGTGTGTTAATATCAAAGGAAAACTTTGATTCCAGAAAGAAACATTATTGAGATATTGCATCCGATGAATAATCACCAGAATACACGGTGGAACAATACAAAGTCGGTTTATTTGACACAATTGTAGCCAAGCATGTCATTTACAGGAATACAACGTTAGCATAGGTTCTTTTTTTCTGTTGCTAATCCACTTCCAAGCGGATGGCGCAGCTAAAAGTGGCTGTTTCTGCTCCTCCAACTCCAAACTGGAGTTATCGCCACATTAAACAGAGCAGTATACCACCAGTGGACGTTACCTCTGCCGTAACCTTGCGTGTGTTTTGCGAAGCTGCGGACCACCGCCTCCACCGCCTCCTTCAGCACCGCCGGGTTCCCCGGGTTACAGTGCCCGGTGGCCCCGAGCCCCGCTCCGATGCCGCCGTACAGGCTGTGGAGCTGCAGCGGGGGCAGCGGTGGGGGAGGCCCGGACGAAGCGGCCAGGGAGGCCGGGGAGGGCAACAGCGGCGCGATGGGGACCGTAACCCCGGGCCGGAGAGAGGAGCGCAGGGTCCCGGTCGGTCCGGAACCGAATCCAATGCCTGGCTGTAGCCTCTGAGGGCGGATACTGTCCGGCATCACGCTAGATTCCATTGTCCAAACGTAACGTCTGCGTAAAGTCCTGGTCTGGATTCAATTTGTACCGATCAACCCGACGGGTTTCAGGTTCAAAATATCTGAGGGCTTGATGAACAGAGTATTAGCAGGGTTTTTGTCAATCACAGTCGAAAGAAGTACTCAGCCGATGTTCATTCGACACATATCACCGCTGCTGTGCATCCTCACTCTCTGCATTAGGCTGCGGGATTGTCAGTCAACTGATGCCTTCATGGATCCCTCGTACTCTACAGACTCTGTGTTAAAGAACCATG
Source organism: Pholis gunnellus (assembly GCF_910591455.1). Taxonomy (NCBI): domain Eukaryota; kingdom Metazoa; phylum Chordata; class Actinopteri; order Perciformes; family Pholidae; genus Pholis; species Pholis gunnellus. The sequence goes on from NC_136543.1 coordinate 9,692,335, forward strand.
ACTGTATTTTTAAATGTCAAACCATTAATGTCCGTGGTTTTTAGTACATTATCATTATAGATTGTGTGCTTGGTTTCTCATCCAAATTCAGAAATTCAGTGTCTAAGGACAGTGTGCCATATGCTGTAAACACTGTAAAGCCCTCTGAGGCAAATTTGAGATTTGTGATTTAGTGTTACTATACATGAACAAAATGTATTTGAATATAAATGACGATTGTAACCTTGACTTTGGCCCTGATTTTCTATTTTATCAGGTTTATCAGAAAAGGGTTAATTTAACTCGGTTGTGTTTGATTGCATTACATCAAAAGGTGTGTCTTATTTTCTATGCACCAGCATTTACAAACATGAGGATGACGTAATATTAAAAAGTCAGTTGGTGATGGAAGATGTGGTGCCGGAAAAATCATATAAATAAGTAAATTACACTAGAAGGCAGAATATTACAGTGTGCCGCTTCTCACCAGAGATTACTGATAGACGCTTGTTAATCTCATTTGTAGAACCAGGACGTCAATATTTGATTCAATTATGAACTTTGTCAGATGCATTTCAATTCTATTGAAGTTTACTTAATGCTAATAAAAACTGACAATGCAATTGTTTACTCAATTCCCCTTTCAATGGTCAAGTGGCACAGAAGGAAAACAGATGCTGTTGTGTAATGCTTCAAAACAATTCCTTAAAAGAGCAAACTCCTAAATATCACGATTTGATGACTTGTGCATCAGGGGAAAAAAATGTTTCCCCACATGTATGTAGCATGTTCAAGTTGTGCGCATACCGTTGTCATAATTACGATCTTTTCTATCGCACCTGAATGCAGCAGTGGAAAGTCAAAGAAATATCAAGCCAAGAAATCTGAGCCTCTGTTCTCTGGCACCAACAGAGCAGAGCTACAGTGAGGGTTTACAGCTGCGGCTCTGCAGCCTGGAGCATGTGATTAAAACTTAGAGGTCGAGTAACTCAATTTATTCGATAAGAGGGTGAAAACAATGATGAGCCTTCTTTGAAACAGACAATAAAAGTTTTGAAGTAACTTGGTCGAGCTTTGAGTTAGTGGACCACTGAAGTCTTGAAGGGGAAATGGGACATCCTCTTGAGTTTCCTAAATGTTTTGTATGACTTTCTGGTGCTTGTGTAATTTTTTCATTCTTTCTGTGGTCTGGTTTGTGGCCAGAGGAGTGTGGAGGAGGATCTTTTTTTTTTTTTCAAAGCTGAATCTGCAAAAAGGTTAAACACATTCGAGTAGACTGAGGGACTGTGAGAATACCACAAACATCTAACATTTGAGCTGTGGCCTGTTTACAGCACACGCACAACAGTCACATATCAGAATTGTAATGAGTGTTTGGCTCACTGGAGGGCGTGCTCTCATTTCATTACATCAGTTAATAACCTCAGCTATGCAGCTCAGTGACGTTTGGTCACTGATGTTGTTCTCCAGTCGGTTTCTAGTGCTTAGTTGTATGTGTGTTCGCTGCATTTACTTTTTTCCCACTTCTTGTTATCTTTTCCTTCTCTCACTGTTGCTCACATTATTGTAATTATAACTAGCAGCCAGCCTAAACATGTTGTTTTAATTTTTTTTCTGCCTTTTTCCATTTTATATTTTAAACTTCTACTCTCTGAGTTACAAATATTGTACTTTTTACTTTACATTTACTTGGCATTTAAAGATACTAGTTACTATTCAAATTAAGATTTGACATAAAAACATTTTCAGATGTCTGTGAGTTGTTGGCAGTCACCCAAAATACACTTTCCCCTTTAACCCTGGTTTCAGTTACATAACATTGAAGCCAAAAGACGTAAAAAGTTCCAATAATTCTCAAAAAAAAAACAAGATTCCAAGAAGTTAAAATAAATAGTTGTGTTGCACAACTTTGTTTTATTTTCTTCTATCCGGCCTCGTGACCCATCACATTTATCTTGTGAACCTTTGAAAGAGGCCCTGACCTCTACGGTTGGGAAACACTGGACGTAATACTTGTTAACTGTTTATGAAGTAGTTCAAACTAGATCCACCTCCACCAGCAACAGCAGTGAAGTGCTGCTTACACATTGATGCACCAGTTACAATATAATCATGACAGCACACCAGTCATAAGGGTCATTTCAATTACATTTTGCCTGTAATACTTCTGTACTTTTACTTATGAATGCCTTTGAATATAGGACTTTAAGACTTTTTTACATTAAGGTATTGGTATAAGTAAAGGATGTGAGTATGTCTTCTACTATGCTTCTCCTTATATTCCACTACATCTGTATAAATGTAATTTTTAGGGGACAGGGTTGGTGTGTGAAAGCTGGAGTTACTTTACAGATTAAAATCATTAGATCAGTTTAAGAATATGATACATTGTTACAAAAGAAACGACAAACACTCTATAAAGTATATTACCTAGTTCAACTAACTCCATTTCTACCAGTCAAAACATTAAAATGTTTTGTAATAATAATAATAATCCAATTATAGATTCAGTTGTTTTTTTTCTTTCTCTTTCTGGGTTTTTTGTGCTACACTTTGTATAATACAGCAAAACTACAGACGATACTCAGCTTTATGTTGGTAAAGGTGAACACTTCTACCAAACTGTTCACCTTTTCCTGCTGCAACGTTTATGTGTAGTGCTCCGTGTCCGTGTCATCCTTTGCATGCCTTGCATACCAGTTCCTTTTTCATTTTATGAGGATGTGTTCGAGAGACGTAAACAACCTAAGCTGTTTTCACCAGGAGAGTCCAGGCCAGTGGTGAACAGACTCAGGACAGAGAGAATACATTCCCACATCTGGTTTTGATCTAAGCTTAGTCTGACTTTTAAAACTCCAGTGCAGGGCTTTCCCACTGGATGAAAAGAGAGTCACAGGATTCTCGCTCAAGTTTTATTAAACAGCTTGTGTTGTTTATGTTAACTTCTCACATATTTCCTCCGTATTCCCATTTATCCCCGTTTTGAATTGTTTATGACTTACTGAGGAGGAGTGGGGCTGAGAGTTAATGACTTTACAGCAGCCATAAAGATAGACTGGAACACCCTGTTGGATGTAAACCAAAGGTAGAAGGGTTACATCCACATGTATGAGTGTCATACTTCTCCCCAAAGGACAGCTGACTGAGACATTTTTAAAGACCATATTGTTGTTATTTTCTTAAAAACTCTTTTCTTTTTAGAGAATATTTTTCAATCCTGTGGTCCTTTAAATTGAGTAAAAAAGAAAAGTTTTGTATTTATTCTAAAACAAGAGTAAACTCTTAATTGAACACGCAGACATAAATCCTCATAATTAAAGTTCAAGATGTAGTTTATATTAAGTAAGTAAAAAACTGTCCAAAGCCATAGCAGCTGATGGGAATGTCTTTAGTTTTACATGTATTTAATGGACTAATTGAAATGTTGAGTCATGAGATAACAAAAGTGATTGTTCTGAATTTATCCTGAATGGGGCATGAATGTATGTATGTACCAAATTCCATGGCAACCCATTTAATAGCTGCTTAGACACATCACTAAGAACCACACACGTCTACCTGCTGGTGGTGCTATAGATGACAAGTTAAGAGATCATCAAAGTCATCAGGATTCATCCTCTGGGAACCATGAATGTCTGCGCCACAGTTCATCCATTCAACATTTATGATATGTCAGTCTGCACCAAACTGGTGGACTAACACATGGACTGACATTGCCATTCCTAGAGCTATGCTGCTAGCATGGCTAACAAGAAAGAATCAGAATCAGCTTCATTGGCCATGTATGCGTAGGCGTACAAGGAATTTGACTTCGGTTTTTGTATCTACATGTATCTACCATGTACAAATATAAATATAAATATACAAAAGTAGATATATATGAACATAAAACAACACCAATGACAGGGCGACAGGTGACAGGCCGGTAGTCAATTGATCCTGTGATGGAGGATGTCTTGGGGACCGGGACGATCGTTTGTCGTGCGTTTGTAACACCAGCTCTCAGCAAGTGACTCTGCTTGTGTCTGGAGATGTCTCAGACAGATCACCAATTACACACCTAAAACAGCCCACTCTATGAATGACCTCCGCCTGGCAGACGAGCTGAATGAGTTCTACTGTAGATTTGAAAGACAATGGGACAGTCCTGACTCCATCCCCCACAGCCCCATCAACCAGCCCCAGACCACCAGCCCCCCCCCCCCCCCCCCCCCCCCCCCCACCCCCCCACCCCCAGCCCAGCAGGGGCTCATAACTCTGTATCACCCAAATCAGGACCAAGACCTCACACCATACGAACAGTTTCTTCCCATCCGCAGTCGGGCTCATTAACAAAGCCCGGGAGCCCCACTGACTCTGTCATCCCCAGGACAATTTCCTACTGGTCCCTCCCCTGCACATCCCTATGTTTCTTTATATTCTTTTATATTCTATTGTACATTTTAATATGTTTCTATTTCTTGCACTGTGTTGATTGTTGTTGATTGTTTAATGTTATGCACCACCCGCCATGACAAATTCCTTGTAGGTGCAAACTTCCATGGAATGGAACGGTTCTGATTCTGATTCTGATTCTGATTGAAGCAACAGGGGACTTCACACAGCTCCAGTGATTGGTTGAAGATCTGCGTGAAGATAGGGGGCCAGCTGGTAAGCACAGACTCAGGAGGCTGACACACCGTCTGGGCCCCGGTGCCTTCTTGATCGTCTGTCTGTGAAAGAGCAGACTCACATTCTCTTCGCAGATCATCAGTGCTGGTGGGGGGTCGGTTGGGAGAGGTGAGGAGGTCGTAGGGGGTGTGGGTGGTTGTTTGATGTCAGAGAAGTTGGGGGGGGGGTGAACGTGGGCTTATCAAACCTGCAGTAGAACACATTCAGGTCATCAGCCAGTTGGTGATTCTCCACAGAGTGGGGGGATGGTCTCCTGTAGTTGGGGAGGTCCTGCAGGCCTCTCCACACTGACGCAGGTTTGCTGGCTGAAAACTTGTTTTCCAACTTTTCTACTACTACTTTTTGTAGCTCCTCTTTCCTGTCCTGATCTCCTTTGTCAGTCTGTTTCTGGCCACGATGTATATATATATATATATATTAAGAATGCTTTCCTGTGAATATAATAATTTTGTTAATGCCATAAAATGATCCCCAGGGAGTGATCATAGATTCCTATAAAATAAAACATACATTTTATGACCACACTCACATTTTTATATCTTTATTTACCACGTAAAGTGCCATTGAGTACCTTTTAAAGCGTTATACTAATAAATAATACAAAATTATTATTATTATTATGTCTATTTTCATGAGGGCAGTGACACAACATGGACCACTGCATTTGTAGCCTAGTTTGCGACATCTAGACCGACTTCTATACAAATAGACACAAAACTCAACATTACAACAACACAGATCAATCAAATAAAATCAATCAATCAAAAAGATCATAATCAGAACATTCATCACAATCATAATAAACTTTATTTATAGGGCACTGGAAACAAGTTACAAAGTGCTGAATACAAAAGCACTATCTGAAATAATATGAAAGTATTTTACAGCAACAATAGTACAATAAAATGCAAAGTAAAACAATAATAAAACAAGACAGTGTGTCAGTTCTCTTCTCTGTTATATCTGTTGAAGCTCTTGTGTCATTATCAAACGTTCTGGCCTGGCTGATGCTGTTACCAGTGATTAAGCCGTTTATTTAATCACTATGATAAGATGTACACTCATGTTGGCATGTCAGCAGACGGACTGTTGGACTTTGGTTTAGTTTGCTCAGGTGGCAAACAGAGTTCGCAAGGGTCAGTGCTGTGATTCCGTTACCGCCACAAACATCCAATAATGTTTTGTTTCTTTTCTTGTCCAATCAGATTCACATCACGTCACGGCTGCATCTTCATGCAGGACAATAAAAAGTATGAGAGTCCCACAGGAAAGCCCCATCCGGTCCAACTTCTCCTGCAGCACAGGTGAGTCTAGATCTGTTTTGTTATGGGCTTAAACAATGAGACAATTCCAATAACTCTCCTGGAATGTAAGACTACTAATTGTTACTAAACTAAAAGACTGAAAGGCAACTTTTGAGGGTAAAATGCATTCCTTTAAAGATTTTATGAGGGAACTGATGTTGTATAATGGCAAAGGGAGGATTTTGCTCCTGAAGGTCTTGATGTATCTCAATCATGTTTAACATGTTTAAGTTTTCAATGTTATACTTTCATGTTAAGTTCTGGCACAATCCTGTTCAGTCTATTATTTAAAATTGTATTAATAGATTAATAGATTTAGAGTTTGTGAACACAAAATAATTTTTCTTAATGTTGTTTCATCATCTGCAACAGAGATTCTTAACACACAAAGCCCCAAAGCAGCGATAGACATTGGTATATTTGCATACATTCAGATTTAAAGTCTATGGTCTAAAAAGGATATAAAAATGACGCTAATTAGTTTTTTTAAATGTACTTTAATTTTAATGAAAGTTTAAAAGTATTTAAAGAAGTATAGTGACAGACAGTATAGTCTGATTAACACTAAACCAATGGAAGTGCTTGGTTATTTATGTGTTATCAGTAAATCATAAAATATATTTTTAATTCCAAAGAGGAGAAAATATGCCCTCATCCACGGGTGGTCCAATTCCAGGAACTTAAAGGGGAACTAGTTTTTAAAAAATTGGAAACATGAACAAGTCTTTCACAAATCCACAAATTGGCAGCGCTAAAACTCAGATGTGTCTATTAAGACACATTAGACTTGACATTAATTATATCAAGTATAAAGTGTGATGTGCTCCATAGACAATGAAAAATGTTAAATATGACACTGAGAGCACCCAGGGGAATGTTTTGAGTATATGGTACACTTGTAATAAAAAAGAAATGACTGTAATGTAATGGACATTTCTGTTTCACAACTAAGAACACTAAAGCTCATTTGCGTCTCCCATTCAATGTCTACAGAGCAGCTGCAGATTTAATACTTGATGGCAAGTTTGAGACTAACTTCTCTGGTTTCTGGCTTTGAGAGTAACTCATGTTCACAACCAGCCATGGAAATAACGTTTTGGAATTCTTATTTCATGAAAATAAGCTTTCTCTTCTACAAAATATCTTATTCTAAATTCATTAAACAGTTGTAGTGAAATGTTCTGCTCTTGATTCAGAGCAATGAAATATAGATGTTAATTTTGTGACCTGGGAACACGTAACCTAATTATTCCAAAGTCAAGGTTCTCTCTCCAGCTTTTTACTGCAGTTATTGACGCGATGTCGCTGATAAGCCAGATAAAGTTTACAAGTTAATGCGTGGGGGTTTGGACAAACACGCGGTGACTACAAATATTTATTTTATTACCTCATCGCGAGAAAGCCAGACTGGCATTCCTAGAAAATGGGCGAACTTTCATCAGGGAGTCATCTGATCGAACAACAAAAGACCTCTCTATTCAACTTCTGAAAAACAACTTCATGAAACATCTTAATGGCCCATTTTGGATTTCGAAAGGAACATTGTCAGGAAGGTTAACTACAAGCACAATGGTGTAAAAAAAGATGGTGCTTTTTTTAAGTCAGCACAGGTATGATTATATTGCAACAGAGCAAAAATGACACAGAGGAACATGCAGCATCTCAACATCTGGTTATATCATCATCATCATGCATAAATGTTTGCTTTTGTAGGTCTCCTCCACTCAGCAGCCATGAAATTCTCCCTCATTGCCACCATTGTTCTGCTTGCTCTGGCACAAGGTAGGACCTTCACATTTACTTTATCTTCTCCAAATGAGAAGAGTGCAAGTATTTAGTTTATCGGAGTTGTGAAAAACATACTTAATTGACTTTTTTTAATCTTTGGAAACCTACAGGAAGCTTTGCACAAGATGCTGTCGATCTGGAAAAGCTCGGTCAGTACTTTGAGGAGATGAAGACCAAGTTGATTCAGGACATGAGCGAGCTAATCCGCAACCAGGACCTGGCAAACCAGGCTCAGTGAGTACAGCGAACCCGGGAATCCTCCGTCTCACCACATATAGAAGGTTTAGGGTATTCAAGATAATAACTTGAATACTTCTTCCACTGCTGTTAAATGGTTGTCAATAATCATGTACGGCTTACTTTAAAACAATAAAATGTAAACACCCCAAAAAAACCACCAACACTTATTTCATCATTTGGGGAACCCAATTTCACTGACTTAGCGATAAAAAAAATAAAGATTTGAATTGTTCTGCAGTAGCCCAGGACACATGCTAGCAACAGAGACCACTCTGGTTTTCATATATGATGGTTAACCATGTTCTACCCCACAGGATCCATATTCAGCCTTTAGTCGCTCAGATTCAGGAGCAGCTGAAGACTGTTGCCACCAACGTGGAGGAGCAGATCAAGCCCCTGGCTGCCAACATGCAGGAACAGATCAAGCCCCAGCTCGATAGCTTCAAGCAGCAGATGGAGACCATCTTCCAGAAGATGACGGAGCAGACCTTGGCCATTGCAAACTAAACAAACTGTCCTTCCAAAAGATGCAAATGTGCCCCCACACCACCCTCTTGCATCCAATGGCTGGCCTGAAAGTGCAGCTTAAGATGTGTTTCATGTGATTGCTGACATCATCATCTCTGTCCCAAAGCACTATTAAAACTTGAAACACAACTTCACTGTGTACATTTCATTTGTGCGTTTCTTTTTTTGGCCACTTTATCATTGGAGTTCTGAATGGGTTTGATTTGGCCAACACATTTGGAGACTCTTACCACGATCATGTTACTATAGGTCATAGGAACAGGCTTATTGCCACGATTTGTAATTTCACAAAAAGCCAACAAGACACATACAGATTACTTTATATGTTTTATTCAAGCAAGCAAAGGTGAAGGGAAATTTCACAATAAACGGGCTTCTACAGCCCAAACATTCAAACATTTCAAAAAGGGAAAGAAATGGCAGAAAAGGAATGCTTTCAATCTTATTTTATCACGGAATTCTTCTCTAAAACCTCTCATGAACTGGTCATTTTTTATTTTAAGTTTTTCTCTTTTTTGTGTATTTTCTCTTTTTAACTCAGCCAACAAGGCCTGGCGTTTGTTCATTAGAGGCCTGGCTGGAGACTTGTTTCCATAGTTATTTTTTTAATATATCATTTGACTTCTTTTTACTTTGTTTTATGCATTTTAATATTTTTTCACTGTTAAGATCCATCGGTGAAGCTAGGATCAAGGTTCCCCCACTCCTGTGAAAACACAAAAAGACAATCTGTGATACTAATTACTACTGTACATGTTTATGTGCTTCGCTTACAACACCATAGTTATAAGTATCGCCCGCATCAGCAGTCGTCATGTTGAGAGCCATGTGCAGGTAATCTTTAATTTAGCGTTGTTAAATACACAACTAGTACGATATGTGTGGCAGTGTCACGTGAAGCCATAATCTCCTGTCAACACCGTCCTTTCCTTGTTAAAGCAGCTCTGGGAAACGAGTCATACCTTGGGTTCAGACACTCGGGACACCAGCTGAATTCGTCACAGTCTTCTGGACGGCCTCCTTTGCCTGGTGGGCTTGAAGCACAGCCACTGCCTCGTCCACCTGCAAAGATTGAGTTGTTGAATGTTGCAAACGCCACAGCATCGTGGTGGGATCTTAAAAGTGCTCTGCTGCAACAAGATCCACCTTTCCTGCACATCAAGCTAACTAGCGAAGAAGCATACCAGCACTTAAAACTCACATGGGACATTTCGATTAAGAACAGAAGGTCGTCTCTGAACTTAAGTTCTTACCTTTGAGCGGAGAGACTCTGGGGACTCCAGCATGTGGAGAAGCTCAGAGTTGTCAATTTCCAGCAACATGCCAGTGATCTTCCCCGTCAGGCTTGGGTGCATGTTCTGGATCAGTGGGAAAAGACGTTCACCTAGAGGAGTGACGGACACAGAGGATTTAATACAGAATGTAATCATCACTCACCGAGGGACGGTTACTGAGACAACACCATGTTAATACACGTGTTATACAATGTACAGCACAGACGGTCAAGTGGGGGTGTTGTTTCCTTAGCTGGAGATAGAGGTGGAGTAAAAGTAGTCGTAAAAGTCTCAAGTTGAAATGATATTGCACGTACTGGGTGCAGTGAAAGTCGGGGGGGATGAGTGCTACGTCACTCTAATGCGGTATGTGGTCATTAAGAGCTGTTGCTGAAGCTTACCCAGCATCTGCTTCTGTTCCTGTGGCGGAGCAGCTGCCAGCATGGAGGACGTCAGAGGCTCCTGTCCCTGAACATGGACAGCAGGCTGTGGGGAAAGGGACGCAGGAAATTATAAGTCAGACGTTTTCCCCACATGGAGGGCAGAACAGGTCAGCAGCAGTTGGCCCAACAAAGATTTGTACCTGCTGCATGGGGACTTGTGGCTGAGCAGGTATGTGCTGCTGGGGATTGCGGACTCCCGCGGCATATTTGTACTGAGGGACTCCGCGCACAGGAACGCCTGCTGCTGCAGTTGCGATGGCCGGTCGGGGGCCCATGGTCTGAGCTGTGGCAAGAACAGGGGGACAGAAACATAAACGCAAAGAAACAAGCAGCAGTCATACAGTCGAACTGTATTTGATGTGCAGTTGGACAGACTATTGATTGAGTACGGGTGACTGACCGACACGCTGGGTGGACATCATGCGGGGCACCTGGGAGGTCGGCCGCATGGCGCCGAAGGTCTGAGGGCGCGGTGCTGAGGGACGCATAGCACCCGGCATGTTCTGGAAGTCTATGAACACACAACAACATAGTGGCTTTGTGTACAAACAACTGCTTATTGTTTCAGTGCTTTAAAAATGACAATAAATGTACACGATGATTGAAGGACAGCTTAAGAAAGGCTAGATACTCACGTTGTGGCCTGACGCCTTGGGTGGCCCAGCGTGGGCTCGGGCGGAGCTGGGCCATCTGCCCAGCAGCTTGGTAGTACGCGGCGCGGTTCTGGGCCTGAGGTATGGCTGCCATGAAGTAGCCAGAGGGCGGGGCCGGCTGGTAGGGATTGATGACCGGGTTGGGCACCGCACGCACGCTGGCCATGCGCTGCATGTACTGGTTGGTCAGGTGGGCCTGGCGCTCCTCCTTCCGCTGGGCCAGGGCCACGTACAGCGGCTTGGTCGCCACGATGCGTCCGTTCATTTCCGTCACCGCTTTGGTGGCCTCCTCCGGGGACGAGAAGCAGACAAAGCCGAAACCTTTGCTGCGCCCTCCCTCCATCATGACCTGAGGAGCGAGAGAGTCAAATGTCACCGATGAATGAATCTGGGCACCGGTAAATGAGAGCAGTTCCTATAAGTCATCTATAAAATTACAGAAAGCTAAGAAAACAGCTGATGTCCTACCTTGGCACTGGTTATGGTGCCGAATGGTGTGAACTCCTTACGCAGACGTTCATCGTCAATCCCATCATCAAGGTTCTTCACGTACAAGTTGACACCCTGAAAATAAGACAAAACTAATGTTAACTTGTGTCATTTCTTTGAAAACATTACATATTAGATATAAATAATCCAATGCCAAAGGACTGAAAAAAGTCCCTTTACTATGTATTTAATGCATTTGTCTGTAATACATATTTATCCCCAGAGATCACGGTGAAGAAAGGTGGGGCCCATGAACTACAGAGTCACTGTTGCAGCTATTTTGGCCAGTGCAACCTATTGAGGAGGGAGCACCGAATTTGACAAAGCTGCAGCCGGTCAACCTGCTTGACCGGACGGTATGACCGAAGGGATCGATTAGAAGCAACTATCAAGTTGCGTTGAATCTGACAGAGGAAGCAGACCTGGTAGCGAGTCATGCGGTCTTGTTTCATTTGCTCAAATTTGCGCTTGAGCTCCGTCTGTCGCTCCACCTTCTTCTGGGCGCGGCCAACGTAGATGAGCTTGCCGTTGAACTCCTTCCCGTTCAGCTCATCCACTGCCTGTAGAAAATAGGAAAACCAAGTCAACTCAGAGGCCGTAGTGGTGGTGGACGTCTCCAGGCGGTTGGGACAAACTCTTACCTTCTGGGCGTCCTCGTGCCTTTCAAAGCTGACGAACCCGAAGCCTCGAGACTTTCCGCTGTCATCCGACATGACGCGGATACTCATCGCGTTTCCTAAACAGAGACATGCATTTAGTAACTATATTTTACCCGATCGTGTTTTAAAGCAGATGATCAAACCATTGCGTCTCTATGCACAGGAGCAGACTTAGTCATTTCATTGAGCGGTTTGGAGGTTGGACACCCGGACTGACCATATTTACTGAAGACGTCCCTCAGCTTCTCTTCATCTATGTCTTCGCCGAAGTTTTTGACGTAGACATTTGTGAACTCTTTGGCTCGGGCACCCAGCTCCGCCTCGCGCTCTTTGCGAGACTTGAAGCGACCCACGAATCTGCATTGAAATGGACATTAAGCAAATGATTAATTAGACATTAACTAGATTAATTATAGGAATAATAAAATGTTCTGCTCATTGCAAGTGAAAAGCAGACCATGTGTGTTCATCAAGCTCCTTATTACACACGTATCACACATTATGTGCTCAAGCATCATTGTGCAACCTTCGAATCAGAACATGTGCAGTGTTAATTGAACAAAAAGTATTTTTCACATATTAGTTTGAAACAAGTTAAAAACGTTCACTTACACTTTGCGGTCATTGAGCAGCATGCCATTCATTTTCTCAATGGCTCGTTCGGCTGCCTCCTGAGTCTCAAAATGCACAAAGCCGTAGCCTTTAGAGCCATTCTCGTCACAAACCACCTTAGAGGAAGAAACACATGCTGCTTTAAAGCCACACACACACACACAATGCAGTATATTCAACCTGAAATTGTCTTATTCGTCTCCTCGCTGAAACTGACTTTCTATTGTGTCCTTGTGTTGGGAAACGAGCCCAGATTTACTTTAAAACTGTGTGATTGTTAAGACCCTGTGTGATTGTTAAAAAAAGACAAGCTGTTGGGGGAGAATTTCACACGAGGTAATGTCTCTAGTATAAATTACCATCGGCCATTTACGAAGCTCACACATGCAAATGATGGCTGCACTCACAATGCTGTACCACAACAGTGACGGTTGACCATCCCTGATTCAGGTTAGATACAAGAAACTGGGGCTACATCCACACTACTAGGTTTCTGTTTTGAAACGCATATCTTTAAAACCCTGGCTTTGAAAGGAAACTTATTAGTGTGGATGGAGCCTGAGTGGGGAAACTAGTCTTTTACCTTGCACGACAGGATGTTTCCAAATGCAGAGAAGGTGTCGTACAGAGCCTTGTTGTCGATGGACTTGTCAAGATTCTTAATGAAGATGTTTCCCACGCCGCTCTTTCTCAGTGATGGATCCCGCTGCGACCACATGATGCGCACAGGCCGCCCCTTGATCACATCAAAGTTCATGGTGTCCAGTGCACGCTCGGCTGAGGGAAGAAACACGGGAGCAGGGGTTAGATTATTTATGACACACAGTCTTGACGGTGTTTCTAGTGCTTAGGGTTTGCAGGGAAACTGAATAAAACTGTTGTGTTTAGGGCAGTTTTAACACCATGATGTGAAACATTTTTGCATCCAAGAAAATCAAAAGGGCAAATGCAGACCTGTGCTCTCATCAAGGGGATGCAGAAAATGTAGATATTTTTTCTTCTATACAGTATGCAGGGCTGACATATTCTAACATTTTTACAAAACAGGTATACTATTTATTTCTTATCTACAGATAAAGATGGATGTTCAGATCATTCTAGGGAGATTCAATCAAAATGTGTTGTGTCAGCTGTTTAGGGAGAACAGTTGGGGTGTTGTCCCGACAGAGCGGAGAGAAAGAGGCATTGAGTATTCAGCTGGCCGATAGATAGCGGTCCACTGCTACATTACAAGGGTGGGCAGGGCGGACGTGGTGCTTTGCTGCTACGCCACTGCTGGGGAGGTTCAACTGAGGAGACCCTACCGACAACATGTCGGCCGCAGTCACGTGTAGTAAAAAAACGGGGGCTAGCTTTCACTTGTCACATACTGTCATATTAAAATACAGACATTTAATAAAGTACATACCGTCCGCTGGCTGCTGGAAGTTGACATAAGCGTATCCGAGGGAACGCCGGGTAATCATGTCCCTACAGACCCGGATCGATAGGATAGCTCCGGCTGGGCTGAATTTCTCGTACAGCATGGCCTCGGTCACATCTTGATGCAGATCCCCGACGTACAGGGAAGCCATGGGGTAACTGGGAGCACTGGGATTCATTATCGAGGCTAGTAAAGCACCTCGGGCGAAGCCGGATTTTCTTGACGGGGGAAAAAAGTTTTTCCGGCTACAGTACGAATGGTTATCTCACGGTCACGAGCGTCACGTCAGTTCGGGGGCAGAATGCTGATGGTTAACGTTAACAACCGTTGGCTTGTCAGTTGAAGGGTTTTGAGTAAAAAATGTATGAGATAAATATGTTAAAATGTCAAAATGTCGACTTCTAATGGGGTTAAAACTGTCATTTAAATGTGACACACAATGATAAAAGCAAATAAACGTTACTTAGCTTCGGTTCTGAACCAGTAACACGTCGACTGAAAAAAAAATGCCGTTGGATTTGTTAGGCAGCCCGTTCTTATACGTTACCGTCCAGTCCGCGAATGTCTAACGTTACTCCAGCTTCACCGTTGTTACAAAAAGAAGAAGAAGAAGGAAAAAAAAAAGGATTTTTTGTTTTTTTATGTTTTGAGGTTTTTTTTGTATTTTTATTTTTTTATAGAATGTGTGAGCGGGCTCAGGGGCACACACGCACTCACACAGCACCAACAGCCGGGGTTGAGGGGTGGGTGAGCGCCGGGAAGTTGACGTTTATATACTAGTGGGCGCGTCACCCAAATGGACCAATCAGCCTTCGGTGTAGTTGGAAAAAAAAAAAGTCGACAAAAGGGGTGTTGACCACAACTGTACGCATGATGATGAAATCATGTAAAAAACGTATCTTTAAAGACTGAAATTGACTTATTGGGTTGACCACAATCGTCGATTGTTTGGTGATTCTGTGTGGGGACGACGTGAATTCCTCCGCAGAGCTTAGGGGAGATCCCCGCTGCCGGTGCTCGGAATGTCATGGTCTTGCCATGGCTTATACAGGCACGAGGGTTTACTGCACACACCGCATGATATGCCTCGTGTGACACAGTCACTTAGGCAAATATGATATGTAGGTGTGCGTCACATAAAAACCCTTCACGCTATAAATGTACCTTTTTTTTAAAAAATAGGAGCATATGCTGTGTGGTGTATCTCTATCAGCTGCTATCTGAGGTAAACTTCACTAGATTGTCTAGATAGGCCATTGATCAGGGCGAAACAGATGTCACTGTTTAGGGTATAATGACCGTGATGTGATCGGCTTACTATCGTTCATAAATAGAGGTTTACAGCAGTATGCTCACAGCCTGGCTGTGAAGACAGATTAGAGTGACATTTATGCAAATACCAAATCAAGTCACTCATGTGAGTTTGACTGGTTTTGTCTTGTGTGGCGAGACTAATCATGTATAGGTTTGTGTAGAGAAATCAAATGTGAATGAAAGGTAATGAAAGTTTTTACTTAAGTAAGCTAAAGTATTTTATCATGTCATGGGTCTTTCAGCAGTACAGCAAAGTGCCACTTGAGAATTTTTCTTCAATAGTAGAATATATCAAAGTGTAGGATTTCCAAATTTAGAAATGAACAAAAGTTGTTCAATGAAGGCTGCGTGCTTGAGGACAGTCACTAGCAGCCATTTAACTAAATAAAACAGTCATTTCTTAGCTTGAACATGTGTACATTCTCAGATCACTGTGAGGATGTACAGCTTCTCATATGCGTCAACACATTGTAAAAATCCACATGTACAGAGAGCAAACAAATGCATTGAGCACAGCACACTTGATTTTAATGTTTTAATTCCACTTACATGAAAAGCACATAACCAAATAACGTACTCAAAAGTGTTCTGAATCCTGCATCCCATCTTTTAAAATCAAGATACTGTAATTAGAAGAAACTGGCACTACTCTGACTACTAAATGGTCATAACACAGCTTTCTACCAAGTTACGCTGATAATCAGTTTACATTTAGCATTGTTTTAGTTTGTATTTTCACAATGTACTTTCAAGAAAGGTAAATGTTACTGTAAACCACCTGGTTCAAGCTAAATCCTTAACATAACCTGCCAGTTTCAAAGCACGGCTAACCCTCAAACCATACTAATGAGAACCACATACATCCCAGGAACCAACTCAGGAGTCAAAGGGAAGAAAATACACAGAAAGAAAATACAAAACACCTGAATAGAAAAAGAGTAGAAAGCCACAGAAAAGCACATGGCGAAAGTATCCTCTGCACTGCTGAAAAGATAAAATATCAAAAGTTACAGTATCGAGCCATTTTGTCAAGTTGTTCACTTTATCTCAGGCCGTCTATACCTTGTCATGTGTTGTGGAAAATTGCAGGAAATTATAGTCGACACATTTCACAGAGAGTGAAAAGATGTCAGTTAAATGGAATGAAATCCTCTCAACAAAACCGTCAACCCAAGTTTTACCACAGTTTCCATAAGTGGCCATTCATACAAAAAAAAAAACCTTTCCTCCAGATGCACACAGAACCCACTGAGCCGTGACACACGTACCACCCATAAAAACACTAGCTGCTACACTGGACATGACAGGGCGGGATGGATACACGCTATATGGTAACAGATCTTTACCAAATTCAATTCTGCCATCTACAGGATCAATGCCATTGTGATGAAGCCCACAGTTTAGACAAGTCAGACCAATTCTTTTTTTTTTTTACACAGTTTACGTGCTTCATTCAGGATTTTGTAGACCCAAGTGTCAAAGATTGTAAATGTTGAGTTCAAGCAAAAATGTATAAATTATCAAAATTAGGTTGTTTTTTTTGTTTGACTTTTTTGTTTGCTACTGTGAATAAGGTTAAAGAACATGGGGTTGGTTTGGATCTAAAAAGGAGGGACTTCATCTGGACAAGAAACAAAATGAAAAGAAACATCCACTGGTTGACACAATGAGTAATGTTCAAACGAAACCAAACAGATCTATTCCATTCTTTTCTCTGTGAAGGTGCTCATACAACACACACCCACACCCACACACACACACACATGTATCTGCACACACATACTGTACTTTACACATTGTGAGTAGAGTGTAAACATACATATCTGTATGTGCACACACAACAACCACACACACACACACACACACACACAACTTAGGCTGGTGAGAGGTAAAAAATGTGTGTTTTTCTTGTTTTTTTTCCCCCGAAGTTCATTTCCTCTAAGCTACCACCTCCGGCTCCGGCTCCTGTTCTTTTTCCTTTTCCTTTTCTTTTTCCTTTTCCTTTTCTTTTTCCGGCTTCTGTACCAGCTCCAGCTCCTGCTCCGGCTCGTCTCCCTCACAGTCACCCTGGGCGTCTGACATCCACAGCTGAAACAAAGCAAAGGACACTGGGACTATTGCACACAAACTGGGAATCCCCAGAGGAAGTGACAGCGGTTGCTACATCCAGAACGGGATATTTGTGTGATTTAAAACAGCCGTCTATGCAGATTACGCTACACTAAACGCGACAAATATAGACGCAACGTAAAAAAAACACTTTCAGTGGGAATTGGCCGCAAGAAGCATAGAAAAAAACCTTTGCATCTCAAATATATTATAATATTGGGACATAAAGACGAGACACTCACTGTCAGATTGTCACGGAGCAGTTGCATGATCAAGGTGCTGTCTTTGTAGGACTCCTGGCTGAGGCTGTCCAGCATGGAAATGGCCTCATCGAAGGCCTGGAAAAGATGCACACAGCCATCAGGGCTTCCAAAAACAGATTGTACATTCACAGACACGAGATGGATTAAAGTAAATACTGTCGGGGGGGGGGGGGGGGGGGGGGGGGGGGGGGGGGGGGCAAAAGTGACAAATCCAATAATATGACCCAAATGTTATATTGGGACCTAAGAACATAAAACTATGTTGGAGCACAGGTTTTAACTGTCAAAGGTATCAAACGTGTCAAGAACTCTAATTAAAAAGACTATACATCGAAAACGTAGTAAACTTTGAAGGACCAATTTACAGTACATTGTGTCCATGTGCGATTCAAGTAGTTTTGACATTTTAGGAAATGTACTCAATAGCTGTCTTGCCGAGAGTTGGACTAAAAGCTTGACATCACTTTCATGTGTGAGAAATTTTGCGCAGTTTAAATACAAAATGTGTAGCTTTTAATTAGGGCTGAACAATTAATCAAAATTGTTATCAAAAATCACAATATGATACATTTTAAAATCGCAGGAGGCAAAGTGTGTCAAAATGTGATTTTAAATGAAATCTTGTTGCGGTGCAGAGGTGACCTGGCCTCCACATCATATTCTACAGACTGGTCTAATTGTGATTGTCCCAATCTTTTAATATGAACTACACACTCAAAGCTATACTTGGTCTCACGGCATGTTTTAGTTTAAAATATGCCCATTTAACTGAATTGTAACCACGCACTTCACACAGCAATGTACTCTTCCTTCACACATATATACAGATCATTTACCAGCATCCGGTTAAATAGGATGTAACCAAAGTAAAACAGTGCTGTGAGAAGAGAACAGCTGGTACCGTCTTGGCCAGCTGACAGGCTTTTTCAGGTGAGTTGACTATCTCGTAGTAGAAGACGGAGAAGTTGAGGGCGAGGCCTAAGCGGATGGGATGCGTGGCCGGCATTTCTTTGTTGCTGATATCCAAGGCATCCTGGTAGGCTTGTTGTGAACTCGTGATGATTTCTGCACAGACAAAGACAGACCAATAAGGAAGCTGATTTTTTTTTATATGGGAAAAAGTACACTTCCCTGTGCACCATCTGCGTGTGTATATAATGTAAAATATAACATTAAGGATGCAAAAACATACATTTAACAGCCTGCCTACAGCGTTACTTCTGTCAACGTGACATCCAAGCCTTGCTTGTGCCTGAACTGTCTAGTGGGGCTGCAGTTAGTGATTATTTTATCGGTTATTCATTCGGTCTATTCCCTATCCCCCAAGTTGATGTCATTTTTTTGTCCAACCAACCATTTAAAGCCCATTCATATTCAGTTAACTGTCAAAAAAAAAGAAGCAAATCCTCCAAAGTGAAAAGCTGGAACCCATGAACGTTTGGCATTTTTACTAGAAAACAATACCTTGAAACTTGCCGTGTAATCTTTGTCAACTCAATCAATTAATTGTTTCAACTCTTTGCACTGTTTGCAGAGACTCATTTTGGGCTTTGGCCAGCATTTTACAGTAAAGATCGATAAGTAATGTTAGACAATAAAAAAAACCATCACCATACAATCAACAGGACTCGATTAAGACGACATTTCCCTCAAAATGAATGAAATATCAGGCGTTAGGGTTGTTCCAGATACTAGTGCTGGAAAGGCCTCTGACACAGCCTAAAAAGATGGATTAGGTATCAGTGAGTCCTATGCACCAATCTGATATCACATTATATTTATCAAATCATTCATCATGCACAGGAACACCACGTACATCCTGCCCGATCAGTACTGCACTCCTGTGGTTAAACACTACTTACAGCTAACGTTATGGAGGTAGCGTCGAGTTACATTATGATGCGTTGAAGCACTATTCAGTAAAATGTTAAATATCCTGATTTGTTTTGGTGATAGACATACATAAACCCTAACCCAAGGAGGTAAGAAAGTGATAGAGGAGACATGAAGCCATCGTGAAAAGAACCCACTACATGACCCACACAACAACCTGAAATTGAGAAAAAAACAACAACAAAAGGTTCAATGAAGAAACTCTAAATACGCCATCAGCAACCTGTTGCAGCCAACACCCTGGTGCTGCTCCTGTTGCCATGACAACTCAACAGCAGTCCCCCCCCGTCCTGTATTTCGGCTGACAGTTGCCACAAACACCTGAAGCGAGCCTCGTTTCATCTTAAAAGAGGATTTTAAGCACCTTTCACAGTAGAATTAATGCTGGATCACACAGCAATGTGTGTTGAGCAACGGTAGGCAACATTTAAATTGTTGTGCGATTGAAGTGTCTTGCGTACCGCTCGTACACACTGAGCATAATAATCTTCGAGTGATTTCTTTCATCGTTAAAAAACTGAAATCAAAGGTCTGCTCGACTTACCCTCCTTATCGGCTTCAGAAGCAACCTCGGCCAGGTAGCGGAAGTAGTCTCCTTTCATCTTCAGGTAGAAGACTTTGCTGTCGTGGTTCGCAGCTTTGGGGATTAGATGTTTGTCGAGCAAGTCCTGCAAGTGATGGTATGCTAGTGTTGAAAAGTGTGGAACTCGACACTCAAGCAGTAACACATCAGTTCGTAACCTTTACAACAGTATTTGGAGACGTGTGTTAAAACGGTGCAAGCTAAACCTTTTGGGGAAAAAAAATAGTCAGCAAAGTGTCTGCTTCTTACCAGCACTTCTTTGCAGATGTCTCTCAGCTCCAACTCGATCTTCTCTTTGTACGCCTTGGCCAGCGCAGACTTCCCGGAGTCTTCAGACTTGTGCTGCATGCTGGACACCACCCTCCACGAGGACCTCCTGGCCCCCACCACGTTCTTGTAGGCCACAGAGAGCAGGTTGCGGTCCTCGTTGGAAAGCACCGCATCCCCCTCTGTGACGGCCTTCATGGCTGCAGCCATGTCATCGTAGCGCTCGGCCTGCTCGGCCAGCCTGGCTTTCTGTATCTGCTCGTCCTTGGTTGTCATGGCTCCTGTGTGGGCTGAGGGAGGAAGGAAGGACAGAGGAGAGGAGAAGGAGGAGGAGGGAGGGAGGACAAAACAAGAGGGGACAGGAGACGGATTAGGAAGACAGAGGAGAGAGTGTTGGGGGAGGGCAGCAACATGGTGGGAAAGGGGAGGGATTTCATAGTTTAACTTGAATGAAGGAGGACGACAGCCCGTACACATCGTCCTTCCTTGCGTAACTTGAGTTTCTAGTACGCATGTAAACATTTGTTTGAATACATAAAAACAGCAATTGGTCCACAGGAAGTAACAGTTTTAACTACTCTAGTTGGAGAATATTACATGGGGGAAAAAAAGTCCATGTCGCGCAAAACATATGGTCCATTGGTCAGTATCACTTGCGTCACATTATTCATCAAATGATTTACCATTATCAGTGTTTCAGCCTCTAACAATGATTGCTTGGATTTATTTCCAATAGTAAGTGTCTCGGGTGTGTGCACACCAGCTTTTTAGTTTTGGGATTTCAACTAGTTTGGCTCGTCTGCACTCTGATTCATACTGGTGGTGACTAAACTGACTTTGCGTCCTAGTCATTAGAAAGACCACAGGAGAACGAGGCTATGTGAACTGAGGTTTCACAGGAAGAGACTTCCTCCAACATTATTCATTTCAAGATAGAAATTTGCAAAATAGCATGATGAATCAACACTTTGGTCATAGTAGGGTCACAATATTGAAAATAAAGTTCCATTGGGGTTGCAGCACACAATCCTTTTCATCATCTATCCTTTTGGGTCGTTTTACATTTTCTAGATTATATGTTTGGGCCGGGAAATGTAAAAATACTGAAAAAAAAAATCAAAAAAAAAATCACAATTTAGAGAACGAATTCCATCTCAATTTCATAGACATGCAATTTGAACTGACCTCTTTAAATTGCATGTTATTTTTCCGAGCAACAGGCCAAAACCCCAAAATATTCTGTTAACCATCCTGGATGACAGAAAAGCAGGAAATGCTCACATTACGGGGGCTGAAACCAGTGCACGTTTAGCATGCGTTACAAATGAGCTCATCCAAACCCTTGCACATATATTTACCGTCAATCAATTAATAAATCAATCACCTAATCATTTCAGATGATTGTTACATCATTTAAAAAAACGAAGTTATAGTTATCTGCCGGGTTAAATGCAGGACAGAAAGTCTAACATCATAAAGCAGCCTTGTTCTGATCAGACCCCTGACACACAATTCACTTGCTAGGCTACTTCTTAGCCAAGACATTTTACATCCTCCCTGTTCGTCTCAGGATGGCTGCAGTATTGTTGCAGTGCGTAAACTATACATTAATATATACGTATGTATGCATTAACTCACCAGCTCTTGGACAAAACTCACAACCACCAAAACCTACGAGACCAGCGTTTCCACAAAAAAAAAAATCTCACGACGACTGAGTCAGATTTGCCAACAAGCAGACACCTGCACCCTTCAGAGGAATGTCGGCCACCCAGTTTCACGTCATACATGCGCACGCACACGCGCAAACACACACACACCTGCCCACCGAGCTCGCGCTAGGATACAGGCCTACCTATATGTGATTTGGCGTCAATATTTTCATTGCGCAACGTGATGAATGATTTACACCGCTGCGGGTGGACAGATGAGAACTATAAAATGGTGAGCGCGGACTCCGTTTAAATGACGTTAAATGAGCCCAACGGTAGCTTGGTTCAGTCCAAAGTGAACGCCCTTTTTCCGCTTCCCGGAAAACAAGCGAGAGCGGTTGGTTTTTACGAGCATTAAGCATTCATTTTAGGTGGCTTCATTTACAAAAAGCGGACGTGGTAACGTTACACCCGAACACTGCCTTCTAAACACAGACTGTAAAAGGGAAATAAACGGGATAAAGTGAAGCAACGCTTCCCATTCAGCACGATAAGCGCCGAACAATGACTGAGCTGCAGCGCATCACTGGTTTCCTCTCACCGCCCCAGTTGCACCGATACAAGCGGGATTTAAACGGTTCCCCAACACCACGAGGGGCACATGTAACGGGTTAACATCGAAAATAACCACCGACCATCACCCGGTAACCGTGAACTAACCTGTGAGTGTCGTTTAGACCGATGTTGCTCCTGATACCCCGGCAGCACAGCTGATGATCTCTCCCGCTCGTCCACGGGGTTTCCCTCCAATCAAAGAAACAGCAGCAGGGTCGCATCGGGATGGATGACGTCAGACTCGGGTTGCTAGGGCAACACAATTTAGAGGCAAAATAAAAAGCCATGGTAACTGGACAGTGTTCTGCTCATTTTGTTTGTTTTCCCTAACGTTACGAATAACTTGTTGGTATCTTAATTACAGATCTGAATCAAGTAAACACTACATGTGAAACACAGCGTTACGTCGCATCACGTTCCCTTGTTATTCGGTTATTGTACGCATCTGAAATGCAAGGTTTTACTTATGGTTTTATCGTATATACCCGCAAAGACTCATGGGACATGTAGTTAATACATTCTATCTCGGTTACGACGAGAAGGAGTTCGAGTTTTCCTGTTTCAGGGTCTCAGAAAGAATCATGAAAGAAGTCCTTTATAATGTTAAGGTGAACGAATCCCCCCTCTTTTATTTAATCTGCCGAAACTGTGGGACGCTGGATTATGTTAAGTGACAAGGCTTAGATATGCCATTATTTTGAATTCAGTTTCCCTATCAACAAGTCAAAATACATTTATTACCATTTGCCTTCACTGAGAGCTCCATACACACACCATTGACAAAGTAAAGTTATCATAGTGAGATAAGATTTGATATAATAAATGAGTATTGCTGTGTTAAATGACGTTTTGACCTATCATTAAGCTATTCAGGTGTCAGGCTGTGCAGTCATACGCCCTCTGACAGGTGACACCGTTTTAAACCCTGACTTCACAAATCTTTAACCTTCTTTGAAACATTACCTTGCCCATACAGGCAAAGACACAAACAGGTTTTAAAGCGAATCTACATTGTAACCACCCTTCCTGTTTTTCTAGTTGTTATAATCATTCCCTCTAGTATCACCCATGAATCATGTCCATTCACTTGTCTTACAAAGGGAAAAATAACATAGAAATAAATAAATACTATTTTCTAACCTTCTTTACACAGCATAGCCTACAGTTTTATTTTAGTGTGTGTGTGTGTGTGTGTGTGTGTGTGTGTGTGTGTGTGTGTGTGTGTGTGTTTGTGTGTGTGTGTGTGTGTGTATGGCTGTTTGTATAAATAACCATGTGTTGTTTGTTTAATTCACAAGTTTACAGATGGAAAAGAAGGAGGTTGATTGTGTGTGTGGGGAGACATGAATAATGTGGGCTGTGACTCATTTTTTAAAATCAGGCAGCATGGAAACTCAGAAAACAAAATCCTGTTGTGACACTGTGAATAAAAGGCACCCTGGTAACACCAGTGAATGCAGAGCTGTGGTTATTTCGTTGTCTGTATGGAAAGAAAATTACTCTTTTCAGTCACTGAACAATAAGTTTAACTGATGCCTCTGTCACAGCTGGAGAAAAGGGACTTCAGGGAAAGAGTCAACGACATCATTTTCAGCTGGTCGAGTGACTTATGGGTTCAGACATGCATTGATTTAGTTAATTAGACACACAGCGCTGCAGTTTGAGTCATTTCCTGTTGTCTGAGGTTTGGCTGATACGGGGCTTTTTACGACAGCTGGTTTCAGGTTCGACATCTGATATATTTGATTTGTGACAATTTGAATAAACGTTTCAGATTTGGGATTGGTATTCTTGTTTGCCTCAAAGTCTTGTTTTCCATGTGTAACCTTTTTCCTTTTAAATTAAAAACATTCTAAGATGCTTTGATTTTCCCAATTTATGAAGTTTGAGTTGTATATTTCTCTTCCTTTTCCGAACTTACGTTAATATCATCTTGTGTTTTGTCTTAAATTAGTGGACGTAGCGATATTAATGCACTTAAAGTATATATGGAGTGTGCACATGTATCTTTGAACAGGAGCCTGAGTCAGAGCGCCAAACAGTTTCAATAAGTTAACAGTTTTGTCCATTAATTCATCGTTTACCAAACTATGAAATATTGGAATCTGACAGTGTCTGTAGTCTACATAACATTTTAAATATAATTGTTTAGCTTTAATCTGATGAGGAAAAAAAACCAGGGCGACCTGAGAATGAAAAATGTAGGTTAAGATTTTAAAAAAAAATAGATCAATAGACATAAGAGACATGATTGTAAGCTCCAGTAACAATGTGTTACGTAATTTAAAGGTTGAATTACAGTGTATTTTAAACAGCATTAAGTAGCTTAATTACAGTTACTTCAACAAATGTAATATTGTTAATTAGTCACTGAAATGCTGTTAAAACCCTAAACTTTAAAAAAATCCATTGTCAACTACATTCTACAGCTGCACCACGATCTTGTTCACTTAAAAATGTATACATATTTACATATAATGTGACGGTTGACATCTGTGTGCATAGAGTCACAGTTATATAAAAAATAACTTCAACTCTCAAAACGAGGGACATACAGAGGTTTCATTTAGAGCCAAGCGTGACTTTACTCTTTGTAATATTTTATCAATGTTCAAAGAAATGACTTCAGATTTCTCCGAGGAACAAACTATTATCCAAAACACATTTCCCTCATCTCAGTGTTAACCAACTCAGAGCTTTCACTAAACCCGCTTTCTGAAACCGGGTCCGGGTGTTAAAACCTCAATGTGCAACAGATTTATATGTAAATGTATAGATTACTAACATGTCAATTACTGTCTGCGAGTCGTCCCTTTAGTCACAATATGAAGGCTCCAGACTGATTAAATGCAATAGTGTGTAAACAAATTCATAATTATTGCACATGACAGCTGGTGTCCAATAAAGAATCCACATTTACACAATGTGAGCAGAGCAGCAGAGAAATACAGGAAGAGCCACTGGGCCAACAACAGCGTGAAGTGAATTCTAGTAAAACAAAACCCTCAGGCAGAAAAGTTGTCATTTTATGAAAAGAAACACAGATATACAACAAAGTAAAATTTAATAAAATGCTATAATACATCATTGAAGCATTCATTTTCTAAGTGTACATATGTTGCTGACACGCTCCCATTAAATCTGATTAACTTACAACTCAAGTAGCAGCTTTGAGATGGGTGGAAAATTTCACATTTTTGTGACCCAACATAAAATTCTTATTAGATGAAAGATTGCAGTATTATATGGCAGACAGCATTGTGGAATAATTCCATATTAAACAACTAATATGAGAATATGATCCTTTTTTTGATCCAATACTCAAAGTACACATTTGTTATATCATTATCTTGATTGCAGCAAATATAAAAATTCTCCCACCCAAGCGAAATCCGTGCTTTGTTTAAGGAAGCCGTTTCCTTTTACCTCACGTGTCATGTTAACCCATCAAAAGGCTCAGATAGAGAGGTACGAGCGTTAGCACCAAGACACATCAGGGCAGCGAGGCATCTGTTCAGAGGAACTGTGTGAATGAAGAGAGAAACTTTCACCACTTGGATTGAATCGGTCTTCAGTGGCCCTGAAATTAAAACGGGTGTTTAAGTTTAGTTCTGCATGTAATTAAACACAAGCCAAAAGAGGACTGGGTGGGAGGAAGCACTGTGTTAAAGGCAACCCGGCCCGTTTAAAGCCTAAATGAAGTTAACTGCTTCATGTTAATTACGTCAAATCAGCCTTTCCTGTCAGACTGAGACCAAGTGCAGAGTCGGTGCAGGGCCGTGAAGGAAGTCCAGGGTGAGCGTTTATGCCTCCACTCCCTCTAACTCAGGGGGCATAGGGGATTTCGGGTGCTTGCTCTCGAAGTGTTGCTTGAAGGTTTTTGGGTCGGGCATCTGGGACTGCAGGAAGGGATAATACATCCAACAAATATGTTAAAATTTAGGGAAATGGCATAGGCCTAATCTTTGGAAAATATAGCTTCTCAGTGATCAAAGGATGTTATACAAATATAAAATATAAAAAAGGGACCAAACGCCAGCAGAATTAACAATTTTAATGGAAATGAAACATCTTTTCCCCCATCCAGAGTCAGGTTTGGGCTTTTCGGGGTGTCACAGTTGAGACGTCATACTCACCCTGCACACAGCGCAGGTGAACACTAGCGCTGCCATGGCTGCCGTCTTTTGATCGTGACCCTTGGCCTTTTTCATCTCCGCCTGTTTCTTAGCGTTTTTCTGCTGAGACTGCAGCTTTTGATGCCCGCGAGCCATTCTGGCAAAGCCTAAAGGGGACGAAGGATGGACAATTGACTTCAGGTTTACTGATACACATCATTTATTGTTGTTGGTTGGTACACATCTACCACAAACAAGTCAGTTAGTAACAGACTATCAATAGTTCTTATAGTGTACAGAAGGATGTCATAACACCATGTTTCCTGCAACTCTCTCATTATTGTCTGTATTATTTGTCTTTTGCAGGGCTAATCCAAAGCCTTTCTTACAATCAGCTACTGTAAAAAGCAAGTAAAAAGGTCAGGCAAAGTGAACAAGATAAAGCTTCAGTGAACTGAAGTGCAGGTGCTTCAGATAAAACACAGACAGGGCTATACAACCTTGACTGGCATAAGGGTAGGGAGTAACGGATTTCATTAAACAACGTGGGAACTGCTTAGCCAGGAAGCAAGTTTACAAAGTTATTTGGATAAACCTGGTTCCAGGTTTTAATCAGCAAAGACAACATATGTTTCTTAATTAAAGCAGGACAAGGTTTAGCAGATTGATCTCCAGATTTACTGCAATATTGAGCGCACTTCAAAAACGGACCAAATGACCTAATATCAGGCATCGAAGCAGCACCCACCTTATGGCTCTTACCAGTACATTCACTTTAGTGGTGCATGCTCCCAAATGATCAAACTCTGATTGGGGACTTCAAAGCCCCTGAAGGTCTAAGGACATTGGGGGGGGGATGCCCACTTTGTTCAGTTAGTAATCGACCCTTGCCTACTAGCAAAGCCTATAAATAATACGCTGTTAGTCAGCTATTCAGTGGTAACTAGCGTTGTTTAGCTTGTGGGCAATATAGCACGCCTGCTAAGCACTCAGCATGTATATTCTGTCAACACCATTAGCTTTTCATTGGTGCTTAGAGCTTGAGGAATATAATGCAATTACTAATATCGGTGATATAACTCCTCAGATACAGAAAACAATGAGAGGATACAAACAGAATTAAGCTAATGTTTGTATCTTGAGAGTTAATATCCTCTGCAGCTCTTAAGTTTACTACTCGGACAAAGTCCTCCTATTGGGCTCACTGAGAAAAAAAAACAGATGTTACCACAACACATCTGTCTCACTGTGATCGAGGTGACACAGTTAAAATTAATTGTATTAATCGAGCTGTTGCCTGGAGCTGTAACGTGGGTTAGCCTACATGTTAGCCTACATGCTACATGTTAGCCTACATGCTAGCCTCAGCTATGGCGTTAGCTAGCCGGCTAACCTTAAACTGAATATTTAAAAGTACGAGCGGTATGTGAAAGCTTATACAAGTTTAAAAGGACAGCAATTCTTACCTCTTGGAAATAACAATGCGTGTCGTTTTCTAGGCGCACACACAGAAGTGTGACAGCTGCTCGGTTCCCAGACAGCTGAAGGCTACTGTTGCATTCAACGACACTCGTAATATACGATCTCAGGGGTACACAGGGGTCTACAAGGCAGCAGTATACCAAACTGCGATTTTAAGGATAATAGGATAACGCAAATTATCCATCAGTATTATAGCTGTGATTGTTCGCGAAAGAGGTAAATTAATATAGGTTTTCATTGTCAGACACGGTGCTTTTGCCTGCTGTAGGGAATAAATTAAGCAACCAATGGAATTAACCACGGAAGCTCCCTTGGGACACTTTATTTCTACGATTATATGACGAATCCATGAACGCACCGATAGGGCTGGCTGACTGTAGGTAGTGTAGAGACGCCGGAAGGGTCGCCCCCATGTGGCAGAGTTTGGTTGGTACATTTACACATAAACTGACATTTGGAGAGGAAAGTGAATCCGATTTTCTTAAAATATAAGATGTTTTTCATTAAATGCTTCATGATGATCCCAAGATGGAATTTACAGTTTATCCACTGCTTAAATCATAACACGTTTGTCCTCATTATTGCATGGTCATATGCATTACAGTATAAAGTACAATATTTACCTCTGAGATGTTGTAAAAAGTACAATATTTTCCTCTTTAGACATCAACCAGTTACAATTTTTAGAGGCTGCCTGTTTTTCTTTTAAAGGTAAGCAGGATTTCTTTATTTCACAGCTGGACTTTTTTCCACCACAGTGAAGCGACGTTTTACAAACTATACTTTTTAAAATTTAAAACACACTTCACAACTAATTAATATGAATTAGCTACTCAGTGTCAGCCCACTGATTCTATAGATCAGGTCACATGGTGTTCAAGGCTCCTCCTCGTTAATGTAGTGGACATTATCTCCGCCTGGGTCAGCGCCGCAAGAACGGTATTCGATTCCCCGACGTAACACATATTTTCTTTTTGTTGTATTTTTACTACTTTTTTAATGTATTTTCATGTTTTTGAAGAGAGTAAAGAAAAGAACCATACGTCTGTTGAGCCTGTGGTGAAGACAGGAGATTAAAGCTGGAGTTACAGACCTGCTTTAGCTGATTGTATCTATTTTCCAAGATTCATCCCCGAAACGATGCCTCAACTCCGCCGACATGCTGCTCAAACGCTCTGCGTGTTTGGAAGCACATACCTGTGTGAGCAGCTTTTCTCTGTGATGAAGATGAAGAAAACCCCACACAGGAGTCATCTCACTGATGCACACCTTCACTCCATCTTGAGGGTTTCCACAGCACAGAACCTAACGCCAGACATGAATGAACTGGCAGCCAAGAAAAGATGCCAAACATCTGGCTCTGGTACATATGCATAAAATAATGTAGCCTATTTCTTTTTGCACTTTGTCCAATATCCCTTCTATCAATGTTGACCCTGTTTTGCCCTCAATGTAGTCCTAATGTTTCATTGTTTGTTTAGAATTAGGAGATGGCACACCTATTTCCAATTGTCTCTGCTGCGTAAGTATGCAATTAAAAGGACATTTGAGAAAGATTATGTGCCAAAATGTCACCTTTTTTCATTTGATTGTTTTTCTTTTTGTTTGTTTTATGTAGAAAATAGTTGTCTACCTGTTGTACAGATCTGTATAATTTGTTCAGCGTTGGATCTCTCTACACTGGAAAGCATTTTGTAACTTTGTCTGTTAGATTGTTTACTATCTGTTGAACCTTCTGCGCCACATTCTGTGTTACTGTTGGTTTTACTACTAAGCTAAACACCTCCAACCTGTCGGTATAATAATGTGTATGCACTGCACCCAAACTCTTTGCATACTTTTTGAGAGACAAGTGATTACAACGAGCTGTTACCCCAGAGAAACACAAGGGGGCAGGTACGTATGACGACAACTGTATAAAGGAGTATTGTGTGGGACAAATCCGTTGCTGAGCCACCAGCATCCACAACATGTACACACAGGCTTTAACACTATAGCTGACGTAGTATAGTAATGGTTTGTAATCATGTTTAAATAGCTGAATTATCAGTACAACAATCTCAAACATATCAAATATGTACTGCAGGCATTGCCCAGTAAAATCAGTCTTGACTATTTGACAGCATTCATTGGTGTATGTTTTTATTAACAGATGCAGCACAACTTGCACAGCCCATGATGTGATGATCAGATAGTTTATCTTTTCTACCTGTGTTTTTGGTTGTGGGAACAGTGGAGCTGTTCACCTCCGCTCTGTATTTGACTGTATGCAGCTAATATGGAAATTGACTGCAACTCCAGTTTTCACATGATGGAAAGAAAGACTCCCATACAATCCAAATAACATCAACATATAAATCAGTCAGACATATAATTCTTTATTAAAAATAAGTCAAAGTGTGTTTATTTGTATTCACCAACAAGTCATTTTATTACTCATTCCTGGTGGAAATCTTCCAGACAGTTAGGTGTCATGACTTTCCTGAAGAAATGTTATCATTGTGAGAAAAGTCTGCAGCCTGCCATTGTACCCCCTCCTCCTTCCTGCTTTTATCCCCCTTCATCATAAGAGAAGAGAGACAATCCTTTCAGTCTTTTGTGTAGAGGGGTGGGGGATATCTCTCACGAGAAAAGGATGTGATTATGCTTTCAGAAGGAGGCTAAAAAAGTAAAAAGAAAGAAGGGAGGGGGGCTCATTTCCCCCCTCCCTTCCCCACCCTGATGTTGTTGTGCATGGGACTTGCTAGCTTAGGTTTGGGGTGAGGCTGTCCAGCCTTAGGGCCTGTGTGAAAGCAAATCTTCCAGGTGTCAGCTTCTCAATAGCGGAGGAGAATTTCATATGGCTCTCCATTGTGTGTATGAATAAGCAGGGGTTTGCCGCAGACAGCCTGAGATTTTACCCCCCCCCCACATTTGGGAATTTTCTTCCCGCCACAAGGGTTTTCAGGTTCACTTTCGGCTCAGCCAAGTTGTTTTTGAAGGATTTCTTTTGTTGTAAATGATCTCTTACAGTCTCTGATTTATGTTTCTCACTGCACAACCGCATACATAACCAGGGTCAGCTATAGTTTTCAAGAGGATAAGCCAGGGTCAGGAAAGAGTTTTTAAAGATGCATTTCAGGGTAGAGAATCGTGGTCTGGCAACCGACCTTCCCTCAGAGAGGGAGAAACTGGGGCCGTCAGGGAGTCAGTGTGACCTCCTTGTTTCTCTGGAGGCTGTTGAGGGAAGAGGAAATTTGATTTCCTCTTCCCCATTGGCAACTTCCTCTCCCTGCTCGCCCTCCCCCTTCATGCTTTCCCTTTTTTTTCCAAACCAACAGGTTTTGCCACAGTCCACTGCCGCCGCTGCCGCACCACCGTGACAAGTCACAATGTTGCCAGACCAGTCGGGCTGTACACAAGCCGTGACCCAGTCACAACACATCCACATGCTGGCAACTCTCACTGCCGCCTTTAGAGGCCTCGTTACCACGTGATTTAAATGACATGCAGTCTAAAGCACACACAGGGTTTGTTAAAGCATTTAACAGCAGTGTTTGTGCCAAAGAAAAAATGAGATCAAAGATCAAATATTAAACCACCAATATCACACATCGATCTATCTCTGAGGGGGGGGGGGGAGTTCAAACCAAACTTAATGGTACAAATTGAGTTGAATGTATCTGTTCACTGGTTTATTAAAACTGACCCACATCAAGATGGCAAACCATGCCTTCAGGTTAATGAAGGTTCATTTCTTACCTCGACACACACACATCCACTTCTACACGCAGAGTGCAACTGAAGGAGAGGCGAGGCCCGGGGTCGGGCAGACAGACACTCATTGTGAAGGTGGTGACGAACAGCAGCAGCTCTGAAGCAACTGTGGCCGTTAGTGAGTGGAGTCAACAGCATTGGATCAATTGTCAGTTTAAAACACATATGTCATGGCATTTATGATTCATGAGACTATTCTAAGTCATCTCACCTTCCTCCCCATGTCATCCTCCTCTTCCTCCATCCCACCATGTTTTCCTCACCGTCTGTCTCAGCTGTGACTTTCTGTGCTCAAACAGGTAGACTCTGACACCTAATCCTGGCCAAGTCCAGACAAGCTGCTTCTCCCTGCGAAAAAACTCCAGGTATGTAGGATACACCTTTCACCTCTCTCACAGAGTGGGACACACGCACACACACACACACACACACACACACACACACACACACACACACACACACACACACACACACACACATACAGATGAAGGTATTCTGTGGCTCTTGGCCCATGACTTTCCTGTCTTGCTCATGCCTGCTTGTGGCAGCTTGTACAGTAGCCTTCACACTATTCCAGCTGTCATACATGGCCAAACATTCCAGTGGGGAGGAGTCCAGTGGGGAAAGGTACAGATAGGGAAAAAAACAATACATAACCATTATCTTGATTAAGTCAAGCAAAACTTCTCTCATTACTTCTCAGTTAGATTTCTGAGTAGAGTTAATGATTCATATATGAACAGATTTTGAGACAACGGGCCCCACGTTGTTTGCAGTTGTTTTGTGTCTCTTTGTGGTAGTTTTACATCTCTTTGTAGGTATTTTGTGTCTCTTTATGCAAGGTAGTTTTGCTCTCTTCGTGATAGTTTTACATAGTTTTTTGTGTGTAATTGTTTTGCATCTATTTTGTAGTTGTTTTGCCACTGTTTATAGCCGTTGTGAGTCTATTTATAGTAGGTTGCGCTTCTTTGTAGTCGTTCTCTGTCTCTTTGTGGTAATTTGTGTCTCTTTGTAGTTGTTTTGTGTCTCTTTGTGGAAACTTCTGTCTCTTTGTAGTCGTGCTGTGTCTCTTTGTGGAATTTTTTCGTCTATTAATAGTCATTTTATGACAGCAGAACGCCAAGTTTCAAATTAGGCTTTAATTAACAAAACAGAAGATTTAGAGACAGAATAGAAACAAAACACCTGTACCAGAAAGTAGACAAAACAAGACTTATATCAAATATATCATGTAGTTGTTCTGTGTCTCTTCGTGGCAGTTTTGTGTCTCTTTGTACTTGTTTTTTGTGTATTTGTGGCGGTTTGTACTTGTTTTTTGTGTATTTGTGGCGGTTTTGCATAGTATGTAGTTGTGTTGCATCTTTGTGTACACGTTTTATTTGACTTTCCAACAAGAGATGTTTACATTAATTTCAAACAGAGGCTCTGGGCACAGACCCAAGTGATCACAAGGCCTGTGCTCGGGAGCCCATTCAGTCGTCCACAGATGTAAAAGTGTTGATAAAGTTAGATAGAAATATGTGTGGGATACATCAGCTGTTCGTCATATTTCTCCTCTACTTTAAATGTATTTTTGTCTCTCTTCCTCTGTTGTCATTCTGTTGTTTATCTCTGTCCACAGTGTGTTGTTTGCAGAAAAGGACTCAGCCTATTATTTATCTAGCAGTTCCATTCAAACACATACAGAGAGAGCTCAGCAAAGGCCCAGGTGCTCTGTAAAACAAATTAGACAAGGGAGGAAAGCAGTGATCATCCACCGCGCACGCAAACACATGCTCGCCCTTCACACACATGCAAACACACACACATGCGACTCCACTGACGGTTTAACTGAATCTAAAAAAAAGTTTTTAGATTTCCATGTGAGAGTGCCTGAAGGCATTCATAAGCAAAAGGATGTTTATCTTTCATGCAAACACCTTCATAGGACATCAAAGCAGTTTGTAAATTGCATCCCAACCGTTTCTGAAAATATATATGAGTTTATCTTTTCTGTATTATGTGGAAGAAGTTCTGAGATCTTACTTACTACTTAAATAAAAGTACAGTAAAATCTTAATCTCTAAAAGATATTACTGTAAAATATTAATCTGAAAACTAACTGCAGCTGTAAAACAAACGTAGTAGAATAAAGAAGTACAATATTTGCCTCCGAAATGTTGTGCAGTTTGAAAGCAGCACAAAAATGAAATACTCAAGTAAAGTACCTCAAATATATACTATGCACGATACTTCATTAAATGTACTTATTACTTTCCACCACTGAAAATGCCTCTGTATTTAATTTATATGAAGATTGATCACATCCATAATCAATACTATCCAAACCAATATGAGACATCATACATTGTCCACCAGACTTGAACTATTGACTTGAACTAGTAATTTTACTAGGCATATTTAGATTTATAAAAGCATCCAGTTTTTAGTCTAGGTTCCATTTCTAGTTCAGATTTTATTTTATTTTTTGTTTTCATTATTTCATTACTTATCTACCATTAAAGTGTCCTTATTTTGTGTGATTTATGTTTGACTTAACTGCTGTAACAATACAATTTCCATTGGGATTAATAAAACCATGTATCTTTCTACAACAATAATTAAAACAACAACATAGGAGTACACACACACACACACACACACACACACACACACACACACACACACACACACACACACACACACACACACACACACACACATTGTTTTCTCTGGCAGGTTAATCCCAAATATAGGATCCCCTCATACAATGGCTTCATTAAGGGACAATAGCATTGTCTCAGTTAATGATAGGGCTCCTCCCTGCCTTCTATCTGCTCTGAGGTTACCTGAGACACAGACAGGTCATTATGAAAGGTCAAATCAGGGACTGTGGGACTAAAAGAAAACCTGTGGATGTGTGAGCGACAGTCAGATGCCAACTATGACACTATTCTGCAATACAGCCAACAACGTTTCACCTAATTGTGTTTATGCTATTTTCTGGAATCAATTATTGCCAGAGAAGTTAGATTAAAAGGTTAATCCTTAGTGGTTGTCTGAGTTTCCCTGCTCTCTCACTTTATGGTGCCTTCAATAGCTTTCTTGTTGTGTGCTTGCAGGTGAGGTGGGCCTCTGCCCGCCTCTCTGACCCACCGGCCAATCGCAGCCCACTTCAATCTGCAGCAGCCAATCAGCGTCAGACTCGCCCTCACCTTCAGTTCTTTTTTTTTTGCGGTGAAAAGAATTCCAGCTAAAGTTGACCCCGCTGCAATTAAAGCAAGCGGGGGCAAATATTATAATGCATGGCAGAATGTGTGGACATGTGTCATCATAATCTGCGTGCAAATTGAACATGAGACAAGCAGAGCGATTGGCTGCTTGGGGACAAAAGCGGCTTTACCTGCCAGGTGGAGCGGAGGAGAGACAGTGAGGAGAGAGAGAGAGGGGGGGGGGGGAGGAAAAAAAGAAGCGGGGCGAGAAAAGTCGACTTACCTGTAGCCCAACTTCTGGCAACTCACTCATTCTATTACCTGCTCCGACTTGAAAGTCCAGTTTCACAAGGAAGGATCGTAGAGGAAGCGAAATATGTCACAGGAGACAGACAAGTAAGTGATCGAGCCGGCGGTGAGGAACTGATCATTTCAACTTGAAGGGAAAAGTTTTCTTTTTACCCGCTAATTAAAGAAAAAACCCTATTTTTTAAATTTGGACTTAGGTTGTGTCTCAGGATCAAAAAAAGAATGTCACTTTCTGGTTGTATTGCTTTTGGATAGTTATGTCAAATATGAAGCTATTTTCTTTGGAGGAAACAAATACACTTGGCGCTGTGGATTTCATTAGAGCTGAATTCGCCATTTTTGACTGATAGACCAAAAAAACCAACCTCAAAGTGCAAAGACTGCATTTTCTAAACACTTGGGTTTCTTTCATTGAAAATAAGAGTGTTAGCGCTACTTTTGCATCGCGTTACATTTCTCACATTTTAATGTCTACAGTGCGCGATGATGGGTCTGCGGGAGGACAGTTTGGGCCTACTGTGTTGTTTTGTAGCATCAGAAACTTTTATTTATATTAAAGAAGTATAACGTTTGTGCTGAAGCTGTTTCTACGAACACCGGAAAAGCAATTTACTACCTTGCACTTTCTTTGGAGGGATTTTGACAATATTTCTACTCATTCTTAATATCTTCTTAAATATCAGAAATAGGAGGCCTTGGCTGACAGAAGTCTCCAAATGTTACAGAGGTTCTGATATAGTTTTATTTTCCCTTAATAATATAGCTCTAATTTCTTTTTACATGTTATAAATGGTAATAACTGTATTAATAATAATAATCTACATTTATAAACATTACTAGATTGTCACTGAAATAGGCACTTGTTCGAAACATGTGATCTTATATTGTTGTTATTATTATGGTGTGTTTAAAACAACTAAATGTCTCTTAGTGTAACTACAGTGATGCTGCTTCATGCATCCTGCATCAGCCACTATTATGATCCGCAGTGGTAATATTTAGTCAGATCCACCTGAGTAGACCAGTTCGAATCATAAACATCCCCGTCTGTACCCGTCTTTGGCCTTTTTCAATACCTGCATCAGCTCTCTACCTGCTGACCTTTGCCATGGATAAGTTGTTCAGCATTTGTAGTCCAATATAAATAAAAACCTCTATGCTCTTTGTCCACCATTACACCTTTTTCCATAAAGGTTA
Organism: Pholis gunnellus; assembly: GCF_910591455.1. Taxonomy (NCBI): domain Eukaryota; kingdom Metazoa; phylum Chordata; class Actinopteri; order Perciformes; family Pholidae; genus Pholis; species Pholis gunnellus. The sequence continues at coordinate 9,729,144 of NC_136543.1, forward strand.
GCATAAGTGTGACATCACAGATTAGAGGCGGGACAAATGGGTTTGTTTTATTTGGCAGGTAGATTCAGCAGACAGGAGTTCATTTTAATTGGATCAATCATAACAGTAATTATACAAATTAGTTATTTCATGTTGCAAATGAGCTTCCAACACGTACATGTCACAGCTAAGAATATTCCCTGATTAATATTTCCTGTTAACAATGTTTGATACAAGCAAACTGAATGATGAATGAAGAGAAACAGAGCGAGGCTTATAAATGACTCCCAAGACTCTTCCAGAAGGTGTGACATGCTGATACCGTTCATAGTACAACAAGTGCAAGTTGACACATTCAGAGCCCTCAAAAGTTCAGAGATGTTGTGACAACACTGTGTGTTTAACTGGTCTGTGATCCCGACTTAAGTGGGCCTTCAGAGTGGAGAGACAAGCCCACGTAAACACACAAGACAGGCATGAAAAGGGCTGTAGTGTGAACTTTTCATTATCAGTTAATCTATACATTCTTTCATTTTTTTATAAATGACTTATTTGATTTCGAAAAAGTCCAGAATAATGACAGAAAAATTAGAAAGCAGAGGAAGGAAAGCACACGTTGGCATAACTATGTGAAGCTAAAACCAGCAGCTTCATTTATCTAATCCACGTCCACTTGAATTCAAATGTTTATGCATGTGTCCGCAGCAAGCGTCTGGTGGTGGTGGTCCCCAACGAGAGCTCCTACCCTGCAGTGCGGCGGGCCTACACCAGCGAGGACGAGGCATGGAGGTCGTACCTGGAGAACCCGCTGACAGCCGCCACCAAGGCCATGATGAGCATCAACGGGGACGAGGACAGCGCCAACGCCCTGGGCCTGCTCTACGACTACTACAAGGTCTGGATGGAGGTTCTGATGCTTTTCTTTGTCTTGTATGATAACAAACTCATTTCTGCTGCTTCATTTTTACTTTAAGGAAGCTCAGATTTACTTGAATGAGAAAGTCTGGATGCTTAAAATGTTTGGATGCAATGCATTGCACAGGGCCTTTTTTGCATGTTTAACAGAAAAGCTTTTGCTTCTATAATTATTCAGCTGATGATATGTTTTATTCTTCAGGGAAAAAGCAGCAGGGTGAATGAAAATCACAGAAATAAAATTCAATATTATGTTAATTTATCATTTCCAAATGACAGACTGTTTAATATGCTCCCAGCATGATATTGGTCAGTGGGAGTCCAGCAAATTAATTCCCAGCACTTTAATAAACCACAGTTCTAAAAGCACTGATAATAACAATACATTGTGGAGAAGCCTAAAGTAAACAGACAAGAGCAATTTTCCACCGTTTTATCAAACATGACAAATGACGGAAACGCAAGTCTCATCCATCTGATTACACATCCTCCTTTTTTTCCTTCCAGGTGCCGAAAGAAAAGAGGCTTCTGCCAGTTCCCAAAGTCGTTGAAATTACAGAGGAACAGCAGAAGAGGTCAGTGACTTTGCGTCGTTCAGTGCCTCGCTCGAGGTTGCACATGTACAGACAGAAATACAAAAATGCTAAACATGTAGTTGCTAGCAGACATTTCCCAGTAATGTGTGGAATTAAATCCTGGAGCTCAGTGGTTGTAGTTTTTGACATGTTGCAGTCGTGGTTAATAAGGTTACATATAAAGCAGTTAAATATATCTGCTTTTAAGAATTGTTATGAGATAATAGTGATAAGAAGCAAGCTCTTCTAGCATGCATGTGTGCACATATTACGGACGAGTCTTGTTTTATTTGAAGCACTGATGCTGAATGTAAGGGGCTCAGGCTGAGCTAAAACCCACTGATTCCTGCAGAAAAAAAGACACGACAAAATATGTCATGACATAATGTGTCTCTGCTTTTGGAACAAAAACATTTTATCCACAAAAAAGATAATATATTCATAATTAGAGAAACATTGAAATGGGAGAAATCCAGGTCTGTTTTCTGAATAGAAGGGTGAGGGTGCATTGTTACATTTATTTTACCTGTTGCACTAATATACATTTTAGTGTGAACCTTTAAATAAGAGCTGCTGTAAAACAGGTTACGATTTTCAGACATGCCAATCTTAAAATAGGAGGTTTCTTATAAATAAACAAAATCACCAAAACTCATTGTGAGTATCCTTGAAGCCTATAACAAACATGTTGGTGGCATTTATTTACCTCAAGAAGTAGTTCACCAAACGTTTGCGCTACTCAGTTGTTCACATTGCTGTGCTCGGCGATTTTCATAGCCCAACAAGGCATAAAATTCATCTGAAATTCAACATACTGTACAGCCCTTCAGTGAAGTTGAAACGTGCAGAAATACATCCTAAATGCTACTTCATCCATGTCTTTGTTCAGGTCCAACGGCGACAGCCAAAGTGAGGTGGAGACGGTGGACAACCGAGTCCAGGTCCTCAAATCTGTTCCCGTCAACCTGTCACTGAACACGGAGCACCAGGAGAACAAACGGGAGCGATTCAGCAGCTTGACCGAGGCGGTGTCGGGGGACGGAGGATCGGCAGCTGTGGCGGCGGTGAAGGCCGAGGCGTACGCGCCCGTCTACATGACGGGAGCGGGGCTCCACTACTCGGTGGAGGGAGAGGAGTCGTCGAGGGTGATCTACGAACAGAGTCCGTACGAGGTGACCACCGTCAGTCACAGCTCGTATGTGAAAGAAGACCAGCGGAGTCCGCCGGACAGCCCGTATGAAGAGGAGAGAGACGAGGTGAGAGAAGACGTCGTGGTCTGAACGGATACTGTTATTACAGGAAAGGAAAAATCACCTCAGAACGGTGGTTCCTAACCTGGTGGGGTCACGAGATAATGTTTAGGACTTTTCTCTAATTACAACTCTTTTCTTGATTCTTGAGACTGAACCGGTTAAAAATGATTGTACTCACTATTTTAACTGAGCATGACTCGTAGACATGTTTAACCCACGCCACGGGGCCTCAAGTACACGAGCCAAAAGGGTTGGGTACAACTGCCCTACTGCACATATAACTGTTGGAAATGTTATTTCTAGGTGTAATTTGTTGATGGTGTATTTTCTTTCATTCCTGCAGATGACAGTCAAACTGTAGAAAACCTCAAATGTGAGAGCACAAGTAGATATTTTAGCATCAGTACATTTTTTAGCCTCTGTAGAGACCCCAGGAACAAGATAATTGATTAAACTTTACTATACTAGTTTACTAGGTACTAGAAAAAGACTCAGTTCTCACGTTCAGTGTTGAATCCACAAACCACAGCTGAAAGAATGACCAGCTGGGCGTTGGTGAAAGACACTATGGGAAATGTAGCAAGGCACAAGAAACAGAAAAACATTACAGCAGTAATAGACAGAGTGTCACATGCTGAAGATCTTAGAGAGAACATGCAAAGGCGGAGTTGTTGTGTAATGGTACGTGAAGAAAGATGGATGTTTAAATGTGATTCACTGAGAGTCCAAAGGTTCATTAACTGAAGAAAAAGCCACAAGTGGTTGTTGAAGTTGTTCCCTGTTTGCCTGAAATTCAGATTTGTTTTCTTCTCATTTACAGCATTGTTTAACCAGTTCCCTCTCAGCCTAAATGAACTTGTCATTCTGCCCAAATAATTTCCTCTTTCTTTATGTTTCAAGCGTTCTCAACAGAAGTACCACACACCTTCCTCTCTGGCTACAGATGACTACTTATTTCACCAGGAGCGAGTGTAAGTCACTATTTATTATCTAGAAATGTGTTACAGAGTGAATATTCAAATATTGAACTCCAAACATGAACTTTTTGGGGGTTTTACCTCAATCCCACATTGTTGTATATTATTTTCTATGTGTGTGTGTGTGTGTGCAGTGACAGCTTCCAGTACACGCTGGACGCCACTCGCTCGCTGCGTCAGAAGCAGGGCGAGGGACCGATGACCTACCTGAACAAAGGCCAGTTCTACGCTGTGACGCTCAACGAGCTGAGTGCCAACAAACGCCTGCGTCACCCCATCAGCAAAGTTCGGGTGAGGCTGTTTTTTTAAATGTCCTTATATAAACTTATTGTTATTTTGATCAATATTACCCACGCAAAACACCAAGCACAGTTTTCTAATTCAAGTCTACCTATGAACAAAAGATGTCAAAAGATGCTCTTTTTTTTTTTTCAACGGGTTAAATCATTATTTCTATTGTGAGAGGCGACTAAGCTATGAAAGATGCTGAAACGCATCTTTCATAGTCTCGGATTTACTCTCCAATTTAACGTGCAGTAAGCAGCTCTGACAAAACACTATCTGGTGAACGTTGTGGAGCATTTAGCAGCTAAAGAGTCAGTTTGACTCAAACACGACTGTCAGTGGCGGACAGGACAACATATTTAAATATAAACACGCGAGGTCACCATCCCAAACACAGGCACTGTTTCAGTCGAATCATCTAAAAACTGTTTCCCCCTCTCAGAGTGTGATCATGGTGGTGTTCAGTGAAGACAAGAACCGAGACGAGCAGCTGAAGTACTGGAAGTACTGGCACTCCCGGCAGCACACAGCCAAGCAGAGGGTCTTAGACATCGGTGAGACTTACTGCTTCCTCCTTCTTCCAAGACTTTCCCTCTATGTGAACAACAGCAAATTCTTGAATGAATCAAAAACACACAAACCGAAAGACAATGACAGATTTATGTTATTGCAAAAGCTGGAATGCACTTAGCTAATAAACAAGTTATGACAGAACTGAGAGCAAACAAGCCCCCACCCAACTGTCTGCCTGAGGCTGTTCAGCTGCCCACCATCACCCTCCATCAGACAGGACACACACACACACACACACACCTGAATCCCTTAATGTCTAGGTGTTGCTGAGACACACAACTTAAATCCTGCTAATCTCCTCGACATTGCCTGAGAGATTGAGCAAAACACTGATTTGAGAAAGAACTTGATGATCCAAACTTCGTGACAAATCTCTCTAGCAGCGTTTCCCACAAGCGTACGCTGTCGACCTGAAGCCTCATATTGTATCTTACAACCTTTGACCTTTTGTCTGCAGGCATTTTTTCAGTTGATGGATTTGAAGTTGAACCGAACATTTACGCCTTGTTGAATGAGTGTGTGTGTGAGAAGCTTGTAGGTGTTTTGTGTTTGACAAGCGTGGGCCTGCTAACCAGGCAGAGATTGAGAGGTATGTGTGGGGTGGATGGGAGACACACAACTATACGCAGCTTGTTGGGACAGGGAGAGGAATGCTAGCCGCTGTGTTACCTCGGCCGGTCTTGGTCTGTTGAATGTAATTCTTGCCCAATTTAGATCTTCATCTTAAATCCTATGTTTACGTGAACCAAGACAAATCGCAATCAGCCTACAATTCACACGCATCTTTATATCTACCAGTTACCAACATGGGCGAGGCAGGATAGATTTAAGCAGTTGTGAGATGATTCTCGTTGTAGGGAATAAGAAAAAGACAAGATTTAGTGGAACCGCTGTTCTAAAAAAAATGCATAATATGTATATACCACATTTTAAAATGAAACTACTTAAGATTTTTCAAGAAATGCAGTTGACTTTCAGTGGTTTTGCTGCTAAAAAGCATCGTAGTCATGATTTAAAGATGAAATGGGTTTTTTAAAGTTGCCAGTAGATCCTGTTAAGAGGAAACTTTTTCAGCATGATTCCTTTTGCCATCCTGTTTGGCATTTGTCTGCATTTATTTGTGTGTATGAGCTAGAAATAGAAAAATGTGCATTTAAAGCTTGAGCCACAGGGCCGAAGTACTTCTCCGTCACACTGACACCTGTTTGTGTACACGCAGATACCGATCTGCTTATTTAAATGCACACACACTTTCAACATGTACAAAGTTCCTCAAAACGGATTGCAAACGAGGATGCTGGGAAGCCACTGAAAACACTTAAATAAAACGTGTGATTATTTTCATTATTGATTCATCTCTGACATATTCACATTGCTTGTTTCAGTCCAAAACAAAAAGATAATCAGTTAAATATCATTAAAGACTAAAGAAACCAGCAAATATTCACATTTTCTTTCAAATAAGATAATTGGTCCCACAGCGGAGAAAAATGTAAATCGACTATCAAAACTGCCAATAACTTTTCTTTTACAGATTGCGAATCGATCAATTAACTAGTCATCTGAGCTCTAATTCATATCATGTACTATTTTTAGTGCATCAAAGTGGGGAATCTCAAACAGCTCAGTAGTTCAAATGGCTCCACTGGAGGCAGCCTGTAACCTGAAGCTGTCCAGAGAGCGGATTTGAATAGCGGTGGAGGTGGGGGTGGGGTGGGTGGGGGTGTGGGGGTGGGGGGGTCATCATGCCCCTGGGCCGCGTCACAGAATGGATCATTTGAATGAGGTTATTTAACGGGGCATGTTGGCAGATAGACGCGTTGCTGCCTGCCCTGCTGCTTTGTGCACCTGCTAAATGACCAGTGTGTCGCCGTAACAGCGGTTATTATGGTGATGGAGGAGGTCGGAGGTCACTGAAGCAGATGGGGGGGATGCTCTGAGATGTGACCAGCAGAAATGTGGCAGGATGAGCTGCTTCTCCAAAGAAATTCAGCCCAGACCACACGGTCAAATAGATTATATCGTATCTTAAACCCTATCCCATGTGCCCGCCCACTTTCCTACCAGGTCCAATCCTGTTTGTCCTTAACTCTTTACGTGAAAAAGGTCTCATATACAAAGTTACATTTTTTTCATCATTCATATGAGCCTTTTCCACAGCATACCAGTGTACCCAACGCCTCACATTTAAAGTATGACTAGTATGTGGTCACACAGGTCAACAATAGCCAGCCGACGTGCTCACCTGACCGGCTTTTAATATGGCTCTCACAGACAGATAGCCTCCCGTGTTTCCCACCGCTGCCTTTGAAGCATTTGAGAGTTTGTTTGCTCAAGCAGATAAGGTTTTATCTTAAAAAATTGAAGCGTGCCATTTGATTGCTTATCTCAAAAAACAATGGCTACCTACTTTTGTCATTTATTGACCAATTTATGCTGTGTGTGGCGGGCGTTTTCAGAGCGGAGATATGATGTTTGGTTAAGTTTTTCAAACAGCAGATATCAGCAAAGTTAAATTTGATCATAGTTGACTCAAAATAAAGAGAAGAAGTTATATTTGAAAGGTTGTTTTGACTGCAGAAATAAACCATCCCTCTGTTTGTCCTCACAGCTGATTACAAGGAGAGCTTCAACACAATCGGCAACATCGAAGAAATCGCCTACAACGCCATCTCCTTCACCTGGGACGTGAACGAAGAGGCCAAGGTATACAAAATATTACAGTTCCTTCTTTTTTTTCTTTGCAGGACGTAAATGTCTCTGTAATTTTAGCAGAAACCGGTCTTCTATATTTACACTAGCTGGAGGCGTGCTGTAGATGTAAAAGAAAAAAGCAGCGGGACAGGTTTTTTTGTGTGCTGATTCAGTTGTTGGCAAACAAATGCACTCGCTTGAGAAATTGCTGTGATGCAAGCACCTCACCTGTAGACATCACACACACTCGGGAGCTCACTTATTAAAAAACGGTGAATTAAATCCTCATTTTGTTTTAATACAAGAATTAAAAGCCTGAAGAGGTTCCTCTGCGCCTGTTGGTGTGTTTTCTGCTCTCTGCCATAAAGCTGATGGGCAGTGTTGTGTACTCTTGCTCTGTTTGTCTTCTTTGTCTTTGTGAGGCTCACTCCTTTGTAGCCGCTTTTTAAATGGAGCTCCGTCACTGTTTAACTCCAGAGGCCCCCAAGGGCCAATACACACCACTCTCGGTCCCCACCCTCTGTTGTTTGTTTTGCCCTCATTTCTGTGTGTTTCTGTGTGAATGTGATCGACTATGTGTGTGTGTGTGTGTGTGTGTGTGTGTGGGTGTGTGTGGGTGTGTGTGTGTGGCTCTTTCATTGTAATAGCAGCCTGCGGACAAAGACGTTGCTATGGTGGAAATCCAAGCACACTTCTCTGAGCCAATATTGACTCTCTCTCTACTTCTATCCCTCTCTGTCTCTTAATCTGTGTGACTCATTGAGCCTGAATATATATGTGTTGCAGTGCAGCAAACAGGTGTAATGCCCAAGTAGTTTAAAGTGCATGCCTCTACTGTTGTACGACTAAAAAAGGACAGAATTGTTCCAAAATGTCTTCAGCAATTTCTATTAAGGAACATCAAGTTTATTTTACATGTCGACCAAATAAAACACGTTTGAGTGCCTATTGTATGTCTCAAGGAACGTAGGAAACAGGTTATTAATACCTGGAAAGTAAATAAGAGTATCCGGTTTGTCAGGACAATAAATAAAGAAGGAACACCTTAATGGACGCTAGAACGCTTTTTTTTTAACGTGGTCTAGACAGCTACAGCAGAGCTGAACATATAAAGTTAAAGTTCTGTGCTTCATGTCTATATTGAGGAAGAAGCTTCATTTAGTTATTCTTGCCTTTATGTCATAGCAGACAATTGAGAGGTGTCAGAAAAGGAGAAGAGCACGGAGCTAAATGAAATATGGAGAACGAGGATTTTGCACACCCGTGTTAATTTAATTATTTAATGACAAAGTCAAACCTTCAGTCACAAGGCCTTCATCCGGGTACATTTTTTGTAAAAAAAAAGGAACTGCAGAGCATACAATGGCCTGGTCTAAATACATAGGAAACAGCAAACAACAGAAATAAAAACAGAAATAGACAAAGAAATACAATACTTTTACGTAACAGCTTCTCACTAATCCAGTGTGCTATGTAATCATGCGGTTACATGTAGTTTTGATTTCTATCTACAGGGATTTTGAGATATCTGAAACTTCTGGTGCAAAACAAATGCAACAGAGGTGAAAGGAATTTTGTTTGTGTAGAAAAACAAATAACCCTAACCCTCATTTTGAAACTCCCAGCAGCCACAGTGTCTCTCAGTGTCTCTCACTGCCCTCACTGTAGACATTTACAATGTGTCTTTGGGCAAAAACAAAAGTTCTCATCAAGTATTTGAAATACAGACTTTAAAGTATGCAGCATGTGTCTCTGAGTGGGAGTGACAACTCATGTTTTACAAATAAAAACCACAAATAAATAGAAAAATATCCACTTAGAATGCTGGTTTTTCATTTCGTGTTCAAGGCTACACCGTTCAAGGAGCAGCTTCTATTTCCACTCAATATGTTGAGTTGTTGTGGATGTTTTGTTGGGTTACATTGTGTTCAAAAAGAATGAAAATAGCCATTTAAATTGAAGTATGTAAAACCCTCTTCCTTCTCCCTCCTCTGTGAACTCTGGCAGATCTTCATCACAGTCAACTGTCTGAGTACAGACTTCTCCTCTCAGAAGGGGGTGAAGGGTCTTCCTCTGATGATCCAGATCGACACGTACAGCTACAACAACCGCAGCAACAAGCCGCTGCACAGGGCCTACTCACAGATCAAGGTCTTCTGTGACAAGGTGAGAAAACACTTCCTCTCCGTCAGTCATAAGGATGTTGCCTGATCAATTTTTCATTGAGTACATGTCTATGAAAGAGTACCGTGTGTATGCAAGTATACCAAGGTGGTGTATTGAACTCGCTTGTTTTATTAAGCCATCAGTCAAAAAGTGTACTAACACATGTGACAAATAAAAGCAGCAATTGAAAGAAGGACTAAATTAATTATATGTAACAGAAAAGTTCAACTTCAGCTGCAATCAGCAAAGCATTTTCTGTAGAGTTGCTGCTATGTGAAGCTTTATTCGAGCAATTGTGTCCTGATCAAAGTCAGCCTCCTGGTTGTATGTGAGTAAAAAGCTCTAAACCTGACATTTGAATATTAACTTGCTGTTTGCCGTTTCTGTCAGTTGTCTGGATTTGTCTCGATCCATCTGACAATAGTGGGTGTTTATAGAGATTGTGTTTCTTGTTTGCTTCTACTGAACTGCACGCGAAAAACAAACAAGCAGTGTAAACAAAATGCCAGGACAGCAAAACGAATCACACATGGTGATATGTTGCTATCGTGATGGAATACAATTATTTAAATACAATTATTTTGTGTTTACTATTTTACCATTCTAGTAATTCATGTAGCTCCAAAATGCAGCTTTCTCTTAATATTTAAAAGCAAAATTAAACAACTTTATTCTTGCGTGAAGGAGCTACGTAACATGTGAAAATCCGTCACCGAGGAAGCCTAAAAGTTCAAATATTTTAACTTTTATTGTTGCCGGCACTTTCTGCCAGCATCACCCAACGTTACCGTGCTGCTCTCGACCATTACATGATACATACCGTCTACCTGGTGTTGTCTGAATGCAGCATCACATGTGGTGTTTCTAATATAAGTTCAGCTGTTCTTTACCATAAGTGACAATGCTGCAGTGTATGTTGTAAAACGAGTCACAGGCAGTGTGTTTGACAGCACTGTAGGTGGAGTGAGCATGTTAAGTCATGACATCAGTCCTCCCTCTAGTGGTCTCACCTGCACAGTGAGCCTCCAGAGACACACGTAGGCTACATACACACACACACACCATGTAACGCAGAAACGATGTGATGTGATAGCTGATTATGTCAGAGTGTGTTTAAAGGAGGCTCGTATCATTTTCTCAAACTGATGTGTTCCATATGTGTTTGTCTGTTTGTTTTTTTTTCTTCTCAGGGAGCAGAGAGGAAAATAAGGGACGAGGAGAGAAAACTGTTTCGCAAGAAGTCAAAAGGTTTGAGTTGCAAACCTTGTTTGTTCAAAATGATAGATACAGGGTGCAATATGAGGAGCGGAGATGACATGAAATCACGGTGAATACATTGCCGTCTTCTGCTTTTATATTAATAATAATTGGGACTATTAATTTGCGTGCGAGTGTTCAATCGGCTCTTTTCTCGATCTTCTTCTTCACTGGTGTTCAGGTAAAGATGGAGGTGTAGGCGTGATAACCGCTCCCAAGAAGACCGACGCCACTTATTTCAAGACCATGAGTGACCTGGAGGCTCAGCCCGTACTCTTCATCCCCGACGTTCACTTTGGGAACCTGCAGAGGGCCGGACAGGTAGACAAACACTCTCCTTCTCGATGCACACAAATGGAAGAACTTGTGTCCCATCAGTTGGGTTTCGTCTGCTCAAAAGTGAAATTGGAGCCACAGCTTGGTGTCTGAATGACCTGACGGCTGCATTTCACCTCCAGATCAAAGCTTTTACCTTCACCTCCACTTAACTACATTTCAGAGGGAATATTGAATTTTTTAAACCACTTCATTTATTTCACAGATCTAATTTTCCAATCAAAAAATATATGATAAATCCCCTCGAAACTACGCAGATGGTTTTATTTGAATAATTGTTTGATGCCTGCCGAGGTATATTTAACAGAAATGCAAAGATTAGAGAAAAGGTTGAAGGATTGGGACCGCACACAGACTTGTTCATTAAATAAAGCTCTTTCTTTTTCAACAACAATGTGCTGAATCAAAAGCCCAATGTTTCCATGTGTCTTCATATGGGGCCAAACTCGAGTGCTGGGTTGCAAACGTAACAGGGCTTCCTATAGGATAATCACATCATTGGTAATCAAGTCATCATGTATATCACCTGCATTGCCACCTGTGCCTGTTTTACATATTATTGCACCATCTTATGGTTAAAAAAAACATCAATCCAGCCAAAAATCCAACTAAAACTATTTAATTTCCAACAAATTGTATGAAAACTAAATAATAACAGTTGAACTTAACATATAAGGAAACATCTCAGGTGTAGCTCCTCATTCAGTCCATGTGGTGAAAGTGTGTTTAGAATTTGTATCCAAAAAGAGCAATAGATCCAAATCATCACCTTAACGGATGCACTTTTCCTCAATGTCTTTGAAGCATGGACTCAAAATTGTGTGGCTGTGTTCAAGAAACTGTTCTGCTACAGGAGAGGTTAGATCCTGTCTCCTAATGGTGCTTTCTGTCATCAATCTACATGATACTGAAACAAATAAACCACCCAAAGTAATGCCTCCCTTTACATTAGAGGTCTGACCTGAATGGGGATGTCTGAACTCTTTAGCTGTTGCATTGATCACATGAGCAACCAGGAGAATTCAGGTTCTCGTGGACTTAAGGGCGGAAACTAGAATGCCTTTAAGATTTTGTTCCTCTCTTGTAGATACAAATAGGCCGGGGTCTGAACAAATTTCACATTTATTTCATTAGAACTGTGTAATATTTTATTTTTAGTACAATATTTTGTGAAATATGGATTTAATTTAACCTATCAAAGGTGATATTCTGGAAATGAACACACATGAATAACTTCATTAAAGGTTCTTTTTCTGCCTTGTTATATTCACAATCGATCCATTGAGAAGGGTAAACCAGCAGTAAAATGCTGCTTACACATTGATGCATCAGTATTAACAATCTAATCATGTAATACATGACTATAGTCACAGTGGCCATGTTTATGCAAAAGTAGCACTTAAGTCAATTTAAGTAATTCATTCATTAGGAAAAAGTCTGCCTGTCTTAGAAGAATTCATCAGTATAATTAAATATTCTACTTTATGTTTTTTATTTGTGCATAAAGCTTTAATAGATAATACTTCATTCGCAGGTGTTCACCTTCAACACAGAGGAGATCGAGAGAGAAGGGTGAGTGTGTGTTTTAATTTACATCATACAAATATATAATATGCAAAGCAGGTACAGATACCGAGCAAACGCACGCAGAGGAAGTGCGTGTCACCACAAAATGCAAACACAATGAATACGCTCATGGAACCTCACTCTTCTGGTTTTGTGTGCTTTCACCAGGAGTGTGCTGGTGAAGAGGATGTTCAGACGGTCAAATGAAGACCTGTGTCCGTCACCTCACAAACAGATCAAAGAGGAGACGCACAAGAGAGGTATACAAGATGGTTGCCTCCTCTTCTGCATATCGTTCCTTCTTTTGACTCTTTTTAAGTAGGGATACAAAGAATACAGCCCAAGCAATGAAATACTCCAAAGATATTCAATGTACAATGATGTAAAACAGAGGAAACCAGCAGACCCCTGTAAACAAGGACTGTTGACATTTTTGCGTGATACATGTAACAGGAAAAGTTTTTTTTTTTTTTAAATGATCGTTGATTTTCTGGCTGATGAATAGCACTACTGTAACAGTTTGTTGTTGTTTTTTGGTGATCATTCAAATGTTAAGATATCACTTTGTAGTCTGGTAACTTGTGATTTGATTTGTTATTATTTATGGCCATATATAGGCATTTATGACTCATCAATTTAAAGTGGAAAAAGACGACTATTCAACGTTTCCCCCTTAGCGTTTGCAAATGATAGCGACATTTCCTGTCGCATAGACAACCAGAGTTTAGCACCTATAAACAACACGGGACACACTTTGGGTGTTCCACCGTTTGCCGTTTCTCCCGCTGGGGTAACTGAAATATAACTGACAGAGATACTCTTTGGTAACTGGGGATAGCTACTGATGGTTACCGGGGAAAAGGTGCTTTTATCTCCCTGTTTCGGTTGTGCAGTGATTGACGCACTTCCTTTGGGCCGTAAATTGAGCTTTCATTTTCCCCAGGAGGTCGCACCTGGTGGCAGACAGAATTGCACAGTGAAAGCAAAGCTTATAGGGTTACCAGTCTAAACACCGATGGTGTCATTATATTATAGCCATTACACTGTGCAATCAATATTTATCCCATTATGATAAGTTAAGCAATAAACGTGTCTATTGCTGCTTTAAAGAGCCTGACAGTCTGTGAAACCAGAGGCTGATATTCACATTGTTGCGTTATGTTTGCTCCAAACCCAGATGTATAGATTTTATAAACGACTACTGTAGCTGACAGTTAGAGGTTTATTCTTATTCTCCTCTCTCTGCAGTGCTGTTGTACGTAAGAAAGGAGACGGACGAGGTGTTTGACGCTCTGATGCTGAAGTCTCCCACGCTCAGAGGCCTAATGGATGCTGTGAGTGGCGCCGAGTGAGCTCAAAGGCACAATTCATTTGCAGCAGGGCACCTGTTTACAAACTGCTTTAATCTGTCACTCGTAGATATCAGAGAAGTACGGCGTGGCCCCAGAGAGGATAGCCAACGTGTACAAGAAAAGTAAAAAAGGGTGAGATTCCAGTTCGTTAGGCCTATTTGGAGCCTAATGTCAAGCATATGAAATTAAACTTGAGTGTCCTTTGTGTTAGGATCCTGGTGAACATGGACGATAACATCATCGAGCATTACTCCAACGAAGACACCTTCATCCTCAACATCGAGAGCTACGCAGACGCCTACAAGATCACTCTGATGGAGATCTGACCGCCCGTCAGCCGACTCGTAAGGACTGCAGGTTGAGAACGAAAGAGAAACGCTGTGACTGCTGGTTGGGTGAAATTTTACGAGGCTGCTATTGATCGGCTGATAAGCTGACTGACAGTATTGGAGACAGTCCATTGGTGGCGTTAGTCAGACGCTCTGAGGTCAACGTGGACACCCCTCGTCCCTCTCTGACACTGTTCAGGCCCTTAAGGACTTTATGAAGCAAGTCGTATTTTCTGTGCCGGAGGACGACAGCCCTAATTAAAAAAAAAAGGACTTAATAGAAATTCTTATGAACTGGTTATATTTACCTCCTTTAGTTCTAGTCATCCCCTATGCTGTGATGTGAAATGATGGAGTACAGATCAGTGCCCTACACTTTTGCCGAATGTTTTTATCGTATAAAAAAAGTTCTACTTTTCTGTACAGTCTTGTGTTTTTACCAAATAACATGAAATGCCTGATGTACTGTATGTAGCTGGAATTAGTTGGTCCTAATTAACTTAGCTTCTTTGCATGCCAGCCCTTTGTTTTTGTTAGTTGTGTTATTATTTATTAATGACAATGTTTTGCATTTCCTAAGCAATTTATCCCAGGATTTCAAGTACTTTACATTTCAGTGACTTTGTTCATAGTCGCCCTCGCTAAGAGTACGCACGTTTTTTAAATGGTTTATCTCTATTTTTCCGCCATGTTCCTACGACTAACATGTCAACAAATAGCCAAAGTGTTTCTTTGTAGGACCTAACATAAGATGGTAATGATTTAAAAATACTGTCGGGTGACAAATGGCACTTGGCCTCATGTGTTTGGCTGTATTGAAAAATGAATAAAGGTATCAACATAGATCTGTCATTTTTGGTTAAAAGAAGACTTGAGTGACTATGAGGCTGTACCATAGGCTGCTGTACCTAAGGCACCGATGTCTTTGAAGTAAATGCTAACGTACTCAATTGCAACTGATGGTAATCAGCACAGCAGTACAGATGAAACAATGAAGATGACTTTCACATATATAAAGGCTGTAATTCCTTCTCGTTGTGTTTTTAAGGCAAACACCAAATCACATGAATCCCACTAGTCAGTAGCTGTGATGGCAGTTACTGCTGTACTCTGCTAAGCTAGGCTAAATTTGACTTAGCCAAATCTGTTAGTTTTTTTTTTCTTCCTTATGAGATTTAGCTTCCATCCCATTGGCTATGTGGGTTGTCAAACTAAATTATTACGATTCATCGGATTTGATAAACAGCTCAGGAATAAAGTTGATTTAGCTTTAGCAGGGCTAAGGTTATCCAGCTAGCTTTAGTGTTAGCTCTGTTGCTTTAGCAGTCTAGTCTGTGGCAGAGCTGTGGTTTGGTTGAGCTTTATTTCATCGTAACTATTTTTACATACCCATCCAACAAAGATGTATCATCTGGGAACCATGACATGTATTGGCCATCCTTCCAATACTTGTTCAGCTATTCCAAACCGACATTACCCTCTCGAGTCACGCGGTTGTCATGGCTGATTATGTCTTTATTACTTTGTACATCATGTCTAAGAAAGACAAAAAGGCCATTTTCCCATTTTGTATTTATTTGAACAACAAAATGGACATTCTACACAGAACACATAACGCAATACAAAATCTACAAAATGATACAGTGACAACGTTTTTTGTTCGACAGGTAACTGTACAGTATAAATGGATACAATACTGTGTTTTTTTCTTGTATTTAACTCGTCTATATTTGGCACTTGACCACAAAATGCTATTGAAGTGAAATGTGGGACTGACGTACCTGATCACCGACTTGAAATGTGCAGATCATTTATCACAACTATTTCCCCCCCCCCCCCAAAGTCATCATTCATCTCCTTGGGAAGACTACAGCACCTCGTGGTGTTTTCAGACCAGCAGGTACAGGCATGCGAACATGAAGCAGGATGGAAGCAGTAAAGAGCTAACAGTGAATCGTACAAACACAGTGAGGTGTGGTGGATGCTGCAGTTACTCGCTACCAACGACCGTGTTCTGTTCGTGGTTTGCTGCTGTGTCTTAGTCATGAAACTATCTGTAATCTCCATTGTCACAGTAGTGCTCAAACTATCTGCAATTATATTCGTATTTTTAAATTTGGTGCACATTCAAGAAATGTGAAGTGACATTTGCACAAAACTTGTGCAGATGCTACAAACACACCGTTTAGAGACTGTTTACACACCGTTCACGCAGGAAAAACTTAATGACTGCCAATGTTAACGGCCTTTCTGGGAAATATGACGTCAGTAGAGGGAAATAAGAAGCTACATGGACTAAGTGTAGCTGTGGGTATTCAAAGCTGAATGCATAGCAATGTGTGTGGTCCTTTCCATTTTAACATCTCTAGCATAAATATGAGTGAATATACTGTACAACTTTCTTTCATATCATATTCGTCAAGTAAAAGAAAATGTTTACCATCACATTTCGAATAATTTATACGTCAACATTTTAAAGTGAATTTCTTCCGTTGCAGAAAATCGCCACAATGTGATCACTGAGTAAAAGAATATATAAGTAACATACTATATATATTCATATAACATCTAACTTTTTTTATTTTTTGCTTATACGCCAAAGTTGAGGAGAGATAATCACAGCTCGGTTTATACGAATATGTCAAGTTCATGTATTCCTCTGTAAAGTGAAGAGGTGTGTTTATGTGAAGTCTGTGTGTGTGTGTGTGTGTGTGTGTGTGTGTGTGTGTGTGTGTGTGTGTGTGTGTGTGTGTGTGTGTGTGTGTGTGTGTGTGTGTGTGTGTGTGTGTGTGTGTGTGTGTGTGTGTGGACAAAGAACTTGGCATAAAAAGTCACTTTCAAAAGAACAGATGTTTTTTATCTGTAGTCAAAATATTCCACTTCTTTTTTAAATCTGAGTCAGGTTTAGCTTTATGTGACATTCCTCCAAAATATACATTAAAAGAAAAATCCGCTTTCATCCTTCCTAAAATTCTTCTATGGTTAAAAACTAAACTTCCCAGATCTCCCGTCTTCATGAGCCATACTGTAAGCCGTGAACACCTGTCGCCCCGGACTCACATACGTCATGTCATTCGGTGTTAACATGGAGTTAGATTGCAATACTGTGTGAGAGTCAGTCCGTCATCACTCAACAACCCGAGTCAGTTAAAAGAGAACAAAATCGGCATGATTGCCTTTAAATAAGAAATTACGCTTTCAAAAAAACAAGAACGAATAAAAGAACAAAACAGCAAACTTGGATTCGGCTCAAAGTACCTCAGGAATCTGTTGGATCATCCTCGCTGGCCGTCTCCTCGGACAAAGATAACACATTTGATTCAGTGTTTAACAAGTCTTTGATGGGATTTTAGTCCATTGAGTTATATTTGTATCGTGTGTGAGATCTTTGTTGTCTGCAGCGTCTGACCAGGCATAGAGGCACATGTACAGTATG
>NC_136543.1:9746936-9962468 GCF_910591455.1 Pholis gunnellus
CAGTCGGTCGACATGCAGAGACGGATGACGGATGACCAACAAAACAAAATGTCATTTCAGTTTATCACAACTAGGTTGAATCTTTGTTCCTATCTATATTATTATTATTATTCAGTCAAAGCGCTGTGATTAAAGTCTAGTAAAAGAGTTATGATGATTAATGTAACTTTATCCACAGAGACCAGAATACATTTGGGCTCTTTCATGAACGCTAGGCCGGTTCCAGGCTCTGGTCGGGCTATTTTATGTCAGCACTGGATTTATTATCCAATTACAGCTGATGCAAAACTGTACAACCACAAATAGCAAACAGAATAATATATGATGGATCACTGTGTTAATAGAATAGTATTAAGAATATAGAAGTAGTAAATTCCAAGATTGGAATTTACAAAGTCAAATGTTTGAATCAGATTCAGTTATAGGCGTTAACGAAGCTGCAGAGCGAGAGGCAGTCTGAGGGAGGCTCACCATCTCGATTCGTGTCCATCTGTCTGAATATCTTGTCTGTGCGTTTCTCGGGTGTGGACTCATCCTCAGGCATCTTCATCACTGAGGACACCATCTTGTAAATAGCCTGAACACAGAGGGAACGGAGAGGAAGACGTCATAAACACAATAAAGAAGCTTAATGTTTGACTGTAAAAACGTGAGTTAGGACACCTTAAATAACCTGCTTTCATATCAAGTTTTAATACTTGAAAAGGTGGGTGGAATGCATTTAGAATAGTAGATCAATCGCTCAAAAACTTCCAACGATAAACACAACCATAAAGAGTCTGCAGTCAGATCGGTTATTCCAGCCAGAAGCAAAACTGGAAGGTTGCATCAGCTGGATTGTTGAAAGGTGCAATGAAATATATATACGACCCACCAATCAACTTATCTCCTCTGGGGAGGGAGAGAGATAAAGGATTACTTTCATTTATGTTTGGCTCGGAGGCCTGAAACAAACAGGAAGCACTCATGTCTAAAAGACGTAGTTTAGGTTTTTAAATAGACGATAAATCAAGAAAAGTGAATGTGTTTGCTTCACTGTTTAGGGTTTCTGAGATATTCAAAAGGCTGAAGCTGTTAGTATTTATTAATACTGCATTACACGTTAAGCTTAGTACTTGTGAAATATTCCTCATAATGATGAGGCGCTGTGTAAACTGCTTAAGTTGAGTATTGATTTTTTTTTTAATTAGTTGATCAATCAAAGTCTGACCAGCAGACAAAAAACCTAAAGTTTCTAATTAAATGTAATAAGACGAAAGTAGCTCCTAGCATTTGAAAAGTGGAAATCAAATCTTTGGAATTTGTAGTAAATAAGTAATAATTCATTATGATGAATAATGTTCAACTAATGATTTACCAAATAACAGAAAAGCCTGAGTATGTTTTTGCAGTCGGGGTTATTATTGCACAAAAGCTGAAAATTAATCATTTCATTATTTTAAGTAATTTATCCAGCAAAGAAAACCATGTTGCAGCTTCTTGCGTGTGATGATGTGTAGCTGTTCTGTGTTGTGTATGCAGTACATTTAACATCTTTGGGATCTGGACTTTTGGTCAGACACAACAAGAAATGTGCCAACGTCACCTTGGATTCTGGGTAAATGAGATAAACATGTTTAACAACTTTTCATAAACGTGGGAAGAGAAGGTGCTGCAGGGGCTGTAGCAACCCCTTCAATCATAATATTAATAAATAGATGAATCAATACTGAAAATAATCATGAGATGTTGCCCTTTATTGGACTGATGGATGTTTTGCTAATGAATCAAGGCATCATGACACATAAACACACATGCTCACTTTACACAGACACAGTATAAATTAAAGGACACTGATTGGAGGATTGGACGACACATTCTTTGGCACTCAGCACCGTGATGTGTGACGGGAGGGATTGCTGGTGTGTGTGTGTGTGTCTGAACCATTTATCCAATAAGGCGAGGAGCCTGGGTGAGACTGTGTAAGCAACACTGGAGCTGCTGAGCAAACGAATGTGTGTGTGTGTGTGTGGGGGGGGGGGGGGGGGGTTCCACAGCTGCTGGATGTAGCACTGAGTCAATATGAGGATCAGAGGAGGACCGCTCCCTTCTAGAAATACATCTCAGTCAAGTGTTATTTAGAGAAGGCTGAGGGCCAGAGAGGAACTGCTGGTTTCTAAAATTACCCCGCGGCTGGCTTTCCTGCTGTGGCCAGTCAAATGGTGCGGAACACAGACGCAGACTGATAAACATGATGTAGCAGCTGCTGTGTGGACGGACGAGCAAAACGTTGCTTCACTGCAGAAGTAGGTTTAGGACCGCGGAACATGGCGTAAACATGACGGCACGCAATGGCCGCCGGAAGACTGAGGCTAAGCACAAAGTTGAGAGAACAAAAGATGGAGGGAAATAAAGATGAGGAGGAACCAAAACAGTAAACCCACCGATACAATCTCCAGCATCTCTGCCTTGCTTATGTATCCATTCCCATCCAGGTCGTACATACTGAACGCCCACTTGAGCTTCTGGTCCAGCCGACCGCGAGAGGTCACGCTCAGGGCGATGATGAACTCCCTGAAGTCTATAGTCCCGTCTCCGTTGGCGTCGAAAGTGCGGAAGACGTGCTCGGCGAACTTGGAGGCGTCTCCGTAAGGGAAGAAGTTGGCGTAGATCTTCTTGAACTCCTCCATGGAGAGCGCGCCGCTGGGGCAGTCCCGCAGGAATCCCTTGTACCACTCCATGATCTCGTGCTCGGTGAAGTCCGTGTTCTCCATCAGGTCCTGCATGACGTCGGGACGGAGCTTGCTGTTTTGTTTGCCCATGGTCGCTGTGTGTGTGTGTTCAGGCTGTGAGGTGAGCGCAGCGGCGATTTAGACTGCAGACAGTGAAGAAGAAGGAGAAAGAGAGAGGGGGACCGAAAAATGATGTTAGAAATAATCTGAAATGAGCTTTTTTGATACAAAAGGAGACAGTAGCATAAACAACCAATACAACATTTTAAAAAATACTCATAAGACACCAAAAATACAGTTTAAAAACTGCAATAACTGACTTTTTGTTGACTTTGTGGCAGTGGAACGAGCTGTAACACTGACTTATTACCACTTATAATCAATATTCACTCTCCTTGCAGCTCAGTTTTTGGTGCTGATGGAAATATCTGACTTTTTTGCTGCTAAAAAACCAGGTTGGCCATAAACTACCAACTAAATTACTCACGAGATAAGATGCCGCTCAATCATTTCCACGTCAAAGTGGCTCCTATTAACCCGACTAAAAAGGATAAACGTAAATGATGGCAAATGTGTTAAGCAACCTACAGTATTCAATACAAACTGTGGATTATAATTTGTTTTTTGTTAATGTGTTTTCTTCTCATCTCTTTATATCATATTAAGGCGGTAATGTAATTTACAGTTTGGTGC
The DNA here is from genome assembly GCF_910591455.1 of Pholis gunnellus. Taxonomy (NCBI): domain Eukaryota; kingdom Metazoa; phylum Chordata; class Actinopteri; order Perciformes; family Pholidae; genus Pholis; species Pholis gunnellus. The sequence continues at coordinate 9,750,341 of NC_136543.1, forward strand.
CTTTTTATCTTGACTGCACTTATCTTTTGTTGCCGTTTCATTAAAAAATGCAAATAACCTTTAAAACAAAAGCCTGACCTGACTAGATAATAGAGAAGCAGGAAGATTAAGTTGAGTGTGCGGTCTTGTGCACATGCACAGCCACGTTCAGTCTGCCATGCACCTGCAACAGGAGACCGCACGACCACCACTGATGCACAACTACACCCACACCGAGCACATTCACTGTTTACAACCCTGCAGTGTGTCTGTGCGTGCAGCTCTGCAGCTGCACCTTCCATTTCCTGCAGAAACTGCGATACTGATCCATCAACACACACATACACATCCTCTGTATTAAAAGTCGAGATAGTTTATCGGGTTTTGAAATGTAACCTGCAGAAAAAGATGTAGATATACGTAGTTGACCTCAAGGACAATTTGGCTTGTTTCATGCTTTCCAAGTGCATCATAAACACGCACACTAGCCGCGTAGCTGATCCAACTCGGTGACGTGTCCCGATAGAAAAATCACACTCCTCTGAATTAGTCGTTGCAGAAAGTGAACACTGGGGAGAAGACGCAGCCCTGCAGCTAATGTGCTTAGCACTTTGTGCTAGCTGAGCTCTCCAGGCTAAAGAAGAAGAGGGAAGCTGTTCCAAGCTTAGCCGAGGATAAAGACAGAGAACATCAGCAATGTCAGGTCAGGCCAAAGCAAATTACTGTAGAGGTAGTTTGTTCCAGGAAGGGAAATAAAGGTCAGTCACCTGTTGCTTCTCTCACATTGTTAAAAGTTAGATAAAAGATGGTTTATAAATGTAAAGAAATAAATGAGCTTGTAGGACCGTACTAACTAATTGTACCCTAAGCTATAATGCCATTAAAGTTAGCTGTCGAACTAATATCACTGTATGCAAATTGTGACTTTTTAAGCTCCCAATTGACTTGTTTTAAGTTCACTCTCTCAGTTGATCCATTAATTAGTCTGATTGAGTCTGACTGATTGAAAAAGAGCCGCCACCATGTTTACTTTCCAGGAGAGTGAGAGCCTCGGTGGGAATATGCTCTTCCTGCCGATAAACAACTTGGCAGTAATGAAAAGTGCTGCTTCAGTGACAAACTCAACAGGAAATAGAGGCTCTTGGAAACACTATTCCACACAAATGAATTTAGGGAGGAAGGCAGTAGTTTTGCAAACTGCTAATTCAAGGGCTCGGTCGTCTTTTCCAAATTGTTTCATACTTGCATGTTCCATAAACAGCCCGCCGCTATAATCCTTTAATTAACTCGGAGTAAACGCAATGTGGCAGCCACCTCTAATGAGTTCACTTCAATGCCAGCGTGAATGCTGGAGCAGCGTGAAAAGGAGATTAACACCCGTTTACGTACTCATCACTCCTGGAACAAAACACATCAGCAGCTTCACAGCGGGGGTTCACCGTGAACGTCTGGTACACAGACTGGAAATGTGTCCGCATTTAAATTAGAAAGAAGCAAACAGTCAACACCTGAGAGGGACTGTTCACTATACAACAATAAACCCAAAGGGATCAGCCACTACAGGAACTATTTTCATCTTCGATGGTTCCAGTTTCTCAAATGTGAGAATTTTTTCTTTATCTTTCATTATAGTAAACAAGCTATCCAACGACATTTGTCACTGTTTTGTGATGTTTTATAGACGAAACGATTAATATATAATTCACAGGTTAAATCTATACCGACAACAAATCATTAGCTGCAGCCCAAATAAATCCACCGTTGAAATATTCCCAACATCCGCATATGAAGGGCCACGAACAAACCCACGGAGCACCCACACAGGTGTTTTCAATCATTCTACCTGATTAGGCCTCTCAGGTGGGTGTGGATGCAGACACACTGGTCATAGCCAGAAAAGCACAGGTGTAACAAATCATATTAACTAGTTTCCATTTAAGAGTCCAGTGAGCATTGTCTGTTACAGAATCCTCGTCATTTTCAGGGTGTAGATGAAAGAATAGGTTTTCCTGTTTTTGTCAGATTGTAAAACTTAAAGAAGCCAGCACATACTTGTCAGCTGATGTAGCAACTGAATTGCTTGTTCGATTAGCTTTGCCAATATGACCACGATAGACGATAGTAATGAAGCAGCACACAGTGAAAACTATTTGAAATTACACAAGGAAAGTTACATTTGTCTTCACCTGAATTCATCTCCAACCTTAACTTTATTGTCCCAGAGGAGACATTTGTCTTTCCCACAGATCTAAAAATAAACTCCACAAAACACAATAAAACATAAATTATTAAATAAATACTATGCTAAAGATGTTCACATAAAAAACACAAAATACAGTGACTATATCTATTTTGCCTCTAGAAGACAACAATCTGACATGTTGCTGCAAACAATGGTTGATCTAAAAGTGTATGAGCTCACAATGGTATGTTGTGTTTTTTTAAAAAGTCTAATCACAACCAAATGAAGGTTCGATGTCTCTGATTCAAAGTCTAAATGCATACAAATGCAGTGATTTAAAACCAGTTCAGTCAGTTTACCCTAAACACACACACACACACACACACACACACACACACACACACACACACACACACACACACACACACACACACACACACACACACACACACACACACACACACACACACACACACACACACACACACACACACACACACACACTCTTTGTTTCATGCGGTGCTGTGGACCGCCACATACTCTGCAATCTGCATTTTAATGTTTTTAATGGGTTGTAGACATTTGCATGATTACTGAGGCTGCGCTGTCATAATTACTGACCATACATTCCATCTTGCTTTCATCAGCAAGTTGTCAAAAAAAACATACATATTACCTCACACGCTGTCTTTGATTCACAATAGCATTTAATTACACTTTCTGTGCAGACTGACGGCTTTTTTAATGATTTGCTTTTAGCTGCGGCTCTAATCATACAGACTCCTTTCACTATTCATACACGCAGAAATGTTTCCCTCCCCATTACTCGACACGAGGGAGGGAAGCTTATTAGTGTTGCTCTTACTGGCTTTACAATAATGTATCATAATGCCCATTTCCCACTATTTTCTGACATTTTATGGAAAAATGATGAATTGATGATTATAATTAGCTGCAGCTCTTTTGTGCGTCATGAACTGGTCTTTATTTCACACTGCGTGCTCCGTCATTACTACCAGGAGAGTATTTCACTTGTTTTAAAAATTTTTGCTACTTCTTCAGACTACACGGCTGGGTGTAGTTTCTATGTGAGGTTTGCATGTCACTCCCTCTGGGTTTCCATTTCCTCCCACAGACATGCAGGTATTGCTCCATGTGTACAGTAAGTAAAGGTAGAAACAGTGCACCCCGTCGCTCTTTATCTCGCCTGGCTGAAGGTCTCTGTATTTAAAAAAGAGGAAATGTTCTGATGCGAGCTCAGACCTCCACTGAACATCCCCTCACCTATCATCCCTAAGAACTCAGCTATTTCTGTCTCTCAGAGATCACTGCCTACAGTCAACCGTTAAGACTCTTACCTGCTGCTGCTGGCAGACCTTTGATGGCATTGTTACATAAAAGAGGCTTTGACAAGTGGACGGGGGTCACGTGGTTGAGCCAAGTCTCTGCCGTCTCATGAGGTAAAGACGAGGGAGTGAACGCCGGGCCCATGTTTAACGTCTGGGACGAGAGCGCGAGCCCGAGATGAGGCAGGTGGTGTAATCCAGCAGAAGACCAGCTACCGCTTTGGGTTTCTTAACAACACCGACGGGACAAACATGTTGTTCAGCGTTTGAGACGTTTAGCAGAGATCAACCTGTCGGACTCTCTGAGACAGATTTAACGCCAACGATGGCGCATCATATTCAGCAACGCATGAAGAGAACCTCTCGCTCTCATTTCTATGAAATAGAACTAGGGCTTCAAACAGTCCAAAGATATTAAATATACCGTCATACATGAAAAAAAGAAAAGCAGCAAATCCTCAGATTTGAGCAGCTTGAAAAAAATATATATTTATAGATCATCAAAATAGTTGCAAATTCATTTTAAGCAACTAATCATCAGGGTTAAGTAACATTTTATTTGTTTTTTAAATATTGGTGCTACTACGATATCTGAGCCTTGATACCAATACAGTACTTGTTCGACAACTTATTTTGGGGAATATAAACTTTAATCCTTTTATCAATTAAAAACAAATGAAATCAGTGTTTGCCTAAATGGAATATATTAGTTGGAAGTGTTTCCTGATTTCAATTTTGAAATAAAGCTGGGTTTTCAACTGTTGGATTATGGGAATTATCGTTAGTCGTGTGTAAACAACCTAAATAAAATCTATGTGAATGTATGAACTATGTACGTGCAGCCAAAGCTGTCGCACTGCAGCAGCTGAGCGGCCGGCTCGTTCATCTCGCTGCTCGAGTCAAAAGGCCCTCGACACGACATTCATCCGAGAACATCTTGTTGCCGACTTACGTAACAGGCAGAAGTCTCCATTTATATCCTTCAGGTAAACCTTAACCCAACGGTCCCACAGATAATCCCAGAACAGAGACAGCAGAAGAAGAAGAAGAAGAAGAAGAAGAAAGAAGAAGCTAGTGGGAGGCCAACAGAGAGCTCAGGGACTGAAAGAGACCCGGTGACAGATTAGAGTTTATGAATGATACATTCATGATGAAACATGAGCCGTCTGTGATCAGGCTACAGCGCTGAGCTCGGCCATTCTCTACCGAACAGGCAAGCGATTATCAGACCTGCAATCTGATATTCACCCAAAGGGTCAAAAATAAATAATTCATCTTCATCTCAGCTGTAATAATATATTAAAAAAAACGGAGAACAAATTGGAACAAGCAGCTCCAGTCAGACCCCAGTGTGATTTCAGGCAACGCCACACACAGACACATGATTTTGAGGATTGCGATATTACAACAGCTCTCTTTCTTCTCTTGCTATTTAAGCGACTAATCGGTTTTTCGCATCATCTGTTTTTGCGTTTGATTAACAGAGTCCAACAGCTGGTTTACAGCAGCATTGAAAGAAACCATCCAAAAACCTCCCATTTCTTTAAGCACAAGTACTTTCCTTATGTCCTCCAGAGCTGAGGTGTGTCGATTACATAAAGATGTCGGGAGGTGGAGAACATTTCCAAGCGGTGAGATAGTTTACACATAAAAATAATGTTGGCTGGTGTCACCACTGTGACTCTGGAGGCTCTGGCAGAGATAAACACGAGTGTTATTAAAGCTTAAGGTAAGTACAGTGCAGGATGACACAAACTGACACGGTTGTAAACGTTCTACTAACACCACTGAGATCAAACAGCACATCAAAGACTCAACTCAGGACCACTCTTTCAACCTCAAACTTCAATTTTGCCGCACGACAGCGACTGAAGAGTCCAGCTGCACATGAACGTCATGTCAGGGCAGATGCTATCCACGCCAACGGAAACGTGGACAGTATGATACAGTAGAATAAAAGAGAAAAGGGTTCAAATGTGTTAGATAATTACTCTCAGAAGTCTTTTGGCTCAAGTTTTACGTCCTCAACATCTCGCCACACACACAAACACACACCTATCTGTTTGACCGTCGTCTTGCTGCAGCTCATTTGCAATCACGTGTCTGATCAGCAGCACATTTTGAAACCGCCATCAAACCGCTGCTGCTGCAGCTCAGCATAGTTTCGGGAGCACCGGCGCTCACGTTACAAGTATCGTGGCGAGCTCTGTTCAGCGCAGCGTGCTTTTGGTGGCTCCTTGAATATCTGCAAGCAACTCTATCTCCCGTGTTATTTAGTGGAAGGTCAGGTGCTGCTCTACTGCCGGAGTCTGTCTGAAGAAACTAAACATCTTCAGCAGAGCAGAACGGCTGCACCAAGACAGAAAAAAGTACGAGTACGAGGATTAGAAAGAGAGATATAAGTGAAAGACTGCAACTAAAAGTGAAAGTGGTTTTGATGCCGACGGTCTTGTGACATAAACATGATCCAGTTTAGAGCTGAAACATTTTGTGGATTGATTGATTGACGCAAATGATCATTGTTCAATTGACTTTCTCTGCTTTCAGCTTTTCTTTGTCGTAAATGACAGTGAATTGAATATCTTTGGGTTTTGTGGGACAAAAGAAATTTGAATACGCTCTGAAACTTCAAAATAAAACGAAACAATTACTCGGAAAATCAATAATCACCAGATTGGTCTATAATGGAAAATAATCGACTTCCTCTACATGCAAACATAAGACAGTTTCACATCAAACTGAGGCTGGAGGTCAAAGCAGGATTAAAACACAAACATTCATAGCAGCTTTAAAAACAGCCACAACTTCCTTAATATTTGTGTTTATCATAATACTTCATTACTGCCTCCGTCTGTCATTTCAATGAGCATCAGTGGAATCTGATTATTGGTAAATTCTCCAACACAACTGTCAATACGACTCAATTAAAAGGTACAATTGACAGGGTTTTGTTTTCTTTATTCTCCAGCAGTCTTCAAATGGGATTTATTTGCGTGAGAATTCCTTAAACTATTCCTTCCCTCCTCTAAATCTCAGCCACCCTTTTTGAGAAACCAGAGGCAGAGACTTCATCATAATGCAGCGCACATGAGCTCCCATTGTCAGCCGGAGAGCTTCGTGCGTCAAGACGCTGCAGAAAATCATGACAGAGAAGCCATTATGAGAACAAGATTTGTTTTGCAAGAAGGCAGACAGAGCTGCAACACACTCAGTATAGGATAGGATGAACACACACACACACAAACTCACTCGCAGCGAATTGTCACTGATTGCTCGAGGAGAGTGCTGTTTACTTTGCACTGAATGTCTAAAATGTGCCTCGCTCGGAAAACAGCCTGTTGTAAAGACAACAGAGATGGAAATGGAAATGTCAATCTGTCCAATGACTGAACAGCTCCCGCCCTCTCTGCCACCGATATCTGCAGCACAGCATGTGTGAAATGTGTCTTTCTATCCAAAAACAGTATCTGTGTGTCTTTATCGCAGCATTTGAAGCTCTCTCTTGCTCCTTGCTCCTTCAGTTTAATCCTTGCTTACTCCAAAACACTCTCACCGTCTGCTTTTTCTAAAATAAAATAAAAAAAGAAGGTTGAACTCAATTAAAATGTGCACCGACTTCTGCTCAGACGAGCATAACTACAGAGGATGCTGCCAGTGTGGTCAGTCTGGCCTCAAAACAAAACCCACGCACACGAAAATAGAACATCAGTTTAAATTTAGTGCACGTTTGTCAGAGTTCGGCATCTTGAACTGTTTGGAGGGACGCTTTCGACACCAAGGGGGCTATTATCTCGACTCCACCCTCGTGTCAGCACCTCCGCAGGTCTTGAAACACTCCTGCTGTGTTTGCGTCGGCCGCGTGAGGCGAGGAGAGTGAGCTGGACTGGAGCATTTCACTGCTGTTTCGGTTGACATTTCCTAAAAACATATTGAAGCACTCGGGAAGCCACGGTGCTTCAAAGACAGCAAAACCACTCGTCGTGTTGGAGCCAGTGTCCAACTCGGATCACTCCGCAAGAGGAAATTCAGCCTCGACAGGTTCTTGTTTACATCCCACATCAAAGCCAAACCAGTGGCCTTCATTTACTACAAGCCACCGCAACATAAGTATGATTTGCACAGGGCCTGTTAATTCTACAAGCCACCTTCAGAGGCAGCAGGTCTTCAGTCCTTCAGTCTTACTTTAGATTGGCTCATGGAAACCTGAACCCAATGTGATCCGCCGATGAATCAACTCAATGTCGGGTCGAAACTAATGACTATTTTCATTATTGATGAATATGTCGATTGTTTTTTTTGGTTTAATTATTTAGTCTATATAGCGGAAAATACAATTCTCACATTTGAGAACACGTGAATGTTTGATATTTTGACTATAAACTGTTTATTGATGAATTGCTTCTTCACTGCGTGTTTTGTATTGCATGTATCTTTGGACTGTTGTAGATACAACTAGCAGTTTGAAGACTCTCCTTGGGCCCAGGAGAATGAATACATTATTTTATCCTCTAGTTAAAAACATCTGTGAATTGTAAAACTTCTCATTTAACATATGTAGCAACTGGTGTTTTGTTGTTGTAATACGATCATTTAAATACCTCAACTCGGGCTCAATTAATTAAGACGGGCCTTATTTGGTCCCTATTTTTTTATATAAACGATTACCTGTAAAGACATTTACAGTATTTGTTACTTTAAAACAAGGAAAGGCTGTCAAAAAAAGAAAAATCCTCATATTTAAGAAGTTGTAACCTGCAAATGTCTGACATTGTACCTGTTTGATAACATGTAATGCCCTGAAGCTCTCAAGACTGTTAAGCTCATTATAATGAAAACATATACCTCACTGCTACAACACTCTTACTGACCACTGACTATATAATGAGAGCACGTCTACTACAGGCGTTCATCCACAGTGAAGCAAACACTTCACTCGTCAAGATAAAGCACCACTTTATCTTTGGACCAAGTGTCCAATAATGCTGCCTCCTCTCTCTCTACTTAAAGCCACTGACTGACTGACGTGTACTCGCTGAAACCAGATACCCTTCCTCACTCAGCCTTGTGTGGTTGCAGGAGGACTCATTTTTCACTTCTTGCACTCTCTCGTACATTTAAATGTATGAAGACGACAAGCGCCTCTACCGGGCTCCTCCGATGGTTCCTTTAGGACAGAGGAAGCATCCTCACTCGACAATAAATCTATGTAGAGCTTTATCCGCTGCGCGTGTCTTGTTAACGCTGCTGCTCTGCAAAGTGTATTCCTGTTATATTACGCAAGTGTTTGTGAGCGCGTCAACGTGTAAACTCATCTCCACTGAGCTGCAAGCGAAACAAAAAAAAGAGAAAGAAAAAGTAACAGGAAGAGGACAAACAGCGAGGGAGGGACGGGGACACGACACGACAACTTACCTCACTTTAAAGTTCCTGTGAGGGGGGCCTGTTTAAAAAGCCTCTATTCGTCCATTACACCCGCGTCACCGGAGCGAACGGTTAAAAAGTTGCAGAGGCGAGGCGGGCAACAGGTTGCAGGAGCCACTCAGGAGCGGTAGTTTTCCGTGGCTGCTCTCGGTGTAAACTCTACCGGGGCTTATTCTGCAGCACGGACGCCGCTTCGCTCAGCAGACCCTCCTGCTGACGTCAGCACTGCTCGTCACGTGACGCGGCGGCGGCCAATGGGAGGCCGCGTCGTCCTAGCAACAAGAACCCGGCACCTGGACGTGCGATTAACATTTCAAACATTAACACTAAAGAATAAATTCGTGAAAACAATGTTTATAATATTAACAGAAATATTTGTAGTTATGTAGAATTAAAGACTGTCAGTGTAGTAAAGTTGGTGTGCTTTATGATACTTCCTAAATAACTCAAAGAATTAGGAAATTGTAATGTTGAACAGTGAAACCGTTTTCTTATTTTGGCATACACTAACTATTACCGCACATACAATTGTATATAGCTTTCCTATTTCTATTTATTGTTGGCTTTAGTTTTATTCTCCACATACATTACACTCTCCTGTATTTGTTTACTATCTCTTCATAGCTTTAATTTCATTTATGGTGTGCATCTCCTAATTTCTATATTTCCGTTCCTCTGTTTAATCCTTTTTGTGTCGAGGATGAATAAAGTGTTATCTTTTATATATTTTATTTTGCAGCACTTGATGCTGATAGGAAGTAAAAACAATTACAAGCCCTTAAAGCAGCATTTTAAAATGTAAAAATAGAGGATAAGTTCAATACACTAGTAGTTGTTTGTGCAGTGCACCTGCCAACGTTTTTGTCATTTTCTAACCATAGTTTTTGCTTGCATCATGTTTTTATTTTGCATAATGAGGGATATTTGCAAACGAGTGCTTTGCAGGGATTCAAATGATAAAGCTAAATAGTTGTAGACTTATTTTTGTTTACATTCTTTTGCATTCCCTTATATTACCTCTAGTTATTATCTGTTGCAGCGAAACTATATAATAAGCTTATTTATTACTGACTATTGCATGATAATGATGAGAGAGATTATGGTGACGATAACCACCATGCATTTGCTGCGGCCCAGGACAAGTGTTCCCTTGCAGGAACATTGGGAGCCATGCTTTGCCTAAGATGATTAGTGGAAGTCAAAGCCACGGGGCTTATTCAGCCCAGTGTTCCAGGGAGCACTTTCTAAATGGCCTTACAAAGTACACTGAGAAGGCCTCCTGCCTGCTGAGTCAGCAAACCCCGGACCCCACTGACAGATAGAATGATTCGCTGAATTCAAAAACTAAACATAACAGAGAAGCAATGCATGTCTGACAGCATTCGGGACACATGCATGCATCATCTTTTCACATTGTAATGCAGTGATTCTTTGTTATTGACTTTAAGCAGCAGACGAGATTGTTGTTCACTCTTAACAGAAGTGAGGGCTCATCAGTGAGAGTTTGACCCTCAGGGAGAGTCCCTGAGTACTGTGGAGCTAGCACTGCAACCTCTGACTAATAGGTTTGCATAACATTGATCTGACTGGAGAGCAATCCCCAACTCCGCACTCATCCATACACACACACACACACACACACACACACACATACGCACCAGTGAGGCCTGGTCGGCCACAGCTCAAACGCCAAGAGGCTTTGAACTAGAGAGCCACCTTCTAAATCAGCCAGTCCATGGCTCTACACAGGCTCTGATGTAACAGCGGCTTTAGAGACAAGGTTAAGTAGCTGGTGCTGGATGGAGAAGCTACTGAGATGCACAGCAGAGAACCAAACTCCTCCGCGATTATCTGTTATCTAACCACACAGAGCTAACTTTGTGCTGCTCTGAATCCACCGAGGAGCGAGGACGAAGTTTCGAGGTGAGCTAAGCTCTCTGGCAGAGGACAGTGATTTTATTGAGGAAAGGTCTCTGCAAGTTACACATTCAGACGTTCTCCACAAGAAAAAAGGAAGACTGCATCTGTGTTACTCATTCTGTTACAGTTCTCCTTTTTTAAGTTTTGACTTGCTCTGCGAAATTACTGAACAATATGTGATATGGTGATCTGCTGGAGGAGTGGTTATAGATGTTTAGTGAGTTTAGTGTTACTGAAGGTGTCCCCCATATCAAAAGACAAAGCATATGTGACATCAGAGATGAGCAGCTGAACCTCCAGCAGTCGGCGAACAGGGAGTACTCTAGTCGACCAGTGCGTCATGAGCAGCAGACTTATGCTCAGGCTGACTGGATTACACAACAGGGGAATTTATTCTCAACCAGAACATAACCAACCAGCTGCGTGACGAGGTTCTTCAAAACAGGCAGTCACAGGTGTGAACTCTCTGTTGTACTTCTGCAAGAAAACAGCACCTGCAGGAGGGGAAATCCTCTGAACCTGTACAGCAACATCCCCAGAGGATAAACCTCTGAGTCACTGACGACATGCACTTCTTATAGCGCAGCATCCAACCAGTTTATTGTTTAGAACAATGTCCTGCAGATGTCCGCTAGCAAGTTTAGCAGGATTTGGCCACGAGATGTGAGCACAAACATGAAAACAGTGGCGAATACACCGTGAAGGAAACTTTTCAAGTCACACAAACATTTACATTATAAAACATAATGTGAATGATTGTGTGACTTGACGCAAATTTAAATGAAAGCTAAAGGCACGCAAACCCAACCATAAACATGCAATGCACAGTTTTCTTCACTGTTATTAAACATGTAATACAATTATGTATATAGATGATTATGTCGTCATTAGATGTTTCCTGTGGTTTCGAAGGAAACATTTCATACAATATATGATATTATAAAACAATCACAGGGGCTATTTTTCTGCAAAATGTATACTTTTACTTTGGATACTTTAAGAGCATTTTGCTGATAATACTTATGTACTATTTTTAAACTGTTGTATTGTTACTGTTTATTAGTCGACTAATTGATTGTTTTTGTCTTATTCTACTAAGATCCTTTTAGTAGATTAGTCATTTATTTAGCTTTTTCATGCTGACTGACTTATTTCCAAGAAACTTATGAGCACATCTCTGGTAAACAGAAAAATGTATATATAGTGGTGCTTTTTGTGGATTGTTTTGTTGTGTTGTGGATTCTTAGTGGAGAAACTCATTTTTACAGAACTGTCCTTTAAATTTTTTTTAAGAGGTCAGCCCTATTGATAACTGGCTGTGCTGGATTGCATCGTCTGCAAAAAACAACCTAAAAATGTCCCACAAAGTGAGTAAAATTCAACTTAAATTACATTTCTAAAATGATAAATGCAAGCACCCCAACCAAGGCAATTTAATGAACCATTAAATTAGATAATTTACATTATTCCGGACTCTTTATATCACTTTTATTAGTTTGTCTCTGGAAGTAACAGTAGAAAAGAGTTACTATATATATATATATATATATATATATATATATATAAATCCTTCTGTCTTGTTTCATTGCAATTTACCTCCTACAAAAATCCTACAAAGTCATGTGCATTGTGTTGGAGTTTTATTTTTATCCACTCAGAAGAGGCAGAGTGAAAAGCAACTACACTTGACTTCAAAGAGCTATGATAAGCAGAGTCAGGATGAGGCTGTGGACTTACGTCAGCAGGTCTCCTCTGTGCTCTACCATGACAGCTGTGACACCACAGGTATATGTCCCCACCTGTCCACCAACATGAGACCATGACATGCAACACAATAAGTTATGTCGCGCTGAGTCATAATGTAAAGTGTTTTTAAAGGAGGGTTTCTGAGATATTGCTTGCATGAGAATGGACCGGACGTGAGTTCCCAGTGCCCTTGACCTTTGACCACCAAAATCTAATCAGTTCATCCTTGAAGCCATACATGACTGCCCTTTGACCTCCTGATGTGACACGGATAATACTTCCTTTGATCGGAGAAGAGCATTGTCAACAATATTCAAAATGCTGCCTGAGCAAGCAAGTATATATCTGCTGTGTCTACCACACGAGTCAGCACTTTGCTGAAAGGCCACCTGCTGTCGGATCGAACCGAAGCTTGTCCGGAGATCTGAACGGGCCATATGACTCCTGGCCAGTATAGATAAAAGAAAGAAGATGCACGAAGGAGAGACAAAGAGAAGGCATCAGAGGGGATGGGAGAGGGCATTACGGTAATCACACAACTCTGGCTGTTACAACAGGTAGAGCAAGAAGTGAGAGATGGGAGGAGGCGAGGAGAAGCGAGAGACACAGGTGAGGAGGAGGTGTGAAAAGGCAGGTGGGGGGGGAGGGAGGAGCAGACACTTTAAATTCAAGTGGGGAGATTACATAACGGCGAAAAGCAGGTAAGCTGCTGATCTGTAACTGCTTAGCCCACATGGCACTCCCTGATGCTCTAAGGCCAACCACATCATCGCTAACTCCTTATTTCAAACTTTTGACAAATCTAAGGGGCAGCTGCATTTTAAAAGCTCAACAGGTGACCTTGTGACTGAGCAGGGTCTCTCATCTGCTTGTATGTACAAATCATTTGAGTGAAAACTTCACTGAGCACCAGCGAGTCAGGTCATTCAGAAATACAGTCGTCAAAAAGTGGTAATAACAGATTACAGGTGCGAATGCATGCAGCTGAATGAAAAGCAGAACGTATGCTCAACAAATATCTCTAACAAACTTTGGTAAAGTTTAAGATTTCAGAGAATCTTAATGGATCTACATTTTGTTTGAATTGTCTGGAAATCTAAAAAGCAGGCTTAATATACAAAAATGTGACTTTAACTACCTTGGCTTACTAAAGAATTAGTGTCTCCACACTGTTTACCACATGAAAACAAAAAAGACACACTGTCCAAATAGATGTGTTTTAAATCCCACAATGTAGTTGTATTTTAACACTGAATGATACATTGAAAGTTAAAATAAGCTGTTTCAAAACAAACTGTGTTATAAGGCCATCTAAAATAGGCATTTTTTACAGAAGACATTTGGACTTGTCACAGTAGGAACAACACAGGTGTAAATAATGATATTAATAATAGATGAATTCCATTTAGCTGCTTACATTTCAGGTTCCTGTTATTGTGCAGGCTTGCTCACTGGAACACCTGAATAAAACAGAGCCATCGTAAGAGTTATTACGAACACATGTGCTTTTTATACTACTACAAATCAAAATGTCTTCCGTGAGAAAGGCCTATTAAACAGAATGGCTCCCAACCTGAGAATAGAGGCCGCTCCGAGGCGGGTCACAAGATGATTAACGGGATAACAGAGAGAGAGAGAGAGAGTAAAAGAATTGTTGCACAAAATTATGTTTATTTTTTGTAACTTTTCCATAAGTCTTGCTTTGATCTTGTGAAATAAGTACAAGATTAATCCACCTCTTCAGGAGTGTAAAAACCCCTTTGATGAAACTTTATATGAACTCACTCTCATGTCCACACTAAGGCCATAACCTGCACATATTTCCTCACTTTAAAGGGTCACATGATGTAGATTACAAGCCAAAAAGGTGGGGAACCAATGTCCTTCACAATATTGTTGTTGTCTGCTGATTCTACTGATATGCAACTGTTAATAGACCAAAAAAACTCGCGGTGGTTGGGGTCGTCCATCCCACACAAAAGAAGCAGCATAAGTGCAGGCAGGTTGTTTTCAAACACGTGAAGTCACTGTGCTACTACACAGACACAGATTGATGTAATACTGCCATCTAGTGGGTACATGATCAATTGACATTTGTATCCTAATGTAGGTTAGAGCAGGGGTTCTCAATCTCAACCTTTTGTTGGCCCACTTCCGATTGTTAGAAAGAAATCAGCAGATCACCCTCTCAAATAAATGATAAAAAAACCCATAGCATGGCAACAAATGAGAACAAGTTAACAGTAAATATGTTTTACGATACTCACTGTTACCTGCAGTGACCTAAATAAATATGCTGCTTATTCTCACCCATCACTGCCTGCCCTTATGAATCGACAATTAATCGAAAATGTATGTTGATTTTTCTGACATATTTTGTTGCTAAAGCGGATGAGACGTCATGATTGACATGCGCGATGGACAAATGCTGTGAGTGAAGTAGACAGCGGGCGTCAGAGATTAAACCAATCAAATCCCGGTGGGTGGGTTGAATGCCGCCCCGTTCTGCAGGCTGCAAACAGGTAACTTTAACGTGCTCGTGGAAGGATCGGGAATTGTAGGAGGACTTTCCATGACCGTCGCAAGTGTAATAGAACATGTGTAAATGTGTGGCTGCTACCCAATAAAAAATTGTCAGCAACACATTTACTTTATTGACTTTTTATGACACTCATTATTGTGAGTTCACGCATGTCTCTATAATCTGTTATAATTTCTTATAATCGTTCTTATTGTTAGCATTTGTATATGTGACCAAAATATTTCTGTTGTTCATATTACTCTTCCCTTTTATGATTTAGCGTAGGAGGAGAACTGCCAAGAAAAGGTATGTTTTTCTTTTTCATGTACGGGTGGGTGTCCCATTGGTCGCTGTGCAGTCTTGTGCAATCACCACTGAAGCTTCTGCCTGCTCGTCACTACGCTTATTGAATTCCTCCTCTCCTCTCCTCACCTCTCTTTGCTGTTGGGTCAACATCTAAAGTTTAATATTTAATCTTCTACCACTAAACTAAATGTCCTCCTTCACCCCCTCCCTCCTAACCCTCAGTTTCTACTCATTCATGTGAGGAGCAGGCACAGGCTTGGGGGGAAAAGAATAAAGGTGAGGACGAAACAAACAAAAAGTAAATTCAAATTTTGATGCCATTTAAAACTGTCACTACATACATCAAGGTTTTTTTTTAGACTATTTCATGCGTTTTCTTTCCATGCACCTATTTGGGATTGTTTAGCTGAACTACAAGTTAATAATTTATTCATAGCCATTTGACCTGTGGACTTTAACTACATGCCCGTTTTGACATATATTACACATACAGAGTTGTAGAGTTAACACTTTACCGCTCTCTGTTTTATGCTGATTCTCTTGCTGATTCTTTTATTTATTGCCTTTTGAATATATTTTATTCAGCTTCACAGATAATGATCACTGCCAGGCTCCTATTTTTTTGTGTAACATACAATTCTATATTGACAATATCAGCCAGAATGCAAAGTCTCTGCTACATCCGGTGTGTGAGCAGACTGTGGGGTCCAGTACAATCATCCCGGCTTCTCAAAGTGACAAACATGCACAGATCTTCACGCCAACTGCAACACAAAAAGGTAGGCCTATTTATCCAATTTGCAATTTATGAGTTTTTTGGGGGGATGTTAAGGGAACAAACTTTGTTTGGGTAAGAAAGGGTTGGGTGTAGGGCTTAAAATCAGAGGTCTTATAATCATATAATCATTGTGGTCGCAGAGGAATTAAGCATGTAACATTATACAGTTATGGGATAGGAGGGAGAGATGAGTTTTCGGTTCAGGTCTGATTTATGGTCCAGACTTATCTGGACAAATGATAATATTGAAACACAAACTTAGTTATTTTAATTAGTGTATGCAACTATATCAGTTCAGTGCAACCAAATACAAGTTAAGGGACTCTCCATGATCGGTTCACCCGTCATGAGGAGTACTACTTGCATCATGTCACAATGAGTGCACGGGCAGAGTGTGCACAAGTAGGCAGGCAGGTGGCCCAGCCAATCATTTAGCTCAGGCCAAATTAAATCATTGGACGGGCATTAGTTTTATAGGTAGCTGTTGGGATGTAAAGAAAATGTCAACAAATATAACAAAGTTTGCTGAATTACAAAGGGAGAAAAGTATCCATGGCCTAGATGCTTTTGAAATACTGAAAACTGCTAACAATAAAAAGTATTATTAGTAGTATTGTTATTATTAAATGGTAATTGTAGAAATAGTAGAATGAGTAAGACTAGGAGCAATAGTTTTGTTATTGAGGAGGGGGGGGGGGGCTCTTATTTTGAAGTCCTCCACATATGGAGGACTTCCGCCGTGTTCACACCAAAAGCTGCGCGAACATCTGTGAACTGGTAGTTCTTCCTGGTTGAAAAGCAGAGAAAAACAACACACGTGAGAACACGTTTTTAAGTTCCTACTGAATTCATCACTATTCACAGGTGACCTTTGAGTGCACCACTGGTTATGATTATATGATTGTTTATGTGTGATTAATGAGAAGGGATTTGAGTAAACAGAGGCATCCATCTTGGAAACTGTGGGTGCTTTTCAACATGTGAACAGACACTGCTTTCCAAATCGCAGCTTGCATACTGTTTTTACCGGCCGACACGCCCTCTCATTGTTCATCAGTTATGTGATTGGACGCTGCAGCCGATCGGACTGATCTGATTTTTCTAAATATCTCTGGAGTTTCATACCAGAGTGAAGACAGATCACAGATTAAACTCTAGTTTCACCATCTGGTTAAAATATATGTTCATTGTAGACTGAATTGTATCTGATATTTCCCTCAATAACGTTTATTATGAATACAATTAAAATCATTTCCATTCAGTCACGTGAGGCTGATCATTTCAGAGTGTCGGGTTTGATGAGTTATATCATTTAAATTTAACCTGAAACATGGAGCCTAATAAAGTCATTCCAGTATTCAAGAGAAACCATAATCATATTTTGGGTTAATTAATGACATCACTTTCAGAATTTCAAAACATACACACGTAAATAATTTAACGCATTCTGCCGGTAGAAATAAACGGGACACAGAACACAGTATAAATACCACAGACTGTGTATTTATATTCAATGCAGTTTGTTAAAGAGGTGACAGGCTACAGAGAGAAAACACCTCTACTCTGGCAAATAAGCATATTTCCCCAAATGTCAAATTTTGTAATGCTTCTAATATTTCAATATATGTGTTTTAGTGCCTACAATGCCAATAATAAACTAGAGACGTTTGGCCCCTGAGAGTCTGGGGGCCAGGGCAGTTACAGACACCATATACTCCTCTTTGATATGAGATGAACCAAGTGTGTAAGTGCTTTAATTTCAGGTAATGGAGGACAACAAACCATGGGCTCTGATCTCAGAGGTGGGCGAACAAGGTTACATTGAAGAGGTCATGGACATACTGAAACAACACTTCCATATCATCTGCCACAAAGACTTCCTTCAGAACTCTCTGGTGCACGGGCCAAAAATCCAGGCCCTATTAATATGGTTGAATCTCCCAGCAGCCGAGCCTTCGCTGCTCAGATTGCTCCCCTCGCTGAAGGTACTCGCCAACGGAGGAGCGGGCATTGACCACCTGGATTTGCCGTACATCGCCAGTCTGGGAGTGAAGGTGACCAACACGCCCGGTGTCGTGAGCGATGCCACTGCAGATATCGCGATGGGTCTGCTTCTGGCATCGGCACGCAGGATCGTTGAAGGTGAGTCAAGCCAATTTTATTTTTAAAGACCAAAATCATATATTTCTTTCAAGAGTTTAACAATCTGTGTTAATTGCCTCAATGGGGCATTGGTGATGAAATAAACCTTCAGCTTGTTTGAGGCTATGTCCTGTTTATCTGCAGGTCACCAAATGGTTGCAGACCCCAACATTGTCATTATACCGCAAAACCTGATGGGAGTTGAAGTCACAGGGTCGACTCTGGGGATTATTGGAATGGGACACATTGGCTGCAAAATTGCTCAAAGAGGCAAAGGATTTGACATGAAGATCCTGTATCACAACAGGAACAGGAGGTAAATGTTTGATGACATAATAGTTCATTTGGTTCATTTTGAAATTCCTTAGTGAGATCTTAGTCGATGCGTTACATTTTCAGACTAATTCACATCAAATACAGGAATAATTCCTGAACCTATACCTGTTGTACTTGAACCTATACCCGTTGTACAGCCAAAAGATATAGGTAGTGCTAAATGACTAATGACAATTATAACATATAATAGATATAATATGTCAATATCTAATTATGGACCAAAAAATGCTTTGCCATCTTCAGTTCTCACTACTATTCCAGATATTTTAAAGCAACAAATCAACGAGACAATGTTAATGGTCAGCTTTGTCTTTTCTCTGTGCTGTTCAGGAGTGTTGACGATGAGCAGGCGGTTGGTGCGAGTTACCGGGAGAACATGGACGACCTGCTGAAAGAGTCTGACTTTGTCATGCTGGCGGTCAACCTGACCCCAGAAACCACGGGCCTGATCAGCCACAGAGAGCTGTCCCTCATGAAACCCACAGCAACTCTGGTCAACATCAGCAGAGGTGAGAACCATGGGCCTCATTCACCAATATCTTCCAAAGTTTGTACTTAAAGTTCTTCTTGAGAGAGGTCCTAAGAGAAAGAGATTTCAGATTCACTAGTGTTCTGAAATTGCCGAGTTAGCATAGGTAAACGCCCTGCTAATTCCCATGAAGTGGCATCACACTGCAGGGCTGTTTGCACACAGAGTAATTGAAGAGAAAAGTCAAGATTGCCCAAATGAAAGTCTAAAGAGGTTGACGCCCCCGAACCAAAGTTCATAATGTTTGGTAATCGGCAGATCAATTATCTAGTAAAAATTATGATAAATAATGTTGAAATACACAGTGTATGAACCTGTTTAAAAAAACATTACATTGTATAAATCTTAAGATATGAATCATACTTTACCTACTGTGTGGAATTATGGCCAAACTCATACAAAACCAACACTAATCCAATTTTCATGATACAGAAGAGAGCTTAAACATTGTGCAACTGAGGTTGTTTAAAATTCTAGTGAGACAGTATTCATTTAGGGGAATAGGTATATTTAAAACAAGGAATGTGTATTTCATACTAATATTTAAAAGTAAGTAGGTAAACATATATTCATATTTGTTTTAATTATTTGACATGAAACGTGTGGAATTTCTTTTTTTTAACTCGTAGTGAAAGGGTTAAGGCCTGTTGGGTAGGTATAAGTTGAAGCTTATTTTTTTGTTTTCCCTTTAATTACTTTAATGCCTTGTTGGTATTTATTTTTATCATGCATTGTTTTTGGTCAATAAGGACCGAAATATATTATTACAACTTTAAATGTGAAAAAAAAAACTACTTCTGCAGGAAGTGAACTTCAAACCACTGTCATATTCAGAAGCGTAGTGGATATAAGATAACACACACACACACACACGCACACACACACACACACACACACACACACACACACACACACACACACACACACACACACACACACACACACACACACACACACACACACACACACACACAAAAAGCATGGGATGCTATTACTTGTTCAATGTAGAAGTGTTAGAAACAATGTAATCTGAATCCTGTGCTCTCGAGTGTGCGTAGATTCTGTTCTGAAACACTGATGTTTAATCTATTTTTTGACTTTCCGTGCCTCAGGTCCAGTTGTGGACCAGGATGCTTTAGTCAAAGCTTTGCGGTCTGGAACAATTCGTGCGGCGGCATTAGATGTGACTCACCCTGAACCATTACCAAGGTCTCACCACACTCTTTACCCAGAATCACAATTCATTGAAGTGAAACTATGTAACTGTTGAAAGAGCACTCTTCCTCTTTGAATTTAATGTTGTACCCATGCTTAAGAAAACACACTCTTGCTCATTTCAAAACACTAAGAATTTACTTACTTTACATAATAATTCAATTCCCAGCAAAAGGAACATAGACTTTCTGTACAACTGTACAACAATGAACCTCGTCAAACCAATAGATCACAGAGGAAGGCAGCATGTTCACAAGGTGTTCATGGACCCCAGCATCTTACATGCAGTGTAAAAGGACAGCTATTATTAATGTATATCATAGTTGATCATTGTGAATCATTCATACATTTAAAATGAGATACAAGTGTTTAAATGTTGGTGTCAAGACAGTCTTTTAGAAAGATGTCACTAGTAGTTATGGACATAAAGTCAAGTATCACCCTGCAGCTCTGTACAGCTCTGCCATGACTTTGTCCATCTTTGTTCATCTGGCCTGCAACTACACTCTCATCCACCATGTTTCCAGCAGTAGCAGGCAGCTAGCTAGTAAACGTCAAAGGAAGCAGAATTTAACATTTGCCAACTCTTCGCTGGCTCCCAACAATTCCTCTTCTTTATCTTGTGCAGTGATCATCCTCTCCTTGGCCTCCCTAATGTGCTAATCACCCCCCACGTTGGCACCAACACTTACGCTACAACAAGAAAGATGGTGCAGAAGATGGCAGACAATGCTTTGGCTGTACTGAATGGACAATCCATTCCCAATGAAGTCAAACCAAAATGACTTCACTGATGGTAAAAAAGTTACTGTGAAGTTATTCTGAAACACTGATGTTTAATCTATTTTTTGACTTTCCATGCCTCAGGTCCGGTTGTGGACCAGGATGCTTTAGTCAAAGCTTCGCGGTCTGGAACAATTTGTGCGGTGGCATTAGATGTGACTCACCCTGAACCATTACCAAGGTCTCACCACACTCTTTCCTCGCTTTAACTTCACACCAAAGGGACGTACAAGCGCATTTGTATCTGCAGAACAGTCAATAGAAACGCCCTCTCTCTGAATTGACATCACTGGCTTATTTTTCTCAAGCCTGAAAACTGAGTCAAGAGGACGTGCAGAAGTCTAGTTTTCTCTTTGACCACTTGTATTTCTACTACGCATATAAATTATGTGAAAGATGTCCATAGAAGTTATGGACATACAGAGAATCATCACCCATACAGCTCTGTATGTTCCAAGACAGTTTTAGCATCTAAATATTAAATTCTGCTTCCTTTTGAAGCAGAATTTAACATTTGCCAACTCTTTGCTGGCTCCTAACAACTCCTCCTATTCTTCATTCTTTGCAGGGATCATCCTCTCCTTGGCCTTCCTAATGTGCTAATTACACCCCATGTTGGCACCAACACTTACGCTACAACAAGAAAGATGATGCAGAAGATGGCAGACAATGCTTTGGCTGTACTGAATGGACAATCTATTCCCAATGAAGTCAAACCAAAATGACTTCATTGATGGTACCACAACTGTCTGTAGTTGGAAGTGTTTACCTAAAGCAAGAAGCGGTACAGATGAAATTTTTACTTGTTTGTTTTTTCTGTCTAACAATCTGCCATAATTACTGTGATAAACATTATTTACTATTAACTACCTAATGTATACATTTGCAAATATTTAATATCACGTTGCTCAATTAAAATCACACTGAATGGATATGTTGCACCACTGTCATTATCTGTTGTTGATCATTTGCAGAGGTAGTAAATGTTGTTATTATAGCATGCATTATTATATAATTGTTTTACTTTTCATTCATATTTTGGATTTTGTGATTACTTTCAATTCAAACTGTATATACTAGCGATTCTATTGCTTTATCTGTACGTATACATTTTGGCTAAATTGAATGCAGCGTTGCATAAGTATTTTCATTCTATTATTTTTATAATATTATTTGAGTAGTAGTTGGTAGTATTGTAACTTTCATTGTGTTTAAGATTTCAAAGGGACGGGTTCCACATCTTTACTGCACAGGAAATCTTTGCGGAGCTGCAGTTTGACTCTTAATATGCCTGATTATAATATACACTCCTAAAACTCTATTTTAAGTATACATGTACACTAAAAGAGAGATATAGACCGTTAAGCACCGATTGTGACAGCCGGTACAGACCATTACAAAATATTTTTATCAGAAATAAATTCACAGAAGAGTCCATTCAGGCATTCACAGCAGATACCACAGCCGCTCAATCATCCACAATCGACAAAGAGTGAGAGACCAGAAGGACCCCACAGGCATGAAAACAGAAGCCGGGCAAAAATACTTGTAGATAAATATTATTACACTTAAGTCTCTTGCTTGGTACACGTTTGTTTCTGCTAAACGGCGCCATGTTTATCTCTTCACAAAACCCACCGCCCTCCTTCAAAGACTTCACACTCGTCCTGGTGAGTGACTCATCAGTCTGTGCTTTCACTTTCACAAGTTAGACATTGCTGCCTTGTATTATCTGTGTTACTACTAACAGTGCTAGTTTCTTAAGACTTGTGCTGTTTAAAGCTACGGTTGGTTAAGTTGAGACTAGCAAGAGTAACGTTCAGTGTTGCAGCCGCTTTTCCAATGAGTAGTTAGCACCACTAGCTCCAAAAGTCGCTAAATGTCGCCAAATCGGCACCCATAGCACCCCGTCTCTTTAAGCCTCCTTCCAAAGCCACTCTAGCAAAGTTATTATAATGAACGATAACGCATCATAATGAAGGTAAGCGGCTAACATGGCTGTCAGTACTAACGGCTGTAGAGGACCAACTACGGCAAGCGCAATGAGTGTTGGGCGGAGTGCGCGCAGGCAGGTAGACAGGCAGATACTAGATTTGTTTTCTTCCTTTTCTTTGGTCAACACATTAGATTTATTGCTATCGGAATACAAAGAATTTCAACAGATTTTTACAACAAATGTCTTTCTTTAAACATTACCAAACTAGCTTTTTATTTAGATATATAACCCAGTATCACATGTTTGCATTGGTGCAGGAAGTCTTCAGGTCCTGTACTTCAGAAAAAGTACCAATACCACACTGTTAACATATTCAATTACAAATAAAAGTCCTGCATTTTAAAAGTGAAAGTACTCAATGTAGGTAAATGGCAACTTGTACTATTACATGTCATTATATCATTAATACTCATGTATTTACATTTATGTATTACCCTTTATTTATTTTTAAATAGTGCTGAGATTAGTCATTTACATTATGGATGAATTTGCTGGTTATTTTCTCAGTTATTAGAGGAATTGTTTGGTTTGTATAAAGTCAGTAAATAGCAACAAATGCCCAAACATATAAAGAATTGAATTGAGGAAAAGCAGCAAATCCTCACATGAGAAGCTGGAACAAAAGACTTAAAAAAATAATACGTTTTCAAAATAGCTGCTAATTGCTCTTTATTGTTGTTTATTGCCCCCCAGCCAGCAGTGGCTGTTGGTAACGTGGGCCAGCTGGCCGTGGACCTCATTGTGTCCACTCTCAACATGAGCAGAGTGGGCTACATACACACAGACTGTCTCATCCCCATGACTGGAAACAACCCGTACACCACCTGTAAAGACGACGCTGAGGAGCTGCACACACCTGCAGAAGGTACCGTCTAAATGAGCACCTGTGAAGTAGATGGAGAACTTAAAACAGTAACAATGGCAATGCTATCAGTCAAACTCATCTTTAACTTTATTTATTATTGTGAGTTTGTACTCACAGTAGTGACGCTGTTCTCCAAGTAATTGGTTTTCGAGGACTAATGTGACAAATTAATCCCGTTTCTTTACTGAATGGACCAAAACATGGTCTCAGTTGGTATCGGCACACTTTGAATAAACTGTGAGACAGCTCATTAAATCGGTCAACCTTTTCTCTTCATCAGTTTACACAGCAGCAGAACTGAAGATGGCAGTTCTTCAAATCAGGGCGCCAATTATTCAGGTAAAACCGCAGCAGGAGTTGATGGTCCAAAGGAGTGTTTTTTGTGTTTATGGCCTAAATTGTATAATCCAGTTTTATCTACTTGTGATGTTTGAAGAGATCATTAACTACAACTTGTATCTTCCACGCTGATGTAGTTTGTGGTTCCATGGACCTAGAATGATGTTTGGCATTATTGCATTTGTAGCTCTAACCTTTGTGTTTGTGATTGCAGACAAAATCCAAAAAGTTCCGTCAGCTGCTCGTGTCTTGGATCAAAGCCAGCGGGTTCTCCAGGACCGTGGTTCTGTCCAGCAGCCACGCCTACCAGAGGGACGACCAACAGCTGAAGGGGTACCTAACCACGCACTCGCACGCCATCACCGCATGTCTTTGCCTGAGCGTTTTTTACAATCTCTACTAACGACTATGTGTCAATGTCAGCACTCCTTTGAGGTACCTGGTCACTCCGGCCCTGCTGAAGGTGAGTGCGGTTGCGTTGGAGGAGCTCGGCTGGAGGGAGATGGAGCGGGTGGCGGCCTTCCCGGGACTGACGGACGCCGACACAGACCCGCGCCTCTACGTCCCCGGAGGAGGCATAACCAAAGGACTCTACGTGGACAGGTAGCGAAGCGAGAGCTGCAGTGGCCCGTTGGCCACTTCCTACTGAACGCAAGGAGGAAGAAAACATTTTATTATTTATGTGCTTAAGTTTAAGAAGTAAAAATGTGGTTGTAACTGCCCTCTGTCTACGAGACATGAGTCATGGTTCTGTATAATTCACCAATTATAGCAACACGTTGAGCTGGTTATGCATGCAGCATTCATTACTTATTAGATGCAGTCATAATTGTGCACCAGCTGTGTGTAGAAAGAAGCTTGTGATGTGTAACCATGTGATGACCTAACCACGTCTTCATTCTTTCTCTTCAGGCTAAGGTCGGTAATGTTGAGAAACTAGCAAGAGTACGCCGGATTTTTTTAAATGATCCACCCGAAAGACGTTTGATTCATTGATTGCTGTCAGGATGTAATGACAATGTCAATAAAATTATCAAAAAGATTTTTGAAGAGCATTACCAACCCTACCTTTTTAATTATGAGAAGTTGCTCATACTGCACTGAAAAAAACATGCTGAATCCCAAAAGCTAATGCTTCTAAAGCATCACACTCATTTCAGTAATTACACTTTAAAAGGTAAAATGACCTTTTATGTCATGTTACATAGTATTGTGTGTTCCTACTTCAATGTGGCTGGAAAACCTGCAGAATATCTTTTAGTATGAAAATATCAAAACACAATTTCTCGACTATAATATATTGTTTTCTGGACATTGTGCTTTCAGCTGTGCAGAGGACCTCCCGCTGGCTGTGCTGCTGCTCTTCTGTTCAGAAGGCGACAACATCCCAGACGCCTTCACGCTCGTCAACCACCTCAACGACTGGCTTCATCTGCTGGACAATCCTGTAAGTGACACGTCAGATAACAGACATTTGCCTCCATATGGTATTTAATCATAGTGGAAATGATTAGTTTGATTCAGAACTGTTAATATACTATATTTTGTGAACCTAATGGGATAGTTCAGAGTTTTTGAAGTGTATCTTCATCCATAGTCGGTGTACTAAGACTCGGATTAACTACTACTCAGATTATAACTTCTTAATTATTGTTTTGCCTGATTCTCATTTCAGAGCCAAAAGCCCAACAAGTGGAAGATCCCGACTTCCTGGAGTCTTCTTTTTGGCAATGGCATTCCTCCAGCACTGTTCTGATACCTACATATTTAGTTCTAGCTCATAATTAGCTTCTAGGAACAGCAGCAACGTCTCATATATATATATATATATATATATTATATTGAGTTGTTAACTGACCCCACAACAACCCAACCCTCTCGCTCTCCAACATTTATCCCAGTTTCCTTTATTCTGGCAATGATCTATTGTGTGTACAAACATTGTCATGTGCAGGAATTTCATACTATTTCCAAGTATTGCAGCGTTTGACAGATTTATTTTTTTTTCCCAATAAAAGATTGTGAATTTATCTGAAACGATCAAGACGTTGATTGTAACTCTCACTGAAACCTCGGCCTCAGCCCGCTTAACCGAAAGTGGTTGGCTCGGTGCCACAGCGTCTTCCTGGCAGTACCGCCTCTGTAATTTGATTCTTTTCTTACCAACATGTTACAACAAGTTACACGGTGAAAAAAAAAAACACACACTACTCTGATTCATACTTTGTGAAAGCTGTTCAGCCAAGTCTGTGGTTTTTCCTCTCTGTCTGGATCATTGTTTTGAGTGGATTCTGTGAAGGACTGCTTCTGGGGGAAGAATGTCCCGACAGCGTTTTTTAAAGAGGGAACCATCAAATGAATGTTTTTGTTCTGAAAAAGTCTATATTTAGAAAAGTACTGCTGGCACGCATGTAAAAATAGTTTCTTAAAAATAGTTTTGGGGATCTTAACACTCTTTCAACCCTAAAAGCATTTTTTTTAGATAATAATTCATAATTCATGCTGTTTGAATTGCTACGCTAACATTAGTGTTATAACCAGAAGACTGTTAGCTTAGCATAAAGACTGGAAATGTGAAAACAGCTCGCCTGGCTCTGTTCCAGGGTAACAAAAATCCACCTTCATCTACAGCTCAGAATGTACACGTTATATCTCGTTTGGTAAATCCTTAAAATAAAAACATTTTGTTAAAATAAGCTGCTGTTTCATGGATGGCGTCCTGAACTGTCTTTGCTAAGAAAGCAGCAATTTCTAGACCCCAACTTCTACACCCCTGTATGGATTTTGTTTCCAGTCTGTATGATAAACTTACTTGTTCTCGTACACGTGCGACACGTCAGATTCCGCTAACGCTCCTTAACTCAGATAACTGTAAATAACCAGCGTTGAGGCCCAATCTTGTCAAAATATAAAATTATTGCATAAAGTTACATCCTTTTGTGTGTATTAAAAGTGCTGCTTATGACAAATGTACTAACAGGTTTGTGGTGACCAGTAACCAGAAAAAGAGCAAAGACGGATTGTTATGTAAACTAGATAATACCAGTTTTATTTGTAGATTACACTCTAAGAGAAAAGGGAAAAATTAAGACAGTTTCAGTTCAAAAGGAGAACAAGTCATCAAATCAGGTTTCTACTGTATTCAAATCTGTAACACCGTCGTTCGTCTCTTTTTGTTGTTTTTTTTACAAGCAAAAATATGTCTTTTTTTACACACATCTTTTTAAAAAGAACACTATGTACATCATGGAAACATTACATGCCACTGAATTTCTCACGTGGGAGGAGGCAGTGCTTTTCATTCCCCCCTGCCCCATCACTGCTGAAAAACTTCAAGTAATCTCTTATAAAAAAATAGAACATTTATTTTTGCCTCTGGAAAAAGAAAAAAAGGTTTTCTAAAAATACACATATGAACAGCATTACAAATCGTCAATGCTTTAGCCCCTAGTCCGATATTCATAAATGCAAAAGACTCATAATAGAATGTAAAAGCTGCAAATAATAACATTAAAGCAAAAAAAATAAAATGGTTTTCTGACTCCAGAAGCAGCGCAGGCTGTGGTTTGAGGTGTAGTTGGGGGGAGAAAGCGCTGGTGTGTTTTGTCTTTTCAAATGTGCTGTCTTCGAAGAATGTCAAAGTGTCGGCTGTAAACAGTTTAGAGAGGATGAGGAGACGAGGGAAGGCTGTGAGGTGAAGGGACCGAGGAGTGACAAGCGGCTAACGGGACCAGGAAGAAGGAGATGAGCGGTGGCTGAATAATGTTTCAGGGCTGGGACATTAAAAAAATAAAATAAAATCAAAGCGATGGGGAGGAGAGCTGGTTGTGGCGGTGGAGGAGAGGAAGAGTGGTTAGGAGTCGAGGAAGAAGGACACAGAGGTTGTGAGAGAGCTGGAGATCCCTGCCGGTTGTTGGCTTCGCTGCCAGAGCTGTAGCTGCGTGGCCGCAGGCGGTGGTAGTTAGCAGTCGCTGGTTTTCGCCCTGTCACAAGACACAAAGTATTTAAAAGAGGTTGAACTCGAGACACGATCTTCTACCAGAGTGTCGGTGAAGCTCAAAAGTGATCAAAGGAAAGTCGTGCCACACAATCAGGTCAAGTTTACGAGATCAAACTCAACCACGGGGAAGAAAATCTCAAAAATAAAAGGTAGTTTTGCTGCTAGCAGGAGCTGTGGCACGATGCCTCGGATCACTTTGATCACACCAACAGTAGATTGAGTATAGATGCAGCTGAAAGCAGCAATAATGTTTAGTGAGCAATGCGTCACACGGTGTTCAGATGCTCTCAGCTGCAACATTTACACGTCCATTTAGTTATTGCAGAGCGTTAGAACACGTGGTTAAATGTGATTATCTGGGAGTGGAACTAAGACTCATCCAAGTGTGATGTAGGAGGGTTTGTTGATGAGAGTAGCGCTGAAACAATTAGTCAATAAGTTGATTAGTTCATGAACAGGTCAATTATCAAGCAAAAATGACAAATATTCTCTGGTTCATTTTCTATTTTTCTCAATTGGATCATGTAGATTGAATATCTATTGTTTTTTTTTTATCTGTTGTAACAAAAAAAAGATGTAACCTGATCATCTGAGAAGCCATCATTGGAAAGTGTTTGGAAAAGGGCGGGAACTCTCAAAAAAAAATACTTGGCAGGTGATTGGATGAACCATCAGTCAATCAAACTGTTGCCGAAGCCAGTCGGAAGAAAAGCCAAAACGTCTTTTCCATCGAGAAAAGCCTTCAGTACGGTTCTCTGCTCTTCTTTCAATGAAGAAATACTTCACAGTTATTAAAATAAAACGGATGCTATTGCAGCGTCTGCGCTAACCTCTTCAGGGGCCGCCATTGTTATTTTTGACACACCTAAGCCACGCCCCTAGCTGCCAGTTGCTCCTCACAGGACACTGATTGGTCCGCATAAAGACCGCATAGCGGTGACACCATAGGTTGATCGAAGGTAAATTAATCAACTACTATTTTGATCATTTCAATTGTTCTCTCGGTCATTTTCAAAGCAAAAGATACCAAACATTCCTGTTTTGTTTTACGCGTTAATTAAAGGATTATTTTTGGGGAGTTTTGGACAATACAAAACAGCAAAAGACTACAGAATTGTTGATTGCTCGACGGCCCTCCTAGATCTCACCATAACTCTCCTGATGAATCTCGAAACCTCCAAACATCCATTCAAACTTTAACAAGGCCGGAACTCAACTGATGCAGTTTAACACCAACAAACCAATTAGCTAAACTGACGTAACAACCTCGTGAAACAACACAGGAACATGCAACAAACTCACAAGAAGTATCTCTTCTTTGCTGTAGTACTTAATTACTTCTTTTGATTCAATGATTCTACATTCTCTGTTCTAAAACACACGCTTGTCATCACAAACTAGCAGCACTTTCATGTGCAAAGCAATTGTTTAGTGAGGAGAAAGCTTTAGTGGTTCACAGGACTGAACAGACTGAAAAATTTGAATCTTTGGTGCACAGCATAACTTAGCGCCTTGCATTATTCCAACCCAACCTGACATTTCAGAGCTTCAACACTTTAACCACAAATGTACACACACACACACACACACCATGCTAGAAATGCAGCCAAAACGAACTCCAAACCGCAGGAACCAAGCAAATCATGAAAGGAAAGAGCAAAAACCTCAACAGAAACAAAAACACAGCAGACACCAGCAGTGCACTCACACCTCCTTGTACAAGACTTGGGGCGTTCGTTTTAAAAGCTGTGGGTAAACCTCGTCCTGTAAATGAGCTCTTCGAGGTTGTTGCTGTCACAGAGGGGGGAGGGGGAGGGTAAAGATACGCGGCCCCCCGCTGGACAGGCCAGCCCTTGTCATGTGCAGCAAATGCAGCCCAAACTGTCCGAGAAGAAGAGTTGAGACCTCGTCAGAAAATGGTGCAGTTTGGGCCGAAATGACTGGAACAACAACCGACATGTCACACAACAAAAGGAGGGCTGCTGGGAAATGACTTGGTGAGCCATTTTCTGCCGGGTGCACAGTCATCAGAAATAAAGTGCTTCGTCGGGGCAAACGCGTCCTGCCTTCATGAGAAGGTGAAGTCGATGTCAGCTAGCTACACAGGTGGCTTCACACTAAATGACTGAGAATGTTGAGGGGGAGGGCTGAACTCTGTATGAAGTCTAACTGGTGCCAATAGGAGGATGAGTCATGCACTGGGAAAGCCTACCTGGATTTCCTCAAAAGAAATGAAGCTGAAAAGTGACTCATCTCTTTTCCATTACAGGAGCTGTTGAGTAGAACTGCAGCGTTTCTTTTCGGTCTAAAGGGAACTAGGAAACTTAGGAAGCATGCTAAATGATGTCGCACTGACGATTTTCTACGTCTGGAACCAACAGTAGCTCTCTGTCTTAACACTTGCGGTGGATTAGATATGGTCGGTCAGTGTTGATTAATACAAATTACAGGATGTAAATGAATACAAAAGTGGCCTTTGTGACGGTGTTTCACAAATCACCGTGGAAGGCGACAACAAATTGATGCTTTGCGTGTGAACAATGAGGTGGTTTCGTCCGAAAGATATAAATCACCTTTTTCTCTTCTTCTCCGAGTCGTTCGCCCTGGGCTTGCTTTGGGGTGTCTTGGCTGTGCCTGATTTGGAAATGCTGTCTTCCCTGCGTCGTTTGCTGTGTAAAAAAAAAAGGAGAGAGAGAAAATAGGTAAACGGCTCTCAGCTATTCAGAGCCTCTATCGGCTGATTACGGACTCGGTGTACTGACTGTGTCGTGCCGCCTTCCTGCTCCTGCTCCTTGCAAGGAGACTGCGCTGGTACTTTGCTGTCCTGTCTGTAGTCGCCTCCCTCCTCCAGCTGACCTCCCCGCTGGCTGCCGTTGTGTCGCTCTGTTGCACACCTGGCTGGGGGCTGAGTGGAGGGGGGCGACTCTGCTGCCGGCTCCTGATCTTCTCTGGACAACTCCCGCCACCGGTTCTACACGAGGGAGAAGAATAGGGAATACAGAGAGAAGAGGAAGGTAGTTTATCGACTCACTTAAAGCAAAGAGGCAAAGTGTCTGTGGGACCTGTCCCACAGGAGGCATGCAAAACGTTCAATCATTATGATCAATATCAGTGTAAAGGGACTCCACGTCCAAGAGTCAGGATGTTTGTGGTCCTTAAGGATGTAAAAGGTTGCGTATCATAATAAATTGAGAGTCCTTTTGACAGCACACTGACACAATCTGAGGTTTGATGGATAAACATGTTTTCTTGCTCCGATTCCTGAGGCTCAGCCACTGCTGTGGCCCCGTTTAGCATATGTGTGTCCTTGTGTGTTGCACTATAGTTCGGTACTTCCGACATCCTTCACAAAAGTAACTAAGCTAAGATAAACCACTCTGCTATGAGTGCCAACGGTAAAGAGAGGCAGAGACAAAAAGACAAATACAAACAGAACAATGGTAAAAGGTAAGGAACTCATAACATGAAGGGAAATTACTGCTCTTTATAGAGACAAATGGGTGAAATACATAATGGAGGTAAGTTCAATTAGAAAGAACATTCACATTTCTCGGCCAATGGTTTTCCAGCGTGGGCGTAAAATAAACCTGAATGTCAATTGAATGTCAGTCATGTCAGCTTCTAACCTCTCTGACTGCATCAATTAAACAGCAGTTTCTATTTGTGTTCGTATGTAATCAGAAGCCTGGATAAACTCACAAACAGACTTAGTACAGTCTGTGTTTGATCTTGATCTTATATACATCATGTGCTTCTGGATTTACAATCAAACAAGAGACACCACGGAGAGGAACAAGTCCTTAGTGTACTGAGTGACAGAATTAGACACATTAGTGTGTGTGTGTGTGTGTGTGTGTGTGGTGCAGCTACCTGTACGGAGGAGTCTCCCGTGATGTGCTTGGATCCTTCGAGGACAGCCATGAAGGAGAAGCGCAGCTGGTCCGGGGTCTGGATCAGGCCCATGCGGTACTTCCTCATGTCCAACAGGATGCTTTTGATGTCCACTGATGACGGCTCTTTCCTCTTCCCCATCTGGACGGGAAAGAATTCTACATTAGCTCAGCTAACCAGGACGATAACATTAAATAAAAAGGTGACGTGCTCCCTGGTCTGTGTTGGCACTAACACACACACATCTAAATGATGAATCAACAAAAGGCGAATCTTTCCCCTGAGTCAGAATATGTAAACACTGATACGAACAAAGGACTCACCAGGACCACACACGTGTCGACCAATGAAAACGTCCCCGAACGTCCGATTCCAGCGCTACAGTGCACCACGGCGGGCCCGTGGTCCACCCCCAACGCTCCCGACTCGCGCACTTTGAAGAGGAAGTTAAGGAAGGATGCCGGGGACTCGGGGACACCGAAATCTGGCCACGTGGTGTAATGAAAGTGGAAGATCTCTCTCTTTTCCCCGGTCTGTGAGAGCACACGGAGGTCTCATTAGCGGGTACAAAGCTTTCATTTATCTGCAGTTTGTCAGTGCTTATTTTTTTTTGTATTTTTATCAGCTCTGTTTGAGGTGAGCTGAGGTTATTCCAGTGTTTGAGAGCTGAACTAAGCAAACACTTCCAACGGTTTCAGTTTCAATTCATGCAAGAAAAGCAGGTTCTGAAAGCTTGCCACATCAAACACGTGCCGTGTTCTCATGCTCGTTTTTCTTAAAACCACCTTGACAGTTAATAAGAAAGATGGATTCAAGAAAATCATAACAGGAGAAACATAGTAGTTAGAGCATATACTGTGTATTTTACATAGTGGAATCTACAGCTCACATACACTGAAAATACTTTGGATGTGTGGAAATATAAAACGGTTTAATCCGTCGGTTAAAACAGAAAACGTGATTTCAGTTCTAAGAAGCCTCAGAAAACACGTGTTGGTGTGATACCCGTGAACCATTTCACTTCTTCTCTGACACCTTTAAAAGGGAAAGTCCCTGGTAGTAAACGAAAACCTACGCTAATGTTCTGCAGCTCCAACACTCTGGTGGTGTAGTAAGACTTGGTGTCTTCTGACAGCAGCGTGACCAACAGACGAGTGTCTCTGAAGGCCATCTCCCTCTCCTCAGCTGTGGGCCAGTACTGAGCACACTTTTCCTGTCACACACACACACATGGAGAAAGTAGAGAAACGTGGTGAGAGACACCAAAATACACCGGATTAAAAGCAGATGCTGGTCTTGAGGTAAAGCAGCTGACGACTAACAGGAGGACAGGTTGATCCTCTCCACTGAGACGAAAAGCTGGATAATAAATCAAACAATGCTTCGGATAAACATCCTCTTTGTCTTCTCTCTTCCCCACAAACCTGCACACGTTACTCACACAAACAGTTCATGTCACACTTACATAATAATACACTTTCGCACTCTCAATATGTTGCTTTTCTATTAACATAAACAACTACACATCTATACCGAATCCAACCTCTGCTTTGTGACACCGAATATATTGAAACACAGCTCATTGTGCTACAGCTGTTATCTATTTTGTTGCGCATCTGTCGTTCTAATTTAGGTCATTTTTTTTGTGTTTTGTCACATTGCAATTATAATAATAATCTAAAATTGAAATGAGTCAGTTCTATGTTTTGCATATATTTTGTTTTCACAGTATTATTTAGGTATTTTTGTGATTACAGTTCTTACACCAAACTGTAACATAACAAGAAAAAAAAATCCTAAAATACGCATAATATACTTTTTTTTTTAACTTTTATTATTTTACTTCCCTCCTCTTTTTATTAGTATTTTAACCTATTTTTTGTTGTAAAGCACTTTAAACCTCATTTCTTGAAATATATATAAAATGATGATTATTATTATTATTGTTATGAACCAGTAATGGAAACAATGAAATCTTCCTCACATAAAGTTAAGATGAGAAGTTTGACTCAACTCCAAAACAATTCCTGATTTATTACACTTAATATTATTCAGGGAAGAGCAAGTCTTCTGTCAGTACTGCGGTCAAATACTCTGACATATCTTTAAGTTATATCTACAACAAACACGTCACCATGCAGTCTGTTCTTAGTAAATAGACAACAGCCAGAGCTGTTCAGGATACGTCTATCATGTAACCGTCCCTCTGTAGGATTGGAGAGTCGGCCTACATAAAAGGATCCTTGTGAGGTTTATCATATTCGTGGACGAGGTACTTTTTTTTTTTTTTTATATATCTTCTATTTCCAAGAAAACACTCAGCGAGAGAATCTCATGACCCGGCGAGATCCAATCCAGCTGCTTTACTGAGAAAGAGAGAGATCACAGCTGCTCTGCTGAGGGAGTGTTAGCACGCACGCGCACGTGTGTGTGTGTGTGTGTGTGTGTGTGTGTGTGTGTGTGTGTTTAATCAGCACATCACAGGATCAGAGGATTTAAAAGGAGTTGAGAGGTTCGGCTGCGTCCTAGTTCCTCACGTACATCTGTGAACACACTATGAAAACAGTGAATTCCTGTTATCCTGCTGACCGGAGAGGGACGCTTCACAGTCGACCATTTAATCAAACATGTAGAAATGATTTCACACTGTGAGCGGGCTGCAAACTTCAACAAAGTATGCGTGTGTTGCTGTGGATAAAGTGGTCGATGTGTGACTAGTCTTTCTGTGGTCTATTCATTATTTCGGCAGTCTGTCTGTCTGTGTTATGTGTGTGTGGGTGTGTACGAAACCAGACAAATGTCAACCCAGACAATGTGATGCCGTTTTATTACCGTGTACTTACCGAACCTTT
Organism: Pholis gunnellus; assembly: GCF_910591455.1. NCBI lineage: Eukaryota > Metazoa > Chordata > Actinopteri > Perciformes > Pholidae > Pholis > Pholis gunnellus. The sequence continues at coordinate 9,785,488 of NC_136543.1, forward strand.
CTCGATGACCCTGTTGAGCATAACGATCGCCTTGGTCTTCTGCTCCCAGATCATGAGCCAAAAGTGGCCACAGGTGTTCCTGAGGGGTCCCTGTGGACAACAAACACACACACACACACACACACACACTAATCAGTTACACGGCAGGACACTGGGAAATCATTTTCAGTTGAAGTGTGTGTAATCTTTCCAGCCTGACTGAACATTGATAACATTAAGCCATAATTAATCTGATAACTGTGCAACTAACAGGTGGTTATTTAAAAGGCCAAGACTGCTAAAGGTTACGATGTGGTTGAGATGAGAAAATGTCACTCTGTAAGGCGCGATATCTTTAAATGTCTCTCAAATAACACAGAATAGATAACGTTCACAAAGGCAATGCTGAGACACTGTCAACAAGTCGTTGCTTTTGTTGCTTTTTTTGTCATTTGTATATTCAATAAAATGTAACAGGAATTTTAAAAAACGCCATCACGTAGGGTAATAAACTTAAGGACTGTGAAATACTCAAACCCTGATAAGTAATGAATTTCAGAGCGTCTCTTATCAGTGTTGTGGTCCATTATAAATACTGAACAAAATACGGATGAATGGTGCAGTATTTTTGCACAGAAGGTTTTCATATTTTTGCAAGATAACATCCCAAAAATGTCTGCCTGTTGATCCACAAATATCGCAAGAAACTTGATATTTCTGTCGTGTCACGTCGACTTGAGCAAACTTCCTGTGGCTTTTAACTAATGACACAGTATTCAGTTTATGGTGAGCAAGAACCAGTTTTATCAGCCCAGGCTCAGTTTTCTGTGGTCATGCAGGCAAGAAAGAAAAAACATTACATGAAAAAAAGTAAATTTTGTCCTTTCATTTGCTGAAGACATGAGCATGTTCAAAGTTGTGTGGGATGAAGACGATGTTTGGTTTCTGTTCAGTACGTTAAAGTTCACATCTATGGCCTGATTAATAAGGATAGTTATAACATATATTCTGATATGTTCATGGCTAACACTAACACTGTCTGTAGGCAAGGGTGTTGTGAGAACACACATATAAAAAAAGATTTAATTATCACTCAATTATGTATCACCTTGCTTAGTTTTGGTATTATTGTTTTTTACAGTTTATGCAGAAAAGGATACAAAATAGACCATGATGGTGATATTATAATTTTAATCCGCCATTTTCTCAAAGGTTGCAATTTTATAAGTGTAACTGTTTATAGATTAATGTAGCAAATAATTAGGTACAAAATACTGTGTGACCTTTACATAAATATTTCCATTAATAAATAAATAAATCACAATATCATGAATTTATGTGCTTGTATGTATACAAACATAATAAATAACCATTATTGATGAATACCAAAGTTAAGAAAGATCAGGATTAAACAGGCTACTTCTACTACTACGTAATTTACTAAACATATCAAAGATAGAGCAGCAGAGAGAGCACACTCTCACCAGATGTACTTTACTTTGTAGCTACATAAACACACACAATGTGTCTCAGAACCACACACACTCCTCCAGTTCACAGCGATGCAGAAGCTTTACACATCACTTATGATTTAGGTAAATAAAAGCACTTCTTATCATCCATCAGGCTCAGTGGCATGACATGTACACACATACTTCACAATGCAGTCTGGAGAACAACAACCGGCCTGCTGCTCAGCCAATCTAGTACCTTTTAAAGCGCTATACAAATAAAATGTATTATTATTATTTATTACACTTATTTACTTATCTGGCATATCTGCCACAACACTTAACGAGCCTTACAGACTTCCAACTGAACAGTTTACACCAAAGTAATGGCAAGAATGTATCAATTAACGCTGTGCCGTTAACACGTTATATTACAGTACTTAAATAATAACATATACACTTTCATGTAGCTTTTGTTAAGTTTAGTGGTGAACTTTTTCAGCGCCTGAATGATCAGTTAAATGATAATTCATCTGTATATCTGTATCTGTTTGGTTGGACAAAACCAAACAATCTGAAGACGTCACATTGGTGTTATGGTTATAAACGCTATATAATATATTTATATATGTATTATAAAAGCCTGGGACTTGCCTGAGTCAATATGTAACTTCTCTGGGCTTCCTCCATGACCAACAGACTTGCATTGATGTAGTCGTTGTCCGTGCCCTCCAGCTTCACCCGGCTGTGATCGACTGCAGGCAACAATGAGAGGAAAATGATGCGTTCATTATTATAAGATTGGCTGTAAACTGACCAAACACTGTTAGCAGAAAAAAAACATCACACTGGGAACAAGTTTCCACCAAAAAGTGTACCTACATGGACTGACATCTCTGTATCTGTTTCGGTTGCGGTTCTCTGGACACTTAGCCACTTTGAAGGAGCACTCGTCGGACTGATTCCTTATTTCCTGGAAACGACAGTGAGATTGTTTATAAACAAGAATAGCATTAAACTAGCGTTAGATATGAGCAAGCAGGAACCCAGTAACAACCTAGCTGAGATGCGTTTGTCCAATAAATACATAGTTACTTTCAGCACTGACCATTACACAACGTGTCGAAATAAGATCCTAGTAATAGAGTATAAAGTCTCTATGTAATGTAGACGTTAGCTAATCACAGTGAGCAACAACCACATGCACCATAACACCGACTAAACTAACGGTAACATTCACGTTACCGTATTTATTTAGTTGTTGCAGACACGCTGAAAATAAATAGAACCGGCAGAAAACTAAAATATGAAGGAAACTGTCGATAAATGACAGGTTACATATCGGACAGTTGATGAGCTAGCCTGTTAGCTTGCTAGATTAATGCGCGCTTGAGGTACTATCTGTGTTAGCTTCGTGCTAGCTATGCTAACAGACTTACTAGGTAGAGTTTTTGCCACTGGCCCTCTGAATCTATGTCTTCAAAATCCTGGTCCATTTTCACCGTGGCAGTGCCAGTCTGTTGTAATCAAGGTACGTGTACTTAGCTGTCCGACTATCTACCTCATTACTTTGTACAGGCTGGAGGAGCTTTTTTTGTCGAAAGGATTAATAACTTCCCTAAGCTAACGAGCTCTCGCTAGTGTTTGTCTAAACGCTGTGGTGTGTTTGTCCGTTATCTCGCTGGTGCAGTTGACATCTGAAGGAGCGACGTGTGCGCATGCGCCAAAAGAGGTCCTCCGGTGGCTGTCAAAAACAAACACAGCAAAGATATTCACTGAGCACGAGATGTCAAACAACCATCACCAACTGTCTAGAGCGCCTCTGTGAGGAATACAAAATAATATGATTTCACCACATAAATCTGTAGATTATTTTTGTTATATTAGAAAAATACGTGTTTATAAACACGTATTTTTTTGGGAGAACGTTCTTGTGTATTAATACATTTGATCGCTATGTTGTTTAACTGTTAGAGCTATAGTTGTTCAATTTAATGATAAGTGATCAAAAAAATCTATTAAGATTATTCTTATTTTTGTTAATTAATTCATAATTTGGCCCATAAAATATCTGAAAATAAACAGTGATTTTAAAAACTAGGTTGAATGGTGAACATGTTTTAACATGCCTGAAACATAAAGACACCTACAGTGATGTGATGATCCCCCACGAGAGCGGTAATCAGCATGCAACAACCTTGTACGGACCGGCAGTGTTGAAAACCCTTACATTAGATTCAAGAAATGTGACATACATTATGTTGAATTACATGGAAGTGATGAAGAAGCCATCTAGATTATTACTTTTCATAATCATTTGGCCATAAAAATGCAATTCATGGCAAATGTGACACAAGATACATTATGTGTGATATGGCTACAGTGATGATTACTGCTTCCATACATACAAAGTCTCTTTATCAGCCGGCTTTATCAGAGTATATTGTGAGAACGAATTACACAAGACAGAAAAACACAAGTTGAAGACAATGTTCTCTTTCAAACTACTGACAAATATTAAGAAGCCCTGAGGAAATGTGACAAACATTTAAAAACACACATATCTGCCGGCGAGCAATGTGACATTACAAAAAGCAGAAAACAGTTTGTGACTGTGTGTGTTTTGGGCCCTTGTTGGGAACATGCTTCCATTTGGGGGCAAAAAAGCTGTTCCCCATCAGTTAAACAATTATATGTTATGGTTAAGATGTGGTTTTTGGTATACAGGTATACCTAAGTGACAAAAGCATGTAGAGAGTGTATGTGTGTGTGTGTGTGTGTGTGTGTGTGTGTGTGTGTGTGTGTGTGTGTGTGTGTGTGTGTGTGTGTTTGTGTGTGTGTGTGTGTGTGTGTGTGTGTGTGTGTGTGTGTTTGTGCACATGTAGTATAATGTCCCTACAAGATGGCAGGATCATAATTCATGATGGAAATAAAACTACTCTTAGTGGCCACAGGACAGCAGTATTTCCACTGCTAGATAAACACTGGCTGGAACTGGTATATGTGATATCACGAACAAATAATTTAGATAATAACAGAAAATGAAATCCAGTCATATTAAGATTATTTGCCTTTCTTTTGATATGTCAGCAGAAAGCAGACTGTGAAACAACAACAACAAAAAATGTGCTAACAGTTCATTTCATATCTTCAGAATAATGAAGCTAAACACAGAAACCTATTAAGGCACAATCATCTACAAGAATTTAATAGAAACACATTGGTACCAGGTTTGGCTAGCAAAGATTATTTACGTTTCAATTGACTAAAAAAGACGCATATTCCATCATGCAATGCTGTATGTCAATGGTCCAAATTAAAAGCCCATTTAAAATTACTAATTGTATTTATTTGACTTCAACAGACAGCTTAACAGCAAGTTCAAATGGCCCAATAATTAAATTCAGAGGATACAATTCATGGACTGATTTCAACCTCTTCCGGTTTCTTTGTTTACCGCTGGAGGGCAACTGGCATCCCTGCTGCTGTCACCTATTGGTCTGGTGTGTAAAGAATGTTGTTAAACATCTGTATGAGCTTCTCTGGCAACGTGTCAAGTCAACAGCTGCTATCAGGAAAAGTTGTTCGGATTGAACAACGTGGTTCACCAATTAGAGCAAACACATCATGGGGAAAATGTATGTTATTTTATACTGATAATCCACCACGTTTCAGTTGGCATTAATAAAGCAGCAAACAACTATGTGCCATGTAAATATAGTGGAGTAATGGCTACCTGAGCAGAGAATGAAGGCGCAGCACAAGCCATTAGAAATAATGGGTTTCAGAGCACAAAGTGTTGTGGGGTTTTTTTTCTGAAAGGGCCTTTAAATGCTGACCCCCGGCTCCATGTTGAGAGCTATGTGGAGGCAATGCATATATGCTTTGGATTCAGTATACAGCACCTTTAAGAACACTTTCAAATGACTTCTACTAGTAATGGAGTATTTATTTATTTTTGTGTTAGTAAAGAATGTGAGTACTTCTTCCGCTGTTGGCAATCTATCCGTTGGAAACGGATGGATTCATCTTATTGTGAAAAGTGGACACCTCTGACCGGAAGTACCAATGTTGTCTGTAGCCCACCGGCTTGACAACAATATCATTTGGGGAATGTATCCAGGCTGTCCGGCGAAGTTTTCTGCAACAAATGTGCGGCTTTACTGGGAGATGGAGACACCAGCGTTCACTTCTGTTGTGAATTAAAAAGGAGATCCGGTGTAGACGTAACGGTAAGTGTGCGCGGGGATAACCTTTATAATTTAGTAAATATTACACAGATCACAACTTCCTCCTCTGCGAGGCTGACGAGCAGCTAACCGTTAGCAGTTAGTAGCTCTGTTAGCTTGTGTATATACTCCTCGTTATACACTACACGGGGGGCACAAAGCCTCTGCTGGCACCAGATTAAGTGGTGTGGTCGTTCAGCTTGTTTTCTTATATAAACCATATGGTCAGCTGTCCGTTGAGTCAGCAAACATCACAGCTCAGCTTTAGTCATGAACTCTCTGGGCAGATTAAAGTTAGGCAGTATCTTTCCTACTAGACGTCGTTAGCTAGCATGCTAACGTTAGCCTGGTGGAAAGTGTAAACAGAATGAGGTCCTTCCTGTGCCGAGCTTCAGATGACTAATATCTGGTCTTTTTTCGTTTCTTGTGGGTTATTTTAACGTTGCCACTATTATTTATATCAAACAAAGCATTTCTAGTAAATGTACTTGGTTTTCTATTAATGCGAAACTACATTATCCTGTATTTATTTGCAGAGACTGCTGACTGTGGTATAGACATGCTTCACAATGTCAGGATTAGGGTTTTTAACAAATGGTTTAATGTGTTTTAAGCTCTAATAATCGACTCAATTGTAGTGTATCATTTGGTGCCCTATTTTGCTAATTTAATTATTTTTGTTTCACATTTCTGCAGCATTTGGTCTTCTCGTGAAGTCATTTAGTGTTATTTGTCCCATCTAGGCACCCTTCAGTGAATGGAAATAATATCCTTCAATGTTTTTCTGTCATCAAGCTGTTATAGCACAGTCAACAGTGTTTTGTGGAACAGATGCATTTTAAATTACTGGGCACAGTCCTTCTTTATTTAATGTGTTACTTTTATAGCACGCCTGCTAAATTAATTCAGGTCGTCCTCACTGGAAGGTTTCGATCAGTGAGTCATAGTGCTTTGCTTTCTCCTCATGGCTCGTTACTGTTTAACTTCTGAATGTAAACTGAATTAAATTAGTTTGTGCGTTTTGGTAACATGTTGGGACGCACGTGTATGTTGAAGTTGCATTACCTAAAGCTCATCTCATGCCATGATTCAGTTACTTGTCAGTGGCATCTCTCAACACAAGCTTTACACACAAATATCAAAATTGTGTTGTTATTTTTAAACAAATTCTAACATCTCCTATATCCTAAAGCTTATATTTTATATTTTACATAACAGAACAGAGTAAACTTGTGCTGAAGGAAGCTACTCTTGTGTTTTTTGTCACTTCTTGACACAAGGCCGTGGACCATCACCCCTGAATTATAATAATAATAATAATCAGGGCAAGAATTCTCCAGTCTAAACTAGTTTTAGGTTACCTTACCTACATTTTGTCAGTTTTGCAGTGGACAACATTATGATTGTACTCAAATATTTGTTTGAGTATGATCATAAGCTCTGCTATGTGACGTGTCAGTCCTGTTTATTCTTTTCAGAACAAAAAATAGTATTTAAATGTGAGAAATGCTTGTTGTTCCTTAGAAAGAGCCCCCCGTCTGATACTGCCGGTAGATATGCTGCTTGATATTCCTTTTTTAAGTTCATCGTGTATATATAGACAATCAAAAACATTTCATTTTAAGATGTAGTTGTATAATCAAGCGATCGTCCCCCTTCAATCATTGGAGAGAACTGACTGAGAGACAGCAACCTGTGACACATGATCCATCACCAACGGGCTGTGAATCGAAAGAAAACATTTGCTTTTTCCGCAATAGTACGTTCTACAAACGTTGACTCTTGTCTTGACTTTTCCTTCTGGCTTGATGAACGAGCGAGCAAACATTTGTGCACCAGGGAACACGTTGACATCATTTTAGACTGTGAGCGATGGCTGTTCTGGTTTCTCTTTTGGCCTTTTGCGTTATCACCGTTATCTTGGTATTTCTGTTAATCTCGGAGTAATTCCAAAGAATTTACGACCATGTGGATGCAGATAAAACAAAGTGTTTTTAAGAGATTGTACTCAAAGTGTCAAGAGTATGTCTATAGATAATAAATGTCTGAAAACATTTTGTGTTTTCAGACCCTGTTTTAGTCCTCTGCTTATTCCAGGATGTTTGTCGGTTAGATCTGCAATGTAACAATAACTGTAATTAGTAACTTTTATTTTTTATCAGAAAATAGAGCAGTGTTTGATAATATAATTATATATTTATTGACACACACTAATGTTTGTACATTACTGATTGCGGTCCTGGAAGCAGGAAGTGCAAGAAACTCTTTGCTCAGGAATGAAGTTGTGATTGAAATGAATGTGCAGCAGAGTTTAGACTCCTAGAATACATCCGTGATGTGACTCTCCTTTATCCTCCTCGTCATGTGTCTCCATGGTGCTGAATGGAGAAATGGCAAAAATAAATAAACCATTTTTTTGCCTCCTAATTATTGCATCTTTAGATGCTCGGGCTCCTCACAGTGAACCAGATGCAGTGGAAAAGTACGCTTACCCTGTTGGCTAAATCACACTGTTTTGTAAATAGTGCTGGAAGTCGCCTCGGAGGCGCTCACTCTCTGTTGAACGTCAGATATTATTATTATACTTTGGCTGGCAGATAATAGGCTAAATAGAGGTTCATTAAGCTATGCTGGGTTATTCCGATGTCCAGCTGACAGAAAGTTGACCCACAGCTGATTAATGCTTCGCAGTCTAACAATAACTTTCCCCAGGATTCATTTGCTTCAGACGGATGACTGGTGCTGCAGACAACTGCTTTTACTGAGTTTGTCACCCAGTCTCTGGGCTGTTACGTTGTCCCAAGCTGTAATAACTGAATGCATTGTCACGACCAGGAAGTCTGTCCCCTGGAATGTCACCGGAAATTAGCGTACGTGACGACCACTTTGCAGAGGAACACTTTGCGCCTCTCGTTTCCAGCGATGGAAGCCGATCATTGCACGTGGGACGTCTGTGAAGGCGGGCACCGGCCACCGAACCCACAAAATCCCAGGAAGTTTACATCATCCATCCCTAGATTTGGATTGCAGCTTTGAGAAACACTGCAGGGATTCCTTCTAAATACACTCCATTTCACCTAAAACCAAACGATGTGCACCTCCGGAAATTGCGGCATCGTCAGCGATGTGATAAACTGGAGGTGGCTCAACTACAGCTTTGTCAGAAATAGGAGACGTGGATTTGTAAAGACCCAAAGTCTAATTCAATGCTCAGGAAATGTTGACGCATGTTCATTGTAAAGGGTGTTATTGTAAGCTGAGAGTTCAAACTAGCACACTGAAAAATATAGTTTGTGTGTCTTCTATGTTAATGTGACTTTGGCTTGTATGTCGTTATACTGTCGTACTGTATCTGTATGGCTGTACTCCAAAGAGACAAACACATTTTAAACACTTGCTTCTTTATGTGCTACGAAAGTGGCCCAAAGTATCTGCCTGGTAGACGTAACAGCATGAACGAGTAAACGGTTGCGATTAATTCTGGCTTTGACTTAAAAGTACATTTGACATTGAAATAACATCCAGTATGGCGTTTCAGTTTTACACCATTTAATGTCTGTAGTACCGTGAAACCATTAGCATTTGGATTAGACTCTGAGAGACGACACATCTCGCTGGTGTGTGTGCTGATATTTTTGAAAACCACTTACATTTTCTCTCCAGCACTGAGACAGTGAGCGATACCGACCTGTATAATAAAACATTGCAGTCTGCTTATGTACCTAATTGTCTCTGCAAAATTACAGCCGATGGAAACCTGGATTTATTTAGTTCACTGCGATGCAAGAGCCAACGTTATTGCTTCGTGATCTGGAGAGCCATACTGGTTAAAACCATTACCACTGCGGCCCCAAGTAACACATCTTGAAACAAATTAAAGTGTGATTCAGTAACCTTACAATGACCCATCTCTCCTCGGGAGGAAACTGCGAATGTAGATCCTACTACAGTGGTTGTCACGCTGTAGCATCAGCTGATGCAAACTCAGTGATTTCTTTTGAAGAGCGGATGGAAGGGGGAAAACGTTGGTTTCCCCCCCCCCCCCCCCCCCCCCCGGGGTTGTCTCAGGAACTGGGACACCATCCCACTGTGTATGTGTGTGTGTGTGTGTGTGTGTGAGAGCCGTGGTAGCATGTGATGTGTGATTGGCCTTGAGCCAACAGGACTTGAACACATGCATGTGCACGAACACAAATGCACGACCGCAGTCGCACGGAAAGTCCCGCTCACTCTGTGCACAGTGCAGCGGCAGGCTTTTCCACTTTAATTACGCCTTGGGAGCGTAATTTCACATCGAGTTGAGGGTTGGCTTGAAATTGCTTCTCTGTCTCGTTAAAAGTTTTCCTCTTGCTCACATGACTTGGCTAGTTGACCCGATGCATCATCGGCCTTTGTTATAATGTGGAATTATAGTGTCGGGACTTCACTTCAGCCTCACGGTGGAAGTTATTAGGTTAAGAAAAGCTAAAAGTTATTGGTCCAAGACAAAGTTCACAGAAGTGTTTAACAGGCTACAGTAGTGTGCCATGTCTCCAAATTCAGCAGTATGTCTTCGGAGCGGGTGGCATCATGTTGTGCCCTTATTTTTTCGAGGGATATCCACTTCGTGACACACCTCAAGGAAGTCTGATGTGTCGTCTCACGTCACCTCATGTCGCTTTACCCACTGGTGTTTCGTGTAGCTTGAATTACAGATGTCATACGCAGGCTTTGGGTTTCAATTGTGACTCTTAAAACTATCAGATCGAGCAATTAAAACACTTTATTCTTTACGGCATGGCTGCCGTGTTAATGGCTGAATGACTCGCAGTTAAACTTTTGGTGACTATGCTTTAAAGTTACTTCTACGTTGTAATCAGATAAATGTTGATACTCTGAATGTGAACCTCTAGCGAGGTAAAAGGACTTGATGTTTACACTGCCCACATTTTATAGCTCTTTTATTATTGTGTTATGATCAAGGTGTGTGTGTGTGGAGTAGACTGAATGTAAACACTACGGGGAAAGAACTGTTCATTGATTGCCAGTTGGCATCGGTCAGTTATGAAAAAGTCGTCACGATTGTCAATTTAATATGAATTTTCAAAGTAAGATGAGACGATAAACTGCACCAAAAGGGCCAAATCCTTCTTGTTGGTTTGTGTAATGCATGTCAGTACTGGTTGAATTATCTCAACTTAGAATATTTGGTTGATGTGGAGGACGAAGGAGAGTCTAAACACGTGCAGACTAGTCACGTATTTAGACTCTGGCTTATAGCCGTGCAGCTCAAACACTAAAGTAGCTGTAGTAAAACTTAACTGCTGCCTGCTTGTCGTCGTGCGGGGAGATAAACCGCAGCCAGTCAGAAGACGGTTTCTAGGTTATGAGAGTCTGTGCTCTGCAGGATTTCTGTCCCAATCGAGACTTGCGGCAGACTAGTTAATTAGTCACCTCTTGGCTCCCTCTGGCATTTTCCTGAAATGAGTCTCTCATGACAAACACACACTCAAGACACAAGTTTGGAGCATTCAGAAGAGGGAAATCCTTCTGTTCCTTCACTTTTGGTATTCTGCTTAAAAGCAAAGTCTCGCAGTGGATTGATATTCATCTCATATTTGTAGGTTTGTCACAAAAAAATCCAGATTCAGTGAAAGTTCAACGTCCTGTGGTTTAAACCTTGTGAGAAGTTAAAATAAAGATCGAACCGATGTCTAAACCGGGGCACTAAATGTGTTTGAACAGCGGTAACGTGTTGAACTAATAAGCCAACATATTAAATTGTGTCTCTCGCGGTAAAACTACAAACACTTGGGGGATGAGAGTATTTTTTAATAACAATCTCGAGCCCTCAGCTGCAGCACCTCTTGCTGATGTCAGTCGTTTTTTCTGCAGCGCTCTGTTTTTGTTGTTTTCCAAACACGAATACCAAAAAAAAACAAGTTTCTTCACTTAAGCTGATTTTTAAAGTGGATTTAGGACTGAAAAATCTAAGCATTCAAATCTATTATTTCCCTACTGGCCACGTATTTATCCAGATGTTTTTATTACCACTGGGTGTTCTTGTTGATAAAAAGGTGCAGCACAGAAATGCAAATAGTGACACATTAGCGCTCATTTTATTCTGCTTTACTTGGTCCCTTTTTAGGAATGAGTCCAAGGCAGAGATGTTTATCCAAAACATGTAAATTCATCAGCTGGATCTGTCAACTATGGAGGCTTGCATAGCACCACACCCACACAAACTGTGTTGGTTTATTTCAGAATGAAATGTGCTTCTCATTACTTGAAAGTCACTACTACTTTAACTACTTACACTTGTTTGGTTTCTGTGGCGTCACCTTCAAACAGCGATCCTTCACATCCGCTGTAAACTACTTGCTCTCCAAGATGAAGAGTTATGCTTTTAGTTGTTCATATTGTGTAAAAAAACAAGAGCATGTGGAAGCACTTGAGACGAGGTGTGGCCACATCTGAGATGCATGATGGGGGGAAAAAACATACGTATGACTAACACGCGCTCTCCAGAGAAAGCCTGCAGATGTTTTTTGTAAGCAATCGCGCAAAACACAGAAGATGCGCCTAAAAAGATGCCTGAAGCCGGCCAGAAAACTCTTCAATGAGAGCTGTCGTGTCTTACATTTTGTCAGATTGTTGTTTTTTTATGCCGTTTTGAATCTCCACTTCTTGTTATGCATCCTGAATCATCCAAATGCTGCAGAACATTAAAAGTTAATGCATTCAGCTTTGGCGCTGTACCTGATTTTCCATTTCTTTCTGTCTCCCGTCAGGTTGGTGTGTCGTCACTGTGAGTTAAACCATGGACGGACCGCTACAGGCCTCCGGACCAGCTTCCGGCCACTATGTCCTAGCTAACAGCAGCACAGCCCCCTCCCCCGACCATCCTGTCCTTTAAAAACCCCAAGTCCCTCTCTACATTTCCCTCCCTCGCCCAGTCCCTCACCCCCCCCCCCCCCCCCCCTGATGTGGTGATATCTGGTCGTACCACCCTTCTAGCGTGATGAGCAGCCTGCCCCAGCAGCATCATGGCAGCACAGGCTCCGAGCGAGACCTCCACTCCGCCGCCTCCTCCATCAGCCTCCCGTCGGTTAGAAAGACACCCAAAAAGCGCCGCCTGTCCCTCCACTCACTCTTCAGCCGCCGGCGTCGGCCCGACCGCGACCGCGACCCCAAGCGCAAGTCCAGGCCTCTGCAGGCCGGAGCCGTCATGGACGCCGTCGTCAGCGCCGAAAGCGTCCAGTCGGAGCCGGTCCACGATAAAACCTCTGCCCCCTGCGCTCCGGCCGTAGCATCGACCTCGTCGTTGGCGGGTTCTTCTTCTTCTTCGTCGGAGCTGCTGGAGTGCCCGCTGTGCCTCCTGCGCCACGCGCGCGAGCTCTTCCCGGACATCATGACCTGTCACCACCGCTCCTGCGCGGACTGCCTGCGACAGTACCTGCGCATCGAGATCTCCGAGTCGCGCATCAACATCTGCTGCCCCGAGTGCTCGGAGCGCTTCAACCCCCACGACATCCAGATGATCCTGGGCGACCGAGCCGTCATGGAGAAGTACGAGGAGTTCATGCTGAGGAGGTGGCTGGTGGCCGAACCCGACTGCCGCTGGTGCCCGGCCCCCGACTGTGGGTAAGAAGGAGAGCGTGAGAGATTATATCTGCTACTGACAGATGAACGCGTGAGGACAACCCGCTCTTTACATGAAATATGACTCTCCAGCCGAATCGAGGGGAGAGCGATTAATGGCAACACAGCCAGTTACCCTTAAAACATCAAGCATGTGGGATTATTTCCACACAAGCTACAACTTCTATTTCGGTTACCTGAGGTGCGCTTCATGTTTTCCTTCTTTTCAAATACAAAAGTCCCAAAATAACATAGCAAGCAGCTGCATTCAAAAACCTCCAAGGCTGTAAACTGGCCTTTTGAAGTTCACCCGGCTTCTGCATTGATGCCCGAGTTATAAATAACTCGTAGCAGTAATAGACCCGTTTGTTCTGTCAGCCTCATGAGTCAGCCAAAAGGCAGCAAGTGATGATGATGATGATGCCTATTGTTGTCAGAGCGTACCTGGCATTTCTTCTCACCACATAATGAGTAAAGCTGGGAGTGATCGGCCTGTTGTTAAAGATGATAATCATTGCCGCTCCTTCATATTTTGTTGACTGTAAAGCACTCTCTAAAAAGTTACAAAGGGCTTTACATGAAAATAAATATGTTATTGAAACTCTGAGGAGGAGATGGTAGTTCTGGTTTCAGTCTTTCGCGAGGAGGCGATGGGGACGTTGAGGGTCAGGTCGGGGTCTCGTATGTTTGCTCTCAGGGGCCCGAACTGAAGCTAACGACGTTATGCTCTGTGTGCTCACGAGGTACAACCTCCATGTATGCAGCAGAATCTCTACTGTTCATCTGCATTTAATGGCTGTACTCCTCTCTCCCCCTCTCCCTCTCTTTCTCCCTCTCTCTCTGTCTCTCTCTCTCTCTCTCTCTCTCTCTCTGTCTCTCTCTCTCTCTCTTTGTTGCGTATCAACACTGCTGACCCTGTCTGTAAGAATAATGGCTCTTTCATGAGCTTGTTTCAGCTCTTCTTGCTCTCGTCATCTAATCAGTTTAGCTCCGGCTCAGCTGTCACACTCTCCGCCGGTAAACGCTGTCGCTCCTAATTGTTGTATAATTACTGGTGCAAGATATTGGGTCAGATGTAAGTAATCCTCTGAAGAAGTATTTGACGTAAAGAGAGAGCCCTGACTCCACAGTGCACACACCAAAAGGTCCATTTGGGAGTTCTTCCGTCCACTTTACGACTTCTGCACCATTTGCTGTGGTTTCTGCCTCACCGAGGTGTGAGGGGACACTGTCTAGACAGAATGGTCTGCAGGTGTATGGTGCCCACACACAGTACGCCTGATGCTGTGTGTCAGTTTCTAGGGAACATTAATGAAAAGGGCATCGTGAAAGGATGCCATGACCTCATTTTCAACTTTCATCCTTTTATTAACTTTGCCTCAAACAAAGACCCTGTGAGGGTGAAAGTGTTGGAGGTTTTAACAACAATCACGCAGAGAAAGACTTTTGATGAACCTCGTCTCCGTGCTCTGCGGTCAACTAGATTGGATCTCTGCATGGGAAACAGATTAAGAACTTTTTGTCAAGTCCAAGGGCTGCAACTAATGATTATTCTTCATTATCAATTAATCTCCCAAATATTTTCCTTATTAATCATTTGGTCTATAAAACATAAAGAACTGAAAATGCCCAGTGTTTAGTCTAAAGCCCAAATATATTCAACTTACTATAATGCAGGAAAAGCTGCACATTTGAATGAATCGATTATCAAAATGGTGTAATTTAGTAATTTAGGCATTATAACTACCACAACGTTGTCACTGTTGTGTCTTTGGTATCAGCTGATGTTAGCATGTCTATTAGATTAAATACCTATCTCATTTTGAGTACGTAAACAGCTGTGTACATCAACATACAGTCATGGTGTGTGCGTTTGATCAGCTTACGCTCCAATTCTTTCTGAGCTTTAATGGCTTTTAGGAAATCGGTGCCTAACTGGAGACGCAGCTCGGTCTCGCTGGAGGCTTTGCTCCAGATAATTACATTTATAAATAAAGATGTCAGGCTGTATGTGATTAACCTCAGAGTAAAGCCGAGTTCCTCATGCATATACTTCCAGGTGCTGTGTACTCCTTTCAACAACATGATTATTAATGTCTCATTGTATCCATATCGGAGACACAAGCAAGGGGAGACGATTGCTACAATTCATTTTGTTATTTCCATTTATTGAGGCAGTAATGGTGTTGGGATGTAAATGTCTGCTGCAACAGTTTTTATAGTGTCCTGTTAACTAACTAACTTTGCCTCGATCCTGCCGTTTGCTTCTCAGTTGCTCTCGAACAGACCACTGTTATGATTGACGAGTGTTACTGTGGAGACATGCAGTCATGCAGAACTGATTGCGCCAGTACAGATAAACACTATAAATTGCTCCTTAGTCTCTACTTTTATACTCCTGAACATCCCTACACTAGTAATTTCATCCCTGCTGACCCCTAGTGTTGTGCTAAACTACTGCATCCATGCTCTTCTATCAGCAAATACTAACCACCATTTTGACTGATTTTTCTTTCTTCTTCTTCTTCTCTCTCGCTCTCTCTCTCTCTCTCTCTCTCTCTCTCTCTCTCTCTCTCTCTCTCTCTCTCTCTCTCTCTCTCAGTTACGCAGTCATTGCGTTTGGCTGTGCCAGCTGCCCAAAGATCACCTGCGGGCGTGAGGGCTGTGGGACCGAGTTCTGCTACCACTGCAAACAGCTGTGGCATCCCAACCAGACGTGCGACACCGCGCGGCAACAAAGGGCCCAAACCCTCCGGCTGAGGACTTTCCGGTCCTCCTCCCTCAGCTACAGCCAAGAGAGTGGAGCCGCAGGTAAACGCACAAAAAAAAAAAAAACACACCCGCGCTCATCTGCACCTTCAGCACACCCCGTCACCTTTTCCAGCCTCAATGTACGCTAAAAATATTCCCTCTGCTTTCTCCTCAACCTTCAACGCCCACCAGGTGACGACATCAAGCCGTGCCCTCGCTGCGCCGCCTACATCATCAAGATGAACGACGGAAGCTGTAATCACATGACCTGTGCCGTCTGCGGCTGTGAGTTCTGCTGGCTGTGCATGAAGGAGATCTCCGACCTGCACTATTTAAGGTGAGACGAGTGCACGGTAGAAAGAACTCAGCTCATCTCTCACTCTCTCCGTTTGCCCTGACGACCCATTTCCTCTCTCTCTCTCTTTCTCTCTCTCTCTCCCTCCTATCCCCTCAGTCCATCAGGCTGCACATTCTGGGGGAAGAAGCCCTGGAGCAGAAAGAAGAAGATCCTCTGGCAGCTCGGCACGTTGGTGGGTGCGCCCGTGGGCATCGCCCTCATAGCCGGCATCGCCATCCCTGCAATGATCATTGGCATCCCGGTCTACGTGGGCAGGAAGGTGAGCAGCTAACAGCAGACTGCTGAGGAGTGACGTGGAACAGTTGTGGTCAAAAGCAACGTTTTCGTCGAGCTACAATGTGAGATGTGATACACATGTATGTCATCTAGAGGGTGAGGTGATTCTCAATGATTTTCCTCCTCAGATCCATAATCGCTACGAGGGCAAGGACATCTCTAAACACAAGAGGAACTTGGTAATAGCAGGTGGTGTGACGCTGTCTGTGATCGTGTCGCCTGTGGTAGCAGCAGTCACCGTTGGTAAGAAAGAAGGTTTTTCTCCCTCATGACTCTATTTTACCATCTGTTTCTCCACAATATTTAGAATATTTAGGATTGTTGTTTTCGTGGGTTGCTAGTATAAATCCGTATAAAAGCATCGTCTGGTTTGGAAATCCTAAAACATTCGTCACATGCTGTTCTTGTGTATTCTGCTTTGAACTGTCTAAGACTTCCTCTGTTTAAGTGTGTGTTTACGTTGTTGTTCAGGTATCGGTGTTCCCATAATGCTGGCGTACGTCTACGGAGTTGTACCAATCTCACTGTGCCGGAGCGGCGGCTGTGGAGTGTCCGCTGGCAATGGCAAAGGGGTGCGAATAGAGTTTGACGACGAAAATGACAACATAGGCAGCGGGGCAGCGGCCACAGGTGAGCATCTCTTAAAAAAAAAAAGATTTCCTACGTGTTCCCAGGAGGACTCAGAATGAATAGTAAGAGCCACTTAAACACTTAAACTTAATGAAGTCTATCGTCCCCAAATGGAAACTTGTCTTTCAGTCAGTTAAAATAGTGAACACAGACTTAAAAATAGAATACACACAATCAAAATATGTAAAACAGTTAGCACACATTAAACAATGTACATCCAGAGAGTTTTTAATGTTCAACAGACCATAAAACATTTCAGATTGAAAGACTGCAAACAGGAGTATCAATAAACTTCCTATTAGATTAGATTCTTCTTTTGTCAATGACAATCAAATGTTTTTGTTAAACCTTTATTACTTCATTCCATAATGATTAAAATGTGCTTATATATTATAAACACGTTCTCTCCTGTCATACAGTCACTGTAGAGTGAATTATGAGTCATCATTATTGCCACAATCATCTTGATTTATGTCTAGCTCCTTTTTATATTGTAGTAGCTGTGTGTGCTGGCAGCAGTTTGGCTTGCTGAAGTACACCTACCTCCAGTCAGTGCCTCTGTGTGTACACGCATATGGGTTATTCATAGCCCGTGAATTGCAAAAAACGGTGGACGAGTGTTTTAGATGTGCAGCGGTGTGAAATGACGGAGGATTTTCACTGTCAGCTGGCGGCCGTGTGGGGTCGAGCTTCTCTTGCTTTCCCGGGAGGTGTTTAGGGCGAAGGGATTGTGTTTCTCACAGCTTCAGTCAACACTGTGAATGATGATAATGAATCCAAATGACAGCAGGGACTTTCACCTTTTAAGAGGGATAAAAGTCAGTAAAGTCGATAGATGTAACTTCAGAAGAACGAACTTTCGCCCCTGACCTCAATATCTCTTTTGTTTGCTGTCCAGTCGATTGCCCAGATTCTTCTTTTTGACTCAATCTGTATTTCCCTCCTCCTCCTTTTTACCCATGACATTCTCCTTCTGGTTTCTTCGCTGCACATTATTACTCTTATTTGTCAGTTAAAAGCTTCTCTAAATTAACAACCCCCCCCCCCCCCCCCCCCCCCCCCCTCCTTTCTCCTCAGACACGACCTCCGTGGCAGAGACTCGGCTCAACAATCCCAGCCTCGGAGATGGAGCGAGCGTCGGTGGCCTGACGGGCCTGAGTGTCAGTGGGAGCCACATGGAGCGCTGCGGCATGAGCTCCACTCAGCGGGACAACATGAGCGACAACGCCAGCACCACGGCCCTCGCCGGGACCAGCATCACCGGCAGCCTCTCTGGCAGCTGCTACAACAGGTAACGGACCTGGAGAAACGTCTTCGTCCATGTTGATTATTTTTGAGATAATAATATTCGGTTAGGCTTAATGGATAGATTTCATGGTATTGACTTAGTATATATATATATTATATTTAGTTTCAATTGTTATTTCCAGGATGGAAGTGCAGGCTGATGTCCAGAAGGAGCGCTGCAGTCTGAGCGGGGAGTCGGCCACCGTCAGTCTTGGGACAATCAGTGACAACGCAAGCACAAAAGCCATGGCAGGATCCATCCTCAATGCCTATATGCCTCTGGAAAGGTGAGGAGTCAGAGCTTGTTGCAGCAGCACATTTCTGACCTATTTTTGTCCTAGTTTTTGGAATACCTTACGCCAGAAGCCTTGTCGTAAAATAGTTTGAAGGAAAGTCAGTGTGTGTTTTTATCAGTAGAAAATGATGCTCGAAGCACATAAAAACAGTTACTTCTCCATAAATGTGCATATGTGCCAAAGATAGTTGTTGTAAAAGAGTGACCTTGTTTTGCAGAGACAATAGTCTGGATGTTCAGACAGACGCGGAGTCCAAACAGGAGAAGGTGAGGCACTGCAGCGTCAGCAGCAGCCTGGATGAGGCCAGCTGTAGCAGCAGCGCTGCCGGCCTTAAAGGTGCAAGCGGCGGCACGTGCTCATGTCCCGCCAGCTGCTGCTGTGCGCAGCATGACAGCCACTGCTGCCCCTCGTCCCCCTGGTCAAAGGAACCCCCCACTTCAGGAAGCAAGAAGAGGAGTGGAAAGCTTTGGAAAAGAGCCAGCAGCAGCAGCAGCAAAGGAGACGCAAAGATGAGCGAGACACGAGGAGATATGGAGGCTCAGCTTCTGGAGCAGCGCAGCACCAACTCCTCCGAGTTCGATTCGCCGTCTCTGAGCGGCAGCCTGCCCTCAGTGGCCGACTCGCACTGTAGCCACTTCTCCTCGGAGCTCAGCTGCTCGGACCCTGAAACCTCCAGACCGGCTCATCCGTCCTGCTCCGCCCCAACGGACCCCCACCTCCATCATCCCGCCGCCGCCGCCGCCGTCGCCTTCAATGACATCGCCATCGCGCCCATGCCCGAGGTGGAGAACGACCGCCTGGAGCATTATCCACCTCAGAGTAGCCACGCAGCCTTCGCCCACCGCGTGCTGTCCTCATCACCGCCCGCGTCACCGAAAGAGGAGAGTAGCGGGACGTTTCTACACATCAGCGAGGAGGGTGGAGGCGCCATCGCAGACGCGGAGCCAGAGAAGGACAAGAGAATAAAAGAGACCAAAAACTCTGCCGCGCAGCCTGCAAGCCCAACAAGAACCCGCTGTATACAAACTGATATCTGAAGAAGCTCTCCTCTTCTTTGGGCGTGGGCGTCAGTTAGCCTTATCACATAATTTCACTCTTCAGCGAAGCCCCGCCATGCATCTTGGGAAGCTGGTGGTCGAGTTTGAAGCTATACGTTTAAATCTAGTCCTATTGTTACCTGCTGTGGGTGCAGGCGGGAATATTGTGTGAATGTCAGTCCATACAGTTCCAGAGGGGGAGAGAGTTGGAGAGAGATTTAGTGAATATACTAAACGGGAGCATAGTAAAGTCGAAAGCAGATCAGTGGGTTTTGTTCTTCAGTGACAGAACAAGCAATGTGTGAACCAGAAGTTTCAGCCTGCTGTTGAAACGTCGACTGGAGCAACAAGGCCTTTAGCAGGTGGATTTGAATGTATGTGGACAGGTTGTAAAGTAGGTTATCGGGCTGACCTGCATAGTCTGACCCCCTGAATGATGTTCTGAAATACAAGCTTGAGGCAGATTTGACCCGTTACAAAGTGACGAAGCGGAATAGGTAGCAAGTAAAATGTGTTAAACTCTTTTTCAATACTAAGTTGAGCTGCTATTATAAAGCCTGAACCTATCCTCCCTCGGGACATCTGCAGAAATCTGGTTTGCATGAATCGGGGATGGATACGTCATCACTGTGGTCCACCGCTGTGCCACCATCATTCTGTGACTTCTTAAAACGGCGTGAGAAACAACACAGCTAAAGGATTGTTGAGCCTGAGAGAGGGACCAGTCCGTGCAGTAGCAAATTTATATTTTTCCATAATCGTCTCTAAGAAAACAAAAATAGTATTGTTGCTTATGTTTAAAAATGTGACTCATGATTCTTCGTGCTTTCGTCTTTGCCCATTTTTATTTTCCATTTTGGGAAAGTTGATTTTAATGTTGAAGCCCTGTGTTGGGTCCAAACTGTTTTTAGTATGATGATGTGTTGACAACGGTTCAAAATGTAGATCCTCTTTAAATAAAGTGGATTTAAGACAGTTGCCATCTTCACAAGCCTCTGTCTGCACTGGTAAAATAATAGTTTGTGTGTTTTTGGTTGCATCTGTGCAAATGTAACCATCACTACAATGTTTAGTACATTGTGGAGTTTTTAGAAGGTATATTCAAGAAAGGGAATTTTAAGTTATTCTTTGTTCACGGAACTAAGAAAAAGCCCAATCTTTACATTTGAAGCTGTAGCATTTCTTACATTTTTGTTGGGCTTGTTTTAGTGATCATTCACTAAAACTGGAAAGTCAAACAAACGATGTATTTGCAATAAGAAAAATAAGCTTTTAAATAACTATTCACGCATCAACTCACTAACTATAGCAAAAACAAACTCTCTCACAGATAAAGGTGCACATACATCTATCAGTGATTTAATATTCAGTAGTGAATGTATGATGATAACAGGGTTACATTTTTGATTCTCCCTCAGTAATATCCAAATCAAAATATAATTTTTGATTCAGAGCTTTGTGTGTATTTAACTACAATGTGTGTTTTATGTTGTTTTTCTTAAATCCTCGCAAATGATTACTGCAAATATTTTTATTTTATTTTTTTGGACCCACAGTGCCTTTTTGGGGAAAAATAATTTGTATAGTGTTTTTATTTCCTCATTCTGTATGTCTTCAAATATTAATATTAAAAAGTCATGAGAGAATGAATTATATTAGCTGTCACACTAGCTTGTTTAGCCCACCAAAGACTGCTCGCAGGCCATTAAACCTGATTCTGGGGCAGTACTATAAATCTCAATACCAAAACATTTGTTGGGGTTATGTTTTAGGAATAATATTTTAAACATATTTCCCCTCAATTAGCCAAAGTCAGTCCTCCCGTGTTGTCAGTCGGCCCCTGTTGCCAATAAACCCCCGTTTATCAGAAGCAATCTGCATTCAGAGTATCAGACGTTGTGTTCAGCAGCTGTTGTGAATTTCCAGCCTGACCACAGATTACTTTGCTGGGACGTCAACCAGCCGAGCTCAGCAGGAGCCTGAAAGAGTTGTGGTGCACCTCACATGCCTCCAGCTGCAGGATATTCCCTTCTGTTAAATATGCCTGTATGATTCCTGTGAGTTTTATATTATTATTTGAAGACTAGTGACAGGTCTATTTTCTAACTTGGTCAAAAGAAGCCTGTGCTATTTGAGAAATGACATATTCCCAAATGATTTGCTTTATTATGTGCATGTAAATGCATATCCTTAAACAATAAAAAGAAATGCAATCAAGCTTGTTGTCTGTATATTTTGACATGGAAATGATTTTCTGTAGTGTCTTCAGTTACACTTCATGCTGCCTTGTAAAATTATTGTCGACTGTATGACATCAGGTCTGCTCGGCTTTAACAGGTGTGGGTTAAGTTTATTATAACGTGCCGAGTGAGCAGCAATCGGCAATTTTGTTGCAGTATTTTTGTTGTTGTTTCCCTACAATCAAGCCACAGAAACAAAAGGCACATTAAAGCATCCATATAGCAGTTTATTATTTACATTTGCATCCAAACTATTTACATACAGTACATGCTCTCACATTCCACAAAGCAACACGTCAAGCCTCATAACAGGTGTTTTCATTTAGTTGAGATTTTTAGGCTTTTATTTAGACAATACAAGGGGAAAAAAAAGGTTGGACATATTAATTAATAAAGTATGAAAGAAATGAAGGTTGTGGCACATTGTGCTATTCAAAGATTTACATTGTTTTCGGGTCGTTTCAAAGCATAGGAATGGGAGATTTAAAAGAAAGATATTTAAAATGTGCTGCACACCAACGCCGGTGTTTTCAGTTAATTGGACCTCTGCAGCTATTGAAGTCTGCTAGAGTGATACAAATCATAGTCGTTACCGAACAGGTGTGTCAATCAAGCACCTGCCTGTAGACATCCACACAGACCTGAGGGGAGCTCTAATTAGCAAATAAAGTGAAAACACCTGCGTGTGTGGATCATGGCTGTAGGGCTTCACAAATGTGGACCTGAAGTCTGGATACAAACATGAAAATCTTACGGGAGAGTTATGTTGTTGCCGTGTAGGTTCCAACCTGCAGCACCCCAAACATTTGTTTTGTAAAGAGACTTGAACTAGTTGATGGAGAAGCCAGACACCAATCAATTTATCAGGCTGAACTGCTATCGACTGTAATCCATCACCCTGCAGGTTACTTCTCTACCACGCATGTTTAATTCTTTTGTTGAATGGAGGCTGTGAGGGATTCTATGAACAGATCCAGAGTTAAAAGCTATTAAAACTATTCTGATAAGAGTCTTTCCAAACGTAAATACTATACACCTATTCACACACAAAGACGCATGCAGTCATCTTATTTTCATTCAAGATTGAACCTGAGACCTACAATTCTTACAGTACATGATTAAGTAATGCTACCTTCAGTTGCTGGATATTTCCTAAACCAATGAAGTGACAATTTATTATCAACAACAACTTAAGCACTGAGCTCATGGGATATTTTAACCGTGATAAATCCTTATTTTAGCATCTTAAATTATAGTTTTAACGCATCACTTCTTCGGGGTCTTTAGCTGTAGAGATGTTTTATAGTAAGGTGTTGGCTCATCTTTTTTTTAAAATGTAGCAGCTGACAAAACATGTAAACAGTGACAGATGTAGCAGGAATAGCTGAAACCCTGAAAAAAAAAAAGATTGAACCAGATGACTTTTTCAACTTTTTAAAATCTTTCCGGGAGTTCCTCATCTCTATATACACAATACAGTTGAGTTGTATCCGTTTCTGTCAGTGCTTTGGGTCGTGAGCTCATTGAAACATAATGGAACCAAACCCAACATCAATAAAACAAATCAAAGTTGAATCTTGGCTGACTGTGGTAGAAATCTCAATAAGGCACACATAATACACTCTTACACTTCCCCGTTTCACTCCACCACAAAACAGCGCTCCGCAGCCTGTTACAATCGATCTGTATGTACAGTACATTACGTCATAGTGTGAATGATTTATAGTGCAAGCAGGTCATGAGTACCTTTTGATGTTAGCCTTTTTAAATAAAGCTGCCCGTTATGTAAGGCTGTGTACTCAGGAGTGGTTTGCACACATTGCAGATGGTGCAGAGCTGAAAAGCTGGTCGTCCAAGGAGCCCGTCCCAGAAGTCAACGCCAGTCATTTCATTTTTTACAGGTCGTACTTACTGCAACCGATGGCTTTAAGAGTCCTTTTCCTCCATAACTGCTACAGAACAGTACGTGCGCATACCTGTTTCATTCCTCCACAAACATCAAACCTGGAGGAAATGAGCAAAAGTCAGTAATTTGATGTTTTTGGTTTGTTGAAACATTTCAAGGCACAATATATCAGGGCTTGCTTGTTTGTTTTTTTTAACACAAAAGGTCACTCATGTTAAATCCTTAACGATATGTTTCTTACATCTTATGGTTATAAAAACTGGACATGTTAAATTGTAATTTCAGTGCAAGATATTTCTTTCTTTTATACGTAATTCCAACACAGTCATAGTTATTATTTAAACCCGTTATATTTGATCTCTTGGACATTAAATGAGGTTAGAAAGATGGTTTAGGTGAATAACATATCTGCTGAACTCAATCATGGTAACACAATATTAAGTCTGACGATGATTTCCTTTCAAAAGCTTTTCAGTTTTGTCCCTCGAGAATCACTGAATTACTTCTTGATGTTTGTGTGTGTGTGCATATAAACAATCTTTTACCCTTGGTGTGTGTGAAGTACTGTCCATCAGACTCTGTCTCAGCAAGCTCGTCACCACCTCAAGCTCTTGCTCTGCTTCCTGAACCTTTGGGTCCAGATGGAGGACTTCCTGGAGGTCACTGCTGGCCGACAGGTAGTCCTGGAAAAAATAAAATCAAGAGAGAGTGGGTGACAAAATATAACCGATAAATGAAAGCCACCACCTGTCTAATCTAACGGCTTCAAATAAATAAACGTGTGTTTATGAAGTGGGAGAGACGGGCACCTGTAGACCCTTATAAGCCAGGGCTCGTCTGTAGAAGGCCTTCTTGTTGCCCGGCTCCATCTGCAGTGCAGTGTCACAGTCCTGCTTGGCCTCTTCAAAGCGATTCAGTCTCAGGAGGCAAATGGCTCTAGAGTAGAATAGAGTACAGGGGTCAGGGAAAGCACTCTATGTACTGCTACAGGTTATGGATTGGGGAGATGGATGATCATGTGGTGCCCTCTACTGTTTTTCCTGTTATACTGTCCTTAAAGGAGATCATAAGCCAGGGTTAGAATCAGCATTACGTTTCATCCTAAGCTCTGCTTCTTTATACAGTGTCGACCTGTGACACTAAAGCACACAGCGTTTCTTTCACAGTGTAATTCAGGGACCACCTTGCTAAAGTTGATCGCTCTCGGGTTGTTTGATTGCCTACCTGTTTGTGTAGAGAGCACATTCATCAGGTTTTAATGCGAGACACTCGCTGTACTTCTTCAGAGCCTCCTGAAAGTGGCCTTTCTTGACCAGATCGTTGCCTTCCCGTTTTAATAAAGTAAAGCAGGCGTCTTTTCTCCTCACTGTTGACAGAAATGTGCAATTTAGCAACAATGCAACACCGAAACAGGTGAAAGAAAAAACAGACAACCTTCAAACCTTTTTTCCGTCTTCAGTTTCATTGAGGTTACAGATATGTTGCACTGTATTGAACGTTGTCTTTCTAGAAGCTTTTCCCCACCAGGCACAAACTTTTTCAAGAGTGATCAATAAATCCCATCAGCAGCAGTCTGAATGGACCAGAGGGGATGAGTCAACTCCTGCTTACTGAGCTCTCTACTGTGCTGAGGAAGACTTGGGGAAACACACACACACACACACACGCACACACGCACACACGCACACACGCACACACAGATAATCCTGGCCTTTATCAAGAGTACCCAATTCTAAATTATTTATCAAGTGAGACGAGAAAACTGACTCATCAAGGCTTGAAATTCACACTTGCCACACATGTCCCCACGGTTTTATTTCCTCTGGCTGACAAGTCTGTCAAAACTAATACTACATTGACAGTATGTCTTCAGTCAGACTTCTTATTCCCAAAACTGCTCCGTAGCTGAACTTGATGAGCAAAACACCAGTGTTCTTGATCTATCGACTCTGAAGCTGATAAAAACATAGTTTAATGTCACACTAACACTAGTATTTTTCTTTCAGTTTGAATGTATTAAGTTATCTTGTTTTTTTTAAGCATCCAATATAATATACACACTATATTATATATAGATATATACAATATATACTGGAGCAGGTGGGAAATAAAAGAGCATCTGACAGAGGCAGAAAGAAGTTGGTATCTTATGGTATTTTATCCTTTAAAAACTTAAAATGTTGCTGTGACCAAACAGGATTTAACAAATAAATGGGAGGTGTTAAAAACTGACATCATGCTGAACCACCTCCCATCTGTTTCCCCAGCAACAGCAGTGTGCTATTCAGAGATTAGCCCTGTGAATGTGAATGTGCTATATTCATCAAGTGTTTATCTGTGTGTGTGTGTGTGTGTGTGTGTGTGTGTGTGTGTGTGTGTAGGTCAGGTGCTTTATCTGTGTAAGATTAAAGTCCTGTGTATGGAAATGTTATGCAGAGCATACAAATAAAGCTATTTATTTATCTTTTAGTGTGTATGTGTGTGTTCTATAATGGTATACCACACAACATGTATACAAATATATTTAAATATATGATATAAATATATATGGAGCCTTCTGGTCTGTGTGAGCAGGAGCATCCTACAGGAAACCTGACCTGGATTGTTCCATTACAGCAGTGCTACAGTCTGTGTGGATCGCCTTCGCTTTTCTGCATTATTGATGATCCACCCAGACACACACACACACACACACACACGCGCGCACACACACACGCACACGCACACGCACAGACTATCTTACAGCAGGAGTGACTTCACCACTGCTCATCGGCATTTACACACCGATTTTCACTGACCGACTTCTGATGCTGCCTTATTATTCCATAATTTAAGGGGTTTTATTTAAAAATTCTCCACCCACAATTCACGATGCATCTATCTGAGGAGATAAACTATTTTGTCCAAGCAGTAGGAAAAAAACAAAAGGCGGCAGATTCCTTTTATGTCAGAACAAAAGCTTTGGACGGCAAGTAAATCACAGTTATACATAGTGATAGCTTTAATGCTATAAACTCTATTGGATCAGGAAGCACATGCTCTCGCACTCTATTCTTGTTAGAGTGCGAGTGCGTGTGCTTGTGACTTGTTTAGGGGAAGACTAGAAGGTTGTAAATCCACTTAGCACATGTTTGTATTATAAATGTACAACTCCTCACTAAGCTCAGAGGAAGCGACGTCACTGACCTTCGTCCTGAGCAGCCCGGGCGACTCGGGCTTGAGCTACTTCCTCGCTGATCGGTTTGTCTCTGTGCTGCAGCTGGACGGACAGAGGGACGGCGGGAATCTCCGGAAGCCTCTCTCTCCACTCAGGACCTTCCTGCTCGATAAGCATCTTGGTGATCCTGGCAGAGGACGCACAGAGAGTACAACATGCAGTGTAATTAGCCAGATTAATGCTGCATTGAGTCTGTAGTGTATACAGGCGGGAAACATGACGAATAAAGTCAAGTTAATGTGGCTGGTGGTGAAACGACTACAAAGAACACAACAGAAGAACAATAAATACACTTATTGGAAAGCTGTTTTGTTATCCGACTAGAAGAATTAGAATAAAAATGGACAGCCAAGTATGTTAATTTCTTGTATACTAACTGCAAAATCAGCACACTGTAAAGATCACATACTGTATACAGTTTGAAAGTGGTACATAATTAGGAAAATCTCCTTGTCAGTGAAATGAGCTGTTTGGCCGAATGAAGATGTGCAAACTTTCAGGCCTTGATGGCACAAGATTAATTGGTTCTTCAACTCTTATTAAATGCATATTGGACTATTTATTTATACATGAAGCCATAAAAAGAATGGTGTCAAATGTTTTAACCAAAATATCATAAGAACTATATGTGTAAGGATGGAACAAGTACATACTGAACAGAAAAAAACAACACTTTTGAATTAACTTTAACTTAGAAATCTCTAGGTTTCTTGACGCAACTTTGAGTTGCTACCGTTTATAAAGTTGAACTGTTTTCAGCTGACCTGTGGACGCTGTCGTGAGCCGCCTGCACGCTGGTGTCTATCTGCAGGACAGTCTTATAATCCACGTAGGCCTTTTTGTAGCGCTCCAGTGACTCATGGGCCATGGCTCTGCGTAACAGGGGCTTCAAGGAGTACGGCTGCAGCTCCAAAGCCCTAAGAGGATCAGAGAGATGCAGGGACAGAGGATCAAACCGTCTACACCTGCTCACTGTGACTCACAGGTGTAACTGGTCTGATCCGTAGCGCTCCATTCACAAACATGCGAGTCTTTGCTTGAGACAGAGGGACTCCTGCAGCTTCCTAACACCACAAATAGTCACATAGTGTGTGTCAAGAGTAAAGAGTAAAAATAAACCTGAATAAAATAAAACAGGAATCATTTATAGAACAAAAATTACAAGGCTTATGGAAAAGCTAACATGAAATGATGTTTGTCACCAAAAGTAGCAAAACAAGAGGTTGACTTGTCTTTAGTCTTATTTCAATTACGCATGTGAGGAAAGTCATGCTCTACTTAACTCTACTTAGGCTGAAATATTAAAAAAGGTAATTTCATTTAACTACAAAAGCTGATATCTTTCATTGTGAGACAAAGGCAAACGCAATAATAGCAAACGCTATCTTAAAGGGGAACTGCACCGATTTGACACATCAAAGTCTAGTTTGCAAGTGCAGGGAAGTGCAACTGCATATAAAGCCTTCTGTGATTCCCCCAGCAGTCGCCAGTCCCATTGAATTGTGGGTAATTAGTGGGTTAATTTTCCGAAATCATCCGAAAGAAACACACAAGCACAGAGCCGACACGTGTCACGTACGTGTTACAGTCCTGTATGCATTCGGTGCTGCTTCCATTCTTCAGGAAACAGGCTGCTCTGTTGGAGTAGAGAATACACAGGTCTTCTGGACTATCAATGCCTGCAGGGGAAACAAATACAAACGCACTTATCTGAATGGTGAAACAACAATCCGGTCATCTTTCATTTCAGTACAACACATAGGCGTAAAGACAGACTAGTACTTCATTTTAAGAACAGTTATTTTTGACTTTTGCTGTAGTCGTTTTCTGTAATGTCCTTCCTCCTCTTGGCCTCCGCTGCAGTTTCACAACTGACAGCGCAGCATCAGTTATCACGTGCTGCTCGAGTGCCCAAAGACTGATGACAACAGTGCTGCTGATACTCCTCAACATTTGTTTACGAATCATAAAAAGGCTAAATCCCACATTGTTTCCCGTGCTTTACTTTGAGAGTCTCTCCGTTTAGTCGACTCTTGTCCTGTGTCTTGCAGTGAGCATAGCAGAAAAAAAGCTACTCCACTTACTAGCCACAAGAGTAAAAGTTGGCTGAGGTGCAGTATGACATTCAATCCCACCTAAAAGCCCCCCATGTGCACCCCGCACATGACTTCTATCTACGGTCAGCGGTGTTGTCTTGTGCCAACACTGCATTCACAAATCACCAGCGACGCCTCGAGTCTCAACTGCAGTTTTTGTTGATGTTAGACTAAGAACTTGTGATCACTGATCCACACAGGTGATAGGTCCAAAAACAAATTGTCCCTCTACTAGAATCATA
Organism: Pholis gunnellus; assembly: GCF_910591455.1. Classification (NCBI taxonomy): domain Eukaryota; kingdom Metazoa; phylum Chordata; class Actinopteri; order Perciformes; family Pholidae; genus Pholis; species Pholis gunnellus. Next base: position 9,815,103 of record NC_136543.1, read on the forward strand.
ACGTACGATTATGAGCACATGCAGGCTTGACTTGGAAAAGAAATTGAGCAGCGATCACAAGCATAATAGATTCAAAATTGACATGGGATACTGTGGACTGTGGACCCAGAAGACACTCAACTTGTATCCGATACCCTTACGAGGGGCTGGTACACAGATGCTACAAGAGACTTTCTGTCTCACTCTGTGCTACCAAAGTGTTGATGTTCCTACATTAGTGGCTTGACTGCCATCAGAAGTCTTTTCTTCAACAAAAAACACAGCAGGGGAACATTTTTTTACACTAAAGATGATTTTACAGGTACATTATAACAGGTATGAATATAGTATAGGGTACAGTATGAAGGCACATTATTGTTCACTGCATGACACTAGTCTTTTTATTGTTTTCGGAAAAAAAATGCCAGAAATTCACTGTGGGAAATTCTGCAATTTCTACAATTGTAAAGTGAATGTCTTTGGGTGATTGATTGTTAAGACAAATACGCAATGTCAACATGTCAACTTGGAAATTGTAAGGGCCAGTTTCCCTATTTTCTAACAATTTACAGAACAAACAATAAATAGATTTATAGAGATAAGAAAAACTCCAACTCCTTACTGTAATTTGACATAAGATCTCATGTGACATGCAACTATATTGCCACTGCCAATGTCAATTTAGGATATTACAGTTTCTTGGTCGTACTGCATATTGTGCATGTCAAGTTTAACAACCCAGAATTGTTTCTGCTGAGAAACATCTGAGAGTAAAATGTATTTTGTCACCTAAATGTCTCTAATCAACAGAGGTGTTTCTCCTCAGGATCAAATGCTGCTCATGAGGCGTGACTTGTCTAATCAAATACGCACACTGTTGATATCCTCCTCACCTGCTTCAGCACACCCATCAATGGCCTGTGTGTACTTGTCCAAGGCATCGCCAAACTGGCCATTTTTGAAGAGGTGGTTCCCTGCGTTCTTGAACCGGGCCAGGTGAGGAGGAAGTGCCCCGGCGGGGGCGTCCAGATAACTAGTGTCTGCTGCAGGGCTGCTCTGCTCCTCTTGTCCACCAGCAGGGCTGTTTTCCCTCCGAGCGCCGTTGGCCACCCCCTTCCCTGGAGCTCTCGGCGTCTGGGGCTTTTCCGCGGCGCTTCCGCCCCGGTTTCTCGTCCCGTTCCCCGCTGTGGCCTGATGCGATCGGCCTCCCCCTCCTCCGCTACCCGGGGGCTTGTCCTGTGCGTTACCCATGGCCGCACTCCCTCCGCAGTGTGTTCAAACTCTTCCTCTCGCAGAGCAGCAGCTACGTCTGAGCCTTTGCTGGGGATTTCTGTAGGACACGCCCCCTTGGATGAGATGTTATTTGTGACGTAACGGAGGGGGAGGAAGTGCCACAGCGATGCAGTGCTGCAGTAGGACAGCTCTGATGGGACAGCGTCAGATTAGACACGAGAGTACAGGGCTCTGGTGTGCTGGTGACATAATACAGGCAGACAAATCCAAAACCTGAATGAGCGTGTCAAATTAGAGGGAAACAACAATTGTTATGATATATTTCTTTATTCTTTATTGTCTATGATGATGCTCTTTAGATTTAGACCCTTACGAAACAAAAGCATTGCTTTGTTTCTACTATACATTTTGAAATTTTTCCAATGTCCTTTATTAAGGGGACGTTCAAAGTCGAAACCGCACAGCTGTAAATAATCTAATTAATTAATTGCTGCAGGTCTGTGCTTGCTGGACAGACTCGGAAGGAGCTGAACCATCGTTAATGTTATTAGTAGCACCTGTGCTTCTCCTACTGGACATGGCACAGTGGCTGCTGTGAAAAAAAATCTGAAAGGAATATGAAGGAAATAATTTGGGCTGTAGTTGTTTTTTAACATGTTACTGGACCAAACCAGTGGTTCCCAATTTAGGGGTTGGGGCCCTCAAAAAGAGTCAGTGTCCAAATTAAACACTATTAAACACTATTTCCCTATATAATATATTATATAGGTATTTCTCAGAAACCAAAGAAATGATTTAGGTTCACAAAATTAAGTAAATTATTTCAAACCTAATTCTCATCTTTGCATTATTTAAAGCAAATTTCCAGATAATTTAAGGCCTTTCAGCCTTTTAATTAATAGTTTTAAGAAGGAATCAGTCATTAGTTCAACTGGTGACAACTAGTAAACATATGCAACACCTTAGGGTCTCGACAAATGAACGCTAACATTATTTCACATAGTGTAAAAAAATGAATGTTAATCTAGAAGAACTGAGAAAATGGTTTTATTAAAACATTTCTAAATGACTGTACATAGTCTAGTTGTTATCATTCAAAGGTGATACTTGCTGACTTGTTGAGGTTATTAAGTGTATGTGTGTGATGAAATGAGAAAAAAAGTCAACACAGTCAAGACTAGTGAAAATCTTGTTTTTTAATAAACCAAAACCTTTCATCTGTTACTCTTGGGTAAAAAACCGCACTACTTGTGTCGCAATGAAAATGTTGAGCTTCAACCATAATTCAGAAATCTGTAGTCAGACCTGAAGGTCAGAACATATGGAGTTGTCAGTCAATTTATTTACATAGTCATACACTACAAAAATAGTACACAACAAAAACAATTATCAAAACGGCTGATCTCCTCGTCTTCATCGGGCATCAAAGACAACCACTGAAATCAAAGAGTCAAGGAAATGTACAGGTATAGCTCTCAGTTGATGCGTATAATTTATTATTAAAATCATTTTGCCATCACAGGATGTTGCATTCAAAGGATACATCTCTTTGTTCTCTTCTTGTACATGATCCTGTAACCGCACTCTCTGCACCGGATTGGATCACGGGCCTTAATTTCATTTTCAGTGTGACATTCTGCAAACAATAAAAGAATATTACAGAAAACATCCTATATATCCATTATTATTAGAAGATAATCGTTATGAGCTTTCTGCACACACGTCGGTATCAGAGTACATTTCGGCTGATACAAGAAATTTCAGAGCAGGAATGCACAACAAGGTTTGCAGTCATTTAGAAACAGTGTCTCTATTACATAGCTCGTCCACCAGAGATACAAGATGAACGCATCTTTGTTACATTTCTCAAAAAACAATAACAACAACACCCAAAACATCTAAGGGATCCCTATTGATGGAGTATCTGACAGGCTATAATAACTATGCAATTGTTCAGTTCATGCTGAAGCCTGGTGTGGATTGGTTGGTTGATGGGGATTCATTTATATGCAAAATAAAAATTTAATGAAAAATGTATATTACTTTTTTTTTTTTAAAGTGTGAATCATGTATTACAGCTTATTTAGAAACCAGTGATTTTAATTCCGGTTACATTGGCAGATTCATAAATGTTTAAAGGAAAATAGATTGTGTGAACTGTGTTATTGTAATGTGATATGAGGATTTTTAGTTTGTCAATGTGTCATGAAGTGACTCAACAAAATAATTTTGTGTACAGAAAAGTGAATTTGTTTATGTTGAGGTTACATCATATCTATACAGTATCAGTTCTGGCAGTGCATTTATTATTTTGTTGTAGACAAAGTACGTGGGTGTGCATATTTTGACTCTTTGTGAGTCTTTTTCTGTGAGGTTTTCATAAATGTTATGGTGTCTTGTAATCCTGAGCAGAGCTGAATGCATAACACACACGTACACGTACTGGCAGTGATAGAAGACGTATGTACTCTAGGTATGGTAAATTAGCATTGTTAGCAGCGGTGACGGCTGTAACGGTACAATAAACACCAACAAAAGCTACAATATAATGATACCTCCACATATGTAGATCATAGGCTGCTGTTTGGGCGGTTGCGCATCTTTCTGTGGATCCATTTTTGTTTCTATAAAACACAGAAGAAGCCATGTTGACACAATCACATCTGTGTGGTTACAGCATGCTAACACAGAAACAGCATGGTGTGTAACGTTACCGACAAGTGTAAAGCTGGAAGAATAGTGAACAAATGTATTTCAGAAGCCTCAAAATGCTGTATGAATATAGTACATATGAAAGACAGGGAAGGTGAAGATAACAAATAAGACATCTCACCGTTTTAACACGCTAAATGTTTACCTCTCTTTTTACATCACACACACTGCTGCATGTGCGCATGCGTACAACCGTCGTCCACCTCAGAGCAAAGTGGTCTGTGATTGGTCAGAAGATTCTGCGTCACGTTTAGCGTATTCTTTTCCTTTTTGAAAGACAACGTAAATTATATGAATACATGACAGATGCAATGGTATGTAATGGTGTTTGTTGTTTATTTATTGCAGGTTTTTCATTGTTTCTAGGTTTCGAAGGACAGACGGTATTTTTATTTTAAACTCCGGTCCACCAGAGGGCGCTGTCGGAATGTGTTTCCATTAAACGGCCCATCATCTGACGAACACTCAGCTGGCCCTCCGCTAGTTTTTGACAACAACGACTCTGTCGACAATGTTCACATCTTGACTACTGGCCCCAACACTGCCATAACTTACTATTAGTCCGTTTGCTTTTTATTATTTGAAGTTATACACCATGGAACAGTCTGCGCCCAAAAGGTTTGTATAGTTCCGACTGGTTTAAAACGTGCTTGCAAGCTATTAACTAGCTAGCTAAAAGGCTAACGTAGGCGGTAGCTGTCGCTCAGCTAGCTGATGCTAACTGAGTTAGCTTTACCAGTTTTCTGTCAAACATTCTACTTAATTAAGACGAGTTAACAATTATAGAGCTCACTCTTAACCAAAGTCACACGCCCAGTGTTAAAGCCTCTACTTATGTTTTAGCCTGTCTCGTTGTAGGGTAACTGTTAATGTTCGTTACTGCCTTTTATTGAGCGTTTTGATCTAACGTTACGTTATTATTTGGACATGTAAAAGTACAAAATACAAATAAATAAATTGTGTGAGTTGAAACTATTTTACACATCAGAGACCATATTACTCATCCTAAATATGATATAGTGTTTGTTTAAAGTGAACACATATGCAAACATTTGTTATTTACACATTTTAACACCTTATTTTGAATGAATTATTCCCTTAAAATCATTAATGAATGTGTATTACTGAATGTTAGGTGCTGGAAAGCACCCTGATTTTAAATTTCGGATGCTCCAATGCAATGGTATAGTGTTTTAGATTGGTTTCACTACTTATTTTTTAAGTAACATTTATACTGAAGTTACAATTGATTTGTTCCATTTTTCTTTTCAGCAAGCTGAAAAAGCTGAGTGAGGACAGCTTGACCAAGCAGCCAGAGGAAGTGTTTGATGTTTTAGAGAAACTCGGTGAAGGGTACGATGTTTTTCTCATGACTAACCTCTGTTTCCACTCGTGTGCCATTGTCTGAAACTATTTTAAGTCCATCTGTACTTTTTAAAGATGCACCTCCTTTGTTGTGTTGTGCGTTTATTTGTTAATAATATCAAATGTTTGTGCTTAGTTCCTATGGCAGCGTGTTTAAAGCCATCCATAAGGAGTCCGGCCAGGTGGTGGCCATCAAGCAGGTTCCTGTGGAGTCGGATCTGCAGGAGATCATCAAGGAGATTTCCATCATGCAGCAGTGTGACAGGTTAGAGGAGAACGCAGCTTTCCCCCAAACTTCCAAATTCACCACATAGATTTTTGTCTTCAAAGGATCATATTTGCTTCCATAGTTCACTTTGCTTTAAGTTTGATGTTTGCTTTAACAGCATTAGTCAGCTACTGCAGCCTGAACAGCTCTCTGATGTCTTGATCTACGAGCGTTTTCTCACTTCTGCTGTTTTCGTTCTAAACGGAAACTCTGCTTCTCCTTTGATAAGCACTCTGTTTTGCATTTCCTTTTAGCCCGTATGTAGTGAAATACTATGGCAGCTACTTCAAGAACACTGACCTGTGGATTGTCATGGAGTACTGTGGAGCCGGCTCTGTGTCTGACATCATCAGACTGCGCAACAAGACGGTGGGTGCTTACAGAGATATCTGTGGTGCGTGTGCATGGCTGTACTAAAATCACACTTTCCTTACATATCCGGGTTAGTCTTATTTCTTCGTTTACTTTTGGATCATATTTAATCCACGTGTTTTCTCTTTCCTTCTCACATTAGTTGACAGAGGAGGAGATTGCCACTATCCTGAAGTCAACGCTGAAGGGTCTAGAATACCTTCACTTCATGAGGAAGATCCATCGGGACATCAAGGCAGGAAACATCCTCCTCAACACCGAGGGACACGCCAAACTGGCCGACTTCGGAGTTGCCGGACAGCTAACGGTAACATTATAGCAGTGGCTTGATGGTTTGTACCAGTGACGGCAAAGTGAATGTTCTTCTTTTTAAACTTCCACTATGAATGTATAGTCTTTCACAAACTTCAAGTTCATAATTGTGATTCCAGCTTTGTTTTTTCCTCCGAAGGACACTATGGCAAAGAGAAACACTGTGATCGGTACTCCCTTCTGGATGGCCCCAGAGGTGATCCAGGAGATCGGCTACAACTGTGTTGCTGACATCTGGTCCCTGGGCATCACGTCCATAGAGATGGCCGAGGGCAAACCTCCCTACGCTGACATCCATCCCATGAGAGTGAGTGTACACACGTTTGTTCAAGAAACAGCTCAGACCCGAAGCAGGACTTTTTGTGATTCCACCTGACTTTTTTTGAAACCTCTTTGCTTTCCTCCAGGCGATCTTCATGATCCCCACCAACCCGCCTCCAACGTTCAGGAAGCCGGAGATCTGGTCGGACGAATTCACGGACTTTGTCAAGAAGTGTCTGGTCAAGAATCCAGAGCAGAGAGCGACCGCCACGCAGCTCCTACAGGTTGGAGGAAGGACGGACACACACACACACACACACACACACACACACACACACACACACACACACACACACACACACGCAGATATAAACTTGTAAGAGCAGAACATAAACACCCCTGTGTACGCACTCAGTGACACTCTGATGTAGGAATACTTTAAGTAAGTACATGCAAGAGGTGAACAAAATACCATGGATGCTCCATTTGTGTTTACACTGTTTTGTTGCTTTTTGTCCAGCACTCATTTATAAACCAAGCCAAGCCGGTCACAATCCTGAGAGACTTGATCACTGAGGCCATGGAGATGAAAGCCAAGAGGCAGCAGGAGCAGCAGAGAGAGCTGGAGGAGGAGGACGACAACTCTGTACGTACGCGGAGACGTTCACAATACAGTTTGTGTTAATGACTTAATTAAACGGCTGTATGTTGAGGCCATGTGACCGAATGTCTTCCAGGATGAGGAGACGGAGGTGGACTCTCACACTATGGTGAAGTCGGGCTCAGAGGGGGCAGGAACCATGCGGGCCACCAGCACCATGAGCGATGGCGCCCAGACCATGATTGAACACGGCAGCACCATGCTGGAGTCGGACCTGGGCACCATGGTCATCAACAGTGATGATGATGATGATGAGGAGGAAGACCAGGGATCCATGAGGAGTGAGCACACACATAATGTTGATTCAGATATGGGGAGAAAAGGGATGCACATCCGCTGCCGCTACAACAGCTAAATAAATGCTCGAGCCACCAGGAGAGTGTTAATGTTATTAGCTTTTCTTGTCTGTAATATTGTCATATGGGGATGGCAAATGCAGGGTACTAAGAGTTGAAAACCTCTCCCTCCTCCACAGGACACGCCACCTCTCAGCAGCCAATACGGCCGTCCTTCATGGACTATTTTGACAAGCAGGACTCCAACAAGGCGGCCCAACAGCAGGAGAACTACAACCACAACCAGCCGCAGGAGCAGCCCGGCTACCACATCCAGTCCAAGAACGTCTTCCCCGACAACTGGAAGGTGCCCCAGGACGGAGACTTTGACTTTGTGAGTAACGTCTTCTGTGAGCATGTGATGGTATATACAGCAGTGCCTCAGCAGCAGTTCTTACACTAAATATGACTCATTGTCTGTGTTCCTAATTGTGTGCTGTCGCCCAGCTAAAGAACTTGGACTTTGAGGAGCTGCAGCTGCGTCTGACTGCCTTGGATCCCATGATGGAGCGGGAGATTGAGGAGCTCAGGCAGCGCTACACCGCCAAAAGGCAGCCCATCCTGGATGCCATGGATGCCAAGAAGAGACGACAACAGAACTTCTGAGTGCCTCTCGCGCTAGTCTTCACCACAAAACTTACATCCCATTGACTCAGAGGAACTAAAGATGACCGTATTGTCTTTGTCTGCTGTTCTAATTTCCTGCTAACTGGCCTCTAAATGAAGTTAGGTGCCTCTCTTACATCCATTTTGGCTCCTGGAATCTACACTCGTCTGCCTTGTTTCCACACTTCGTCTAGATGCTGTTGCACCATATCGAAGTCTTATATTTGTTTCTACACTTCCTGTAAAGTTGCTTTCCCATGAATGATACTCAGGACTGAGGCCAAAGAGAGCACTAAGGCTATTATACGTCTGAACGTCACAGCATGAGTTCCCCCGTCATCACATCAGGGAGCCTATCAGGCAGTAGCAGCAGCGTAATCACAGCGGTCCATGACATGTGGTCTTTTTTTCCTCAGACTTTTCACTTTCAATGTAAATATAATATAGAGCCTAGTTTGGAAATGCCTGCAACAAAAAGCTGTGGAGGCTTGTCCATGACCAAAGACAATCAAGATGATGTTTATAGTGGAGAATGCCTTAAAATAATGAAAAACCGGTCAGGTGGTTAAATCCATTTCCTCACTTGGAGATGAGTCGGAAGTGGACTGAGGAAAGCTGTTAGGACGGAGAGAGAAATGGCGGTAGTGAAGAACGGATCATGCATGTTTTCAGGGTTGGATCAGAACATTTGAAACTATTTTTATTAGTCTTATCATTTATTTAATTACGTTTCTTTGGGGGGCTTCTTTTAAACATCCAGTGCACTGTCTCTATATATTGACTCCATGCATCTCGGTGCCTCATAACACACCTGTACCACTTACCCTGATGTTTAAAAGTCAGAGCTTTAACTTGACAACATGATCCACTTTACACAAATTAAAACCAGAGATGGCACCAAAATTAATTCTGAAGTTTAAAAAAAGAAAAGGGCAAGCGAATGCATTCCAGAACACTGCAGATTTATTCCACGGTTGTAATAATTATGTTTTCTGTTATTGTGCCGCACATTGATTAAGTTCAGATTGCAATATAACTTTCTAAAATGTGTGGAGCCGTCTCGTATGCACAGCATCAGTGAAGAGAAAGAGGAAGCCAATGAACGGATTCATGGTTGTAGTCAAAGAAAGAAAAACACACCAGGTTAAGATGAAAGACTCAAGTGTCTGACTGATGCTGTTTATTTTTAGAAAAACAGAGAAGCTGCAGACACACCTTTTAATATTAAAGACTTAATCAGCTGCAGCTTATATCAACGTTTCATCAGTTATGATTGAGAATGTGATGTTTTTGTTTTCCACAGTACATTTAGGTGTGATTATTGATGAAGGAATGAAGATATTGTTACTGTTTATGCTCATTTTTAACAGATTAACACAAAACTGTTGATTTCAGTGATCGACTGTTTTTACTGAAGCAAATTAAGGGAAAATCCAAACTGGTAGTTTATCTTGTGCTTATCCTTCAAAAAACATATTTGCTGGAATCTGATTCTCAGCTCTCACATATTGTCATTATGGGCCTCCAAAAAACAATGTCAGTTGGACTTTATTTTGAATGTTAAATGGAAAGCTCTTACTCTTCATGAGGGAAACAAACTGCGCTGTTCTGGTTGTCGTTTAGTTCTGTCGATGACCCTTTGAATGGATTTTTACTTTGACTACATGTACAATACGTCTGCAGGTTGCTGTTACATACGAATGTTAATATGCAGTCTTTATGGTTCAGCACATACTCGCTGCATATTAATCAACATTTTGATATAATCTTATGAATAGAGCTGTTACACTATCTTGCGTATCTGATGGACAATGTGGCTAAAATGAGCTGAAACTTTAAAACACTTGAATCCAATCTTTCTTTTCTTTAAACCCGCTCTTTCACAGAAATCATTAACTTTCTTGTCATAAATTAATTCTGCGGTGCTTTGGCAACACATGCATTCACAATTTATTTATTAAATGTGTTTCAAACTTTTCATTTTGTGACACTGGTTTAAATATGGTAGCTGATTAGGCTGTTAATATTTCTGCCCTTTGTCGAATATGGCTTGATTTCTGCGTTTTCTAGACTATGCATGTTTATAGTTGTGTTTGCTATTTAGTGGAATGTTTCTAACTGAGCGCTGTTAATATGGAAGCTGGATTTTCAGCTTTAACAGAAACTATTTGCTCTGTACTATTTTTAAAAGCCCCCATCTGAAACATGACACTGCGGAGAATCTGCCATCGTATGTGTAGTTATCTGAAATCACGGTTTGATATATGTAGCTATATGATTTATTTCTCTGTTTCTGCAATATAATGACTCGAGAGTGAAGAGTGGAATGTAAGCATTAATGTTTGAACCACCTAATTTATTATCTTTTCTTTGTAATACTTTATTTTGAACAGGTGCAAGAAATAATAAAAGTTACTTATAGTTAACCATATCTGCAGTGGAATCCTTTTCATCTTATCTCTGAGATCATAAAAGGAGACTTGAACCTCTGAGATGGACTCTACTACAATAGAAGCCTCCATGAACGACCACCTGTCGTACCGTAACTCTTCTACTATGGACGCCTCTATTTTCCGTTTGCACGAGATTCACAAAGATGTTTCTCCAGAAAAAAACCTGTTGGCAGACATTACGGTAAACTTTACGGCAACTGTTCCGGCTTTCTCTGCAACTTGTTGCACAACGCCTCCCTTCAGTCACAGCCAGTCTGCGGTGGAGAAAGTTCGTCAAACTAAATCAGGAAAACATGTCTGTCCTCAAGAGAAAGATCGTCAACACTACATCAGCCCCGGCTGCCATCGGTCCTTACAGGTAACTTACAAAATACAACATGCATATCTATTTATTTATAGCGACACGTGGCGTGCAGAAGCTGCTACTTACAAATGCTTCAATGAATGGAGGAATCAAAGGGACAGTCCAACGTTTGATCCGGGGCGGGTCTTAGGTGTACAATGAACTCACCTTCTTGACTTGACCTCATTAAAAAAAATAGTGTCAGAGCTGAACTTTCAGCAGAGCAGAAGAATCACTGCAGAGTAGAGACAGACAGCTGACTTGAAATGGCATCTATTCGTCGACAAACCCCCTACACTTCAAAAGCCCCTGTTAGACAGGGGATCTACAGGTGAGATTAATATCATGTGAAATACTTTACTTTATCTACAGAAATGCAAAAAAACAACAACAAAAAAAACAGTTTGGGTTCATAACTACTTGATTTAAACCAATTTAACTGAAATGATCAGTAATCATCTGACACAAATACAGCAGTTTAGTGTGTGTTCTTGTTTATTTCAGTTTGTGCACAATGTAAGGGGTGTTGTTGCTCCGGCCAATGGGCTGTCAGTGGGTGGAGTTACTTCAGACTGAATGGCCTCTGACTTATCTGATTTTAGATTCTAGGATTCAAGGTTACTTAGCCATTGTTGGTGTCTGGTGGTGACATTGTCGTATTGTCTTTCATTTGTCATAACATTTGACTTGATGAACCACCACAAAAACGTGTCACAGAATAGATGTGGGGTTTAGAAATGAAATCCAGGTCATTGAGATACTTAAAGTGCAGATAGAGTTTCAGAAAAAGCTTCTTCAAAAACGTTTTTTGTGACCATTTTTATGTCGTCTCCATTACTATATCAGCATGCACATTTACATGCTTCCCATTAATAAATGAGGAAACACAATATTAATTTATTCGGCAGTACATGTAGCAGTGGGAACATACACCAAAACATAATACAACATACTTTTATTTAATCAATACTATTCCTTTAAAAAAGGAATACTTTCTTTTGTTGCAATTTATGTTCGCTATGTGTTTCTCTCACATAAAGTATCCAGATCTAAGTTGTGTGTGTGTGTGTGTGTGTGTGTTTCATCTTCAGCCAGTCTGTGGTTGTGGACAGGACAATGTACATCTCGGGTCAGCTGGGGATGGATGTGGCCTCTGGTCAGCTGGTAGATGGAGGGGTGACGGCTCAGGCCAAACAGGTGAGGCGGGACAGATTATCCATTTCAGTCATCAGTGTGACATTATTTGCCAGAGTAGTAACATTATAAGTAACTGAAAGATAATCAAGAAGCTCAGATGTGTGCCACATGCTTTTGACCTCCACAAAACAAACTATCAAAACGTACACAGACCTGATCACAATATGTCTCATCCCTCAGGCTCTCGTCAATATGGGGGAGATCCTTAAAGCTGCTGGCTGTGACTACACCAACGGTGAGATGTCCGCCTGTTCAGGAACTCGGCTGCTGCTCATTTGTTTTCATATGATTTTGAATGTTCAAACAAAACAAACTGTCAGACGGAGTGAACTCTTTCATTTCAGTGGTGAAGACGACAGTGCTGCTCGCTGACATCAACGACTTCAACAGCGTCAATGAGGTCTACAAAACATGTAAGGAAATACTTTCTTTTTTCTCTCCTATTCTAATATATAAGAGCAGCCACACAGGGGCAGCCTTTAACTAACGTTGTTAGAGCTGCTGTTACAGCCATGTCACCTGTACAAGCAGCCCAGTTTATTCCTTTTTATATAAGCATCACTGCTGTGGTCACAGCCACTTGCACAAACACCTGAGTCACTGTTTGCCGTGAGACTGGGTTGTCACTTTGTTTTATCAAATGGATCGCTGGCTTGTTCCTTCCGATCCCTTTTCTTCTTTATAAAGTGTGTTGTTGTGGTTAAGGAGACTGCTCTTAAAGGAGAGGAAGTGGATTCAAGCCGGCATGTTGGCTGGCCTAGCTGACCGTTTGCTTTGTGGAGGGAGGTATGATCAGAGAAATTATAATCTAAATACTCTCAAATTGTCTTTATTGATGGTCATGCTACATCTTCCTATGTATGGAGCCAGAATAACTGTAGACCTTTACTGTAATCCTTTAATAATTTGATTTGATTCATCAAATCTGCAATCGCAGGATTGCATTATAAGACTGAAAGTAAATTTAATGAAAAGATTATTAAATCTGCCAATTTATAACTCTACTCCCTTATTATGACTTCAAATGATTAATTCATTTTTTAAATTTAAAATAGAATGGCAAAATTATTTTAAAATAATCTTTCACATTAAACTTTTTGTTATTCCATTAGCTAATGTGTACACAAATCATATTCCATCTACCAAAACATACAGTGTGGTCCATGCTGTAAAAGCATTGCGTTAAACTGAAGGATGTGTAAAACGTGTTCCACCTAATGAAGTGAAATCTACTGAAAACTTACAATAAAACACTGGGAACGTCTGTCATTATTCCAGCGGCACGCTCCACGATGCATACATGCGGTGTCTCATATTTCACCCAACATCTCTGAGAAGATGACAGGTTGACAGGTGAAGCAGTCACCTGACAGACAAGCTCATTCAGCCCTTCCTCTGCTGTATGAATGCAGCCTCCTCTCGCAGGCCGCTCAGTCTGGGCATTCCCTCCTGGATCACAACACACAGGTGTAATGGAAGCTGCAGTGCCCAGTGAGTTGTAAATGGACACCGCCATGCAGGCACACAGATGTAACTCGAGCCTCCCAGCAGGCTTTGCAGCGCGGGCCATTAACCCTCGGGTATAGTCTCCGAGCTCTCCCACCTCCCTCCTGACACAACCCTAAACCACAGCCAGGGAACTTTCCCTGACCCTGAAGAGAGGACGTATGCGATCCTAAATCTTTTTCTCCTGTCCTTTTTTAGTTTTGTTGTTGAAGTATGCATCATTAGAAAGTTGTACCCAGAAACCAAATACCCCATTTGCATATAGAGTCCTAGATTTACCTGGTGTTGTTGTAATGTAAATGTTTTCACTCCAGTTTTCATCAGCAACTTCCCAGCCAGAGCTGCCTACCAAGTCGCTGCTCTCCCCAGAGTAAGTACAAACAAAACCTGTACACCAACATAGAGCTGCAGTACCCTGTGGTATCGTTCATAGACATCAATACACATGGTGTTGTGGAGATTCGTGGTAGCTAGATGCACGCTCGTCCATCCGTTCCATGTGTTTTCCATCATCCGTGTGCAGCTGTTTTCACTATGAGCGGAGTAGGAAGTGGTGCTAAAGCATATTGTATTGTTTGGTTGGACTGTAATATATATACACAGCTATTTCATGGATCACCATTCAATTGTTGTGCAGACATTCATGGTCCCCTCGGGATGAATTGTTATAACTTTGGTGATCCCATGACTTTTCATTGTGGCATCATCAGGTCTGTTTATGACAAAATACCTGCAAAACTAATTCATACATTCCCATCAGCTCAGTTGTACTGTGTTTAGTGCTAATTAGCGAATGTTATTTGTATTACCCACAATGCCTTCCTTTCCTATGTCCTCATTGTCTCCTTCTTTTTGTCTTCAGGGTGGGCTGGTGGAAATTGAGGCGGTTGCTGTTGTCGGTCCTCTCTCAGACTCCTGACTAGACGGCCACATCGCAAACAAGTTGTAGTCTAACCATCACGTGACCTTTATAGTTGTACCGTGGAAGCCTTAATGTACTTCCAGATGACACGTTAAAGGCCAAACTAGGATCTTGTTAACTTCTCAGGTTTTCGCATTAATTAGTTTCTTAACTAAAGTCAGTATTATAACACTTTAGATTCAAACCCTTAACAATAGAGCAGCACCTAATTCACCAGGAAAAAACAAAACGTAATGATATTGTGTGACTGTATCTGTACAACCAGTCTAACATTCCCTGGTCACAGTGGTTCAGGGTCAAATCAACTTCCTCTTTGTGCTGTTTTTGGTTTTTCATTGTCTGTATTAACGTATTGTTAACACATTATAAAAGTGCAGTTCTCCCCAATAAACCTCTGATCCCAGACTGGTTATTTTGCCCTAAAACATCACCGACATATGTATTTAACCTGTATTAAGATATCAAAGAAAGTACACGTATTAGATGTCACTTTTTAGGTGGCCTCTTGAATTATTTGACAGTTCATAGCTTCTTACAGATTTCAGGGCGTCTTCCAGTAAGAAATTCTGACACATCAGAAACAAACTTTTCATGTATACGTTTATCTCATTTGTGCTCTTATATTAATGTTTACAGTCCTCAAAGCTCTTCATATTCATTACAAACATGGTTGTAAAATCAAAGCCAGCTACCCCAAAAATAACAGTTTAATAAATCAAATTTGGCTTTGTTTTCCTTTAGAATTATACGTTTGTGGAAAAGTTAAATCAAGAAAATCTGCGACTATAAATTTCTATAAGATAATGAAAGACATTTCAAAGAGTTTATCATTTAAGCTATCCTGAACTGATGTCATCTTCTGAAAATAAACACTAAGTGCCGTAGAACTCTGTATATGTACAGTTTGCTAGCAGAAATTGCAGCCATACACCGTCATGAGGGGAACAAGGCTCAGTGATGGCTGAGGAACCCTGACTGAAAGCATTTTATCACAGGGTCTGCATCTTGGCAACGAGGCGATGTCTTTCACACAATAACACCTACACATGCTTTCACTCGCACATACAACAACAAGGTACGACGTTTCCAACAAACTCATCTGTGCAGTCGTTTCATGTTGCACTTCATTCACTGGGAGCTGAAAACGAAAAGAGGGGAAGCACATTTAGGTGGCGAAGACGTTTTTATATGGGTCACGTGTCACTGTGTTGACATTGTAGCGCCACTCACCTGGTTCCTCCTCTGTCGCTGTGGCCTCAACTTGCTCTGTTAAGAAAGAAAGAGAAGGATTTGTACATGGGAACAACAAACAATCACATTTTAAAGGTGCGGTTCGCCTGGGGTGTTCCCAGATAAAGGACATGTCAAACATTCAACAGCAGCATCTCTTTCCTTGTTACTCTGGATAATTCAGAGAACAGACTGGAATCTCAACCCTGACCACTAACACATCCAGAGGTGGATGAGCTGCCATGTCCGCTCTGCTTATGTGAGACTCGATTCTCTCTCTCTCTCTCTCTCTCCCCCCCCCCACTGGCTGTGAAACGAAGGCACCAACGTGGTCGGTGGCCAGTGGAAGCCCTATACAGTATGTGTTGGCATGCTCTAGTTTCTCTGTGGACTCAGATTGCACCTTAATGAGACCACGATGACAACAACATGTGGGCAAGACAAACACACAAAGTGCATGCAGGCCATCCCAAGAGGGCGAGTTGGACCCCAAAAGGGGGGTCGAGATCAAGTGCAGACAAAGGTCAAGGAGAGTCCTGACTATTTTAAAATGAATTCATAAGCTGCTGATGAGTTTTGAACCTGTATGCACTATAGAAGGGATGGCACCTGCAGAGGATGACTGACTGAATAAATGCTTGAATGTATTGGTAGACCACAACAAAAGAAAAACAGCATCTTTGGAGGCAATGTGCAGTAATCTTAAGGATGCAATGTACTGTATTTCTCCTATTGCATAAGCGCACAGTGTACTGGCTTTGCTACCTTATCCATCTTTCTTCAATGGCCTGCGTCACAGTGGTAGACACTTTGCATTAGACAAAGAAGAGCTAATCTTGTGAACCCATCGGCATGCTTGTCATTTGCATCATGAAGCAATAAGTGAACTGATGGAAGTCAATGTAATGCAGCACTGTGTCACACAGCTCCCCTCGGAGCACTTCCATGTTTAGATGATCATTACATGTGCAGAGAGATCATCACTAGTCCCTCTGAAGAGCTCTCTTGGAATTTCGAGCAGGGATCGTTATGTTGCACTCACTAATTTGTAATTTAGCATATTCCCCTGTTACCAGAGCACCAGGAGAGGTAACAGGTTCCGTGTTTTCTCAAGAGACTACAAATGCCATGTGCTTAAAAGTATCCTGACTACATCATGTATTCAGCGTGGGAGGAAGTGTTAATGTCGTCCCTTAACAACAGAGCTGTCTTGGCTAAAGACAATTGTAATTCAATGCCTTCCAACCATTTTTGTGCTGACAACTTACGCAAATCAGGAGCTAATCCTGCGCCTACTAGTTAAAGTAAAATCTTTGGTTTACAGCCCTTAACAACATACATTAGTGATAGATCAACAGACTGTTCAGCCGTGAGTCCACCGCACCACTTTATACATCCTACAGGTGTACACTTAGGAAGAATATATTCTAAATACATTGTCAGGACTGAAGCTCAGTGAACAGACTCCCCTGTAAGTCCACACCTGAATAAAATAATATCATTTATAAAACAATTAGCACAATCTGATGATAGACTGTTACCTGATTAGGTGAACTCAACCCATACTCACAGTGTTGAGACAGATAGTTAAATTCTAACTAAATAATCAGATTGTGACTTATAAACACATTTGAATGGTCCGTCTCGGTGTGTTCCTTATAAGCCACGTCTGTGTGTTGTTGGTTACCGCCTGGTTACCACCATTGCAGTGGGACTGTAGGGAAGGGCGGAAGGGACATTATGTACCTGGGCGCTGTGGCAGCCCGCGTTAATTGGTTCACTATGCAGGAGGCGAAGCGGTGCTCAGGTTTCTGCCGGTCAACAATAACAATTGTACTTTAGTCCCTAATAAGTTCCCCTTCCCACATTGTGACTATCAGTATTCAATGACCAGTTTCACAGAGGAAATTATATCTTGTAACATTTTCTCTAAAATGTTTCCCCTTACAGAAAACAAGTTGATGTGTCACACAAACACACTTATCACCTTTGAGAAGTGTTCAATTGGTGAGATAGTGTATATAAAATAAAGCTCACAATTACAATTAGCTTTTTAAGGGCTCTGCTAACGGCTTCAAACTGGTCGTTTTGCTGAGATAAAGTGAGGATGGTCAACTAAAGATGTTGCAGAAGACTTAAAGGAAAACTGAATCCAAAGTTGAGTATGTTTGTCTGCAGCTGCAGTCTTTTGGGTGTATTGGGTTCAGGTTAATGATGTTTTTGACTCCGACCTACCTTGCTCAGGAGCTGCAGCTGCAGGGTCTGAGGAGCTATCTGCTGCTTCTGCTTCTGCTTCTGCAGGTGCAGCTGCTTCTGCAGCAGGCTGAGGCTCCTCCCCTGCAGGTGGAGCTGCAGCGGGTTCATCTGCTGGCTCCGCATCGCCGCCCTCGGCTGGTGTCTGGTCGGGAATAGTTTCGCTGTCCTCAGCTACTTTGCCATTTTCATTGGCCGCCCCTGTGAGGAACACAAGCATTAAAAACAAACATGATCCAAACAGACAGTGTGATGATAATGTAAAACTAATATATTAAATATAAAACTAGTTCAAATTACTACTTTGTCTGCAGTCAAGTGCGTGAATTATGTATCATATTGTTTCTGTTCATATCACGATCGAGAAGGCAAAATCTTTGAATGTAATAAAGATGAGAAACATTATCAAGTTTGCATAAAGCACAGGACCTTTTAACACAGTGAGAAGAAGTATGACACCGGGGTCAAAGGTCAAGGTAGTAATTGTTTTTTCTGGGGTGACCTATGGTAAACATGTCCCCGAATGATATTATTTTGTCTGCTTTGGGTGCACCTCTCCCCCTTGTTTCCTGTCATCTCTTTACTGTCTGTAATAAAAGTGTCCCACAAAAAATGTAAGTCTCTAAATCCTAACATCAAAGGATTAAACTCCAGTCTCTTACTGCTGGACCAAACAAAAAAGAGCAACAACAATGTGTACACTTTTCGGGAAACGTAACCATATATGATCAACTGTTCCCCCTTAAAATGACTGGGAAAATGATAAAACATATGTTTTGGCTACATGCCGCAGATCATTGGGAAGGAAGTAAAAAATTGAATAAATAGACCCCCCACTGACACGCAGAGGGTTAATCATTATGTGGATTGTTGTTAATTAACATTGACAGCCTCATACTGCACACTTCACAGCTCTATGGACAGGTTGCTGTGTATTTGATACTGTGCATGACTACCTTGTACGTATATTTTGTCTATTGGATTTGCATTGCAGGTATTTGCATGGATCCTAGAAGTCTGGACTGTCGATCGTCTAAGTGTGTATAAATGAGATACCTTTTCTGTTTTCATTTTGCATGATATTTGTCACAATACTTTCCTTAAAGGAGACTGCATTCTTTAAACGTTTAAATAAATGAACCTCGGGTTAATGGATGTCATCTCTCTACCTTGGGGATGAAAAGTAGCCTCAGGTGAAGGAAATGAGCCTGATGCAAAAAGAAGAAAACTCCCTGACACATTTCCATCTGACCTCTAAGACGACGAACACCTGGCTGGTCAATGCCATTCAGCTGATAAACCTGGAGAGAAGTTTGCAAGCAAAGTCAGAGGCTCTGCCATTATCTGTTGACATCAATGATGAGATACTTTATTGAGAGTAACTCTGAAACTTTCTTTCAGGGAGGACAGAGGTCAGTGTCAGCTGCAGGGCATGAGGCTGAACACACATTAGTGTCAGTTCCTCAGCTCACTATATCACTCTACAAAGCACAGTCATACGTACAGTCTCCATATTTCAGCATACTCACTTATGTGAGCATGCATGCATGTGTCGCCATGCTTTCATTGCATTGGCCTGTAATATCTCTTTAAGGAATGCAAAGAGAGAAGCAGAGCAAGAGGCACTTGCTCAGAGGCGATCCAACTTAGTGAATCTTTTACCAGTTTTTCACTTGCTTCGTCTTTGAGTTCTGTCAAATAATTCTTCAGCTGGCAGAACTGCAAACACTTGCAATTGCACACAACACAGATTCAGCCAATATACACATTTGACAGCCTCTGAATGTAAATTAAGTTCCTACTCTCCTTTAACACTGCTGAATGCAAACACAGGATCCAGTGTTGGTGTTTTATCTTGAAATGTGTGCTAGTTGGCACCACAACCGGGCCATCTCGGACCCACAACAACGGAGTGTCCAAAGCGGCTTCTCCATTTCCTGTTGAAACCGTAGACCGTTACCAAATCTGCTTTCATGCCACTGTCTCTCGCGGGGAGGACAGAGCCAGAAACTAATGACAATACACTTTCCCATCCTGTGACTGTGGAGCTCCGGCTCTCTAAAAATACAGACATCAGATAGTGTACCCACAGAGATACATCGGTGATCGTTTGCATGTAGACTGGGACTGGGTCCTTATCAGAGCAGCGTTCGCCACAGTATAATTATATAGATGATGTTACCCTAGTTGGAAACGGCAGTGAACTTCCACGATGACACCATTACAACCAACATTTTACTAGGCTAGATAGCATCAACAGAAATACAATAAAATACAAGTGCTTTTAGTAATAAATCTGATGTCAATAATCATTTTACACACATTTTGAATGGTTTCATCATACACAGATATGTCACAGCCATTACCATCTTGAAAGTGAAGCCAGGGATATTGCTTGGTCATAATTTACTGCTTAAATGTTTAGCGATGGATAATTTCACACTATGCAAAAATATATTATT
Source organism: Pholis gunnellus (assembly GCF_910591455.1). Lineage (NCBI taxonomy): Eukaryota > Metazoa > Chordata > Actinopteri > Perciformes > Pholidae > Pholis > Pholis gunnellus. Next base: position 9,835,573 of record NC_136543.1, read on the forward strand.
GTTATTTTACATGCAAATTATTAAAGGTCCATGTCAAAATTCTTTTTGGGAAGTCATTGCTTCCAATGAACCCTTGACATCATAATATTATATTGAGAGCATTATTTCAGGTATTAATGTACAGTGTTCTGTGTGTGGCCACTTAAAACATGCTTGCAATGAATGCTACCTAGCTGCATAACATATATGTGTACTTCCCACATGTGCCACAAACATATGTATTACATTGCATGAGTGTAAAGCTTTGTCGTCACCTGTTGTGCTGGCTCCGTTGCTCTCCTCGGGCTTAGCACTGGGTCGAGTCGTATCTATCGCTGAAGTTTGAGAACTGGTGGAGCATCCCATCCTGCTCTGTGCACATAGAGGAATGGTTACAACTTCAGAGTTACGAGTTGAGGAGAGGTTGTAACTGCACTGATGACGTCGTGGATAGATATCGTCTCTGTAAATGGAGAGAACTCAAAACTATAGACAGATAATCCCCGGGAGGGGAACAAAAAGACACGCTGGTAATAAAATTCCTTTAGTCCCGTGCGTAAATGCGCATCATGGTTCTTTCTCCAAAAACGCGTTCAGCTATTTGTTTTGTGGCTACACGTAACGAAACAGTTGGGCATGCCGGTGAAGTGTGTCTTCTGTTGTGTACTGTAACTTAGGCAGTTTCCAGGAGGCTGGCGCAGGGACAAAAATACATTATTCAGTCAGTGTGCAGCCTCTTGGGGCGGGGAAAGGGAACCTGTGGCCTCGCAAAAACTATTAACTAGGCCCACTGTTGACGTGCCTTTGAGCAAAATCTCGCAGAGTTAATCTACTGGTAAGCATTGAAATCCTAAATGTAGCAATACCACACTATACTCCATGGGAAGTAAAAGTCAATGATTCATAAAATCCCTAACAAAACCAAAATGAACCTAAAGTATAAATAGTCACCATTAAGCATCAGAAGGGCCCCTGTTAGAGTGTTTTATTGGGTTGTTAATTTTGATTCATAACCGTTCAGCATTTTAATGTTGTAGCTACTTTAAGTCGTTTTAAAAAGCCTACGTATATATTCGTAGTCAAATCAATAAGGCAATGTATATTTTAGAAGTAACAGTATCTTTTGTGTGTAAAATGGATAGATGGAATGCAGCTTTAAAAAGATCCCTGCCTTTACAGAAATGTAATGTAAACGGTTCACTCAGATAGGCCTTAATGTGTTTTTTGTTTAGCTTTAATCAGTGTCCACGTTGCATTTGGTAAAGTTGATTTTATTCAATTATTCTGAAAATGTTCATTGTTGTTGTTGTTGTATATATATTTTAGTATGAGATCTTTGGGGGGATTTTGTCTCATTAATTCTCGCTGTAGACTGTTGTTCATTCGTTGTAATTATATATTTTAAAATAGTCCTATATCGATTTAAAGTTATCTGAACCATCTGCAGTGAGTATCCTGCGCAGTACTCGTCTGCGCAGGCCAGCGGAACGATAGCAGCGCAGTGCACCATGGGACTTCCTTTCTCTCCGAGGCCATATTGGAGTTAACTTACAGTAAGACGAGCTCTGAGTTTTCTGATTAAAAGTGACCAGGATTTGTCAAATTTAACATTTTGTTACCATCCAGACATTAACGATAGTCTTCTCCTTCCCTCCTCTCGCCCGCAGGTTGGCCGGTCAGGACTAAACCGCAAAAATGGTGGCCGCAAAGAAAACGGTGAGTGGCGTTGGCTCGGCCCGTAATGCACGCGCTGCTTCATGGCCAGGCTGCTGCTTCACGTGGAGACGTGTTTCTGTCAGGGCCTGCTAGCTAGCAATGTAGCTCTCCGTGTAAACGTATTATTTAAACTCAAAATGTATATTTTTTGGTGTTAAATCAATCCCACTGCAAATATATGAAAGCATGTATCGACCGTGTCTTCGTTTACTCGCATCCACCGTCTGTTCGTCGACTAACATTTGTAGCTGTAATACTGCAACGGTGTAACACCGGCAGTGTAACTAGCTAATGCTAGGTTGCTATATCTAACAGAAACATGTCAATATGGTGTCAACAATCCCTGCTAATTGTACGTTATCAACATATTAAATGTGCTGACCTCCTTGTGTTCGTTTTTTAAATGGTAAATGTAGTATTCCCACAGTTTGGTGTAGTGTGAACACGACGATGAACAAAAGGTGCAGGTTAGATAGCGTTTCATAGCTTGTGTGCTGTCACTAACTTGAGGTATGTATATCTGTTTATTCAGAAAAAGTCCATGGAGTCCATTAACTCCCGTCTCCAGCTGGTGATGAAGAGTGGAAAATACGTCCTGGGCTACAAACAGTCCCAGAAGATGATTCGTCAGGGAAAAGCCAAGCTGGTTATCCTGGCCAACAACTGCCCAGCCCTCAGGTATATGAGGAACATCAATACATTCATATTTGTTCTATTAATGTATACAATTATATTTAATGTTAGTTGTTAGCAAGTAGTTGCACCAGAGTGTTAATGTGACCAATGAGTCATTATGTAGCATCAACAACGTGTTATTAGCACACTGCTTTACAAGTTGGTGTGCTTGTGTAAAGTTATGCTACATGTTCAAAGATCGATTTCAAAACTTTTAAACCAGTTAGTCTGATTTATCTGTTAAGGTATCGGTGCCATTTCACAGGTCGGCTTCAATGCCGTTGTTGTGAAGCACCACAGGTCTAAAAGGCTGATTCTATTGAAATGTGTCCAGTTAATCACTGATAATCACTGACTCATTTTTTTTTTGGGGGGGGGGGGGGGGGGCAACGTTTCTGTATTTGTGTCTGCTGCTTTGACTCACATGTTTCCCTCGTCTCTGTCCCCTTCAGGAAATCTGAGATTGAGTACTATGCCATGCTGGCCAAGACTGGTGTCCATCACTACAGTGGGAACAACATTGAGCTCGGCACAGCCTGCGGCAAATACTTCAGGGTGTGCACACTGGCGATCATTGACCCTGGTGAGTACCTACTCAGTATGGTGCAGTTCATTTCTAAACTTTATCCTTTCGCACAAACATTGAGCTTTGTGATTGAGCTTTTTGGGATATTGTCCTCTGAGGAGTGGTCCCAGCGAGTCTGTTTGACAGACCGTAACCTCTAAAAACACCAATAAAGTTTTCAACTACAACACTATATTTAAGTGATTCATGACAGAATATGCATTTCCATACAATGAACATGTTCGCCTATATGCATATTAGTATTCTGTTACCAACACAATGGCATTCAACACATCTATTCAAGACAGAGAGGTCAGATGAAAATGTTTATAACATGAGATTCATTGTGTTTTTAATGTAATTTAGTGGCTTCTAATGTGAAACAGTTCTGTGTTTGACATGCAGCTCAACAAATTACACTGCAAAAATGTCTCTATTGACCGAACTTAAAATATTTTGGGTTACGGGTTAAACTGAGGTTTGATAAAACGCTTGAATAATCACTTGGTTTCCTCTGTGCTGTGGGACCTGCTCATGAGTTATGGTCCAGGTCAGGACTGGTGGTTCGTCAAGTCTATCAGTGCTTTGTGGACAGTTCATGGATGCTCAGTTGGGTACTTTTACCCGTATTGCTAACTTAATGTACTAATATGACATAATATAAAATCTTTTTATGCAGGGATATAGTTGGATGTCTTTGCATTGTATATGTGGACATTTTTCTTTTGCTCTGCTGACTTTTTGTTCCTTTCCTCTTCAGGCGATTCTGACATCATCAGGAGCATGCCAGACCAGCAGCAGCCACCTCAGTAGAGCTGGTCCCCCACCCCGTTGTTATAAATAAAGTCGGCGTTAACAGTTCATGCTGCCATCATTTCTTTTCTGATATCGAGATACATGACACACCTGTCCAGAGACAATCCTGCAGGTGTCCACCAGAGAGCATCAGTGTCGCTGCCGTGACTTTGTCAGATGACGTTGTTCAATTAACAATTTCAATGTTCGTGTGAGGGATTTCCTCTCAATTCTATAACACTGTTTACAATATGGGACTTAAATGGAGAAGAGTAGGAGAAATCATTCTGGACACCAGATTTTAAACAGTTGATCTTGAGAGTCAAATAAATCTTTTAGAGTGTTTATTTTCTAACTTCTGTAAACCTCGGGGATGACGGTTGGCCGTATTAGCTGGGTGTAAAAGAAGCAAGGACTCTCCTTTCAGAGGTATTAAAGGCTTTAGAGTGTGACGTCTGCCTCTGTCACACAAGCCGGTGAAGTCCTCTGGCTTGAGTGTAAGAATATACTAAGAAGATGTAAACGAATAATAAAATGGATCGAATTTGTTGGATCTATTTATGTTTAGTTTCTGAGCCAAGCAGACTTTAAATAATAGAAAAATGTCGCCATAAATCTAAATTGAATGGCCAAAAATCAGTCCTTCCAAATCATGGTTGCTGTACATTTTTAAAAGCAGTTATGTTGAAAGAGGCTGTGTTCACACCACGAATGGGTTGGAACTCTGTTAAATACATAACTTCAGAGAGTGATTAATAGCGTGAAAGACTGCCTTGCTGAAGGGCAGTTTGGTAGCATTGGTTGATAAAGCCTTATCTGTAACTGCTGATGGACATAAAATGGAGGCTAACTAAAGCCTGTTTGGGCTTTTTCCAAAGAAAATAATTGAATACTAGTTGACAAAACGATCTCCACTCAAGGTCAACTTAATCTCTTCACCATATCAAGCTTAACTTCAAAGCCTAAATGGACAAGAAGTCCTCAGAATAACGAGTCCACCTACAGCTCCATGAGGACTGAGAAAGATGTGCTCATTAGGACCATGTGATTAGAAATATCATTTAGGATCTTGCCTAAAAATCATCTGATTTTGCTATTTTCTTACGCATACGTTTGGTTACATTTGATAAAACCTCAAATTAATTTAAGATGGAAACTTCATATGAATGTTACAGCAAATGAATACTAGGAACAACCTGAACACCAACAAGATATATAATACTGGAACTTCAGATCTAGACCAGATGTCAGTGCCATTGGCCTAAGTTTGAAACTGCATCGTCCCAGAGACGGAGATATAAGCTGTCCATCACCCATCCAGTGGTTTGTCCCAGTTTTTCCACTCACTGCTTCCCTAAGCTGTTTCCTTGATTCCCAATTAAATCCAATGAAATCATCCTAGATGATCCGTTTCACGTGCGGCAGATGCCTCGCACCGAATGAGGACAATTTCTAAAGCGGTTGTAGAATAAGATTTGAATTAACAAGCGTAAACAATCTGCACCATAAATAGAACTTAAAGCCTGCTGAGGGCTGTACAGCGTCCTCCAACACATTCATTTTTGTTTTCTACTGTTTTTGTTTTTTACTGATTGTGTCACATTTTGTCTGATCTCAAATGATGTTATTTCCAGTTTATCTAGAACAAAGTAATTTGAATAAAAATCAATCGCGATCACAAGGCAGCAGAGTGTCTGGCCGTGTTGCTCACTAGAGTAAAGTCAGTATTGAACAGTTCTCACCTCAGTGAACATTTACAGGGCGCTAAGTGCTTTATATTCTCACACAACATTGATCATAAACTTCTCATTGTCATAACAGACAGGAAATTACATAGAAAGTTTTATATCCTCATGGGACACATTTAGTCGGTTTATTACTGGGAACTAAGAGTGCAAAAATATCTGTAATCTTTATTCATATTCTAGATATTGTATTTAGTTATAACAACATTTCAGATAACAATTTGAAGGCTCTCCGGGTTATACAAAGCCTGCAGACAGATTTTTACAAAAACACTCTAGGGCTCTTGTGTCCTCTCACAGCGGATGTCACTGTACAACCCTCTGTCTGCATCCAACAAGCAAGAAAAGAGACAGAGTGTGACCCATTTGGGTTCCTCCCCCCCCTCCCTTCCCGTCCCAGTGGGAGAAAGTAGGTGAGCGTGTCTGTCTGGTGGCCTGCTGTCAGACCCAAGGTAATGCCAGCGTCCATTTTGAGGCATGCGGGTAAATCCTTGTTGATCTGCCAGCTTGTTCCTCTCCACTGAGGGATGCTGGATTTCTGAGGGCAGCAGGATGCACGCACATCAGCATCAGCAGTCACCGTCTCAAAACTTGACTGTTTTTATGGTAATATATAGTAGATTAAGTGTACAATTTGTATGGATTATTTATCATTTCCGTTGAATAGGAGAGAATGTGATGAATGTAATTCTTTAATTAAGCCAAAGGATTAGCATTAGATGTGGCTTTAGAGGTAATTTCTTGGCATTGAATCAACCCAGTCAGCCTGTGGTGAACCACTGTGCCTAATTCCACCTATGAGATGCATTTCATTTTTATCGAGTGTTTTTTCCTAAAATGCCAACACCCTTATCACAAGATACAGACACTAATTTGAATGAGAACAGCATTTTAGCTTCAGTCAGCTCTACATAACTCCATATTGGACAATTTTGAATCCCAGTTTAGCCAACACGCATTCCACACTAACCAGCAAACATTGGTTTTCCTCAGGTCCACGCCTGCAAAGACATTTTACAGGGCAGGACTGGAAGAGCACAGGTGTAAATGATTAAATTAACGACGGCTGAATTCCATGGTTTTAGGGTCCTGGTATTGTGCGTGCTGGAGTCATCGTTAGTGTTATTAGAGACACCTGTGTCAAAGTCTCTGCTGTAAAAAAAAGAAAGAAAAAAGATGTCCATGTTGAGGATTAATTTTGATTTAAAACAAGAAGATGGAGAACAATAGACTCATTATGAAAAAAAAGTTTGTGGCAATAATATGCCCTTTTCTCACCTGGTAACTTTATGAATATTTGTATTGGTTCTTTTCAAGAAACAAACTGTTGACTCAATTAATGAATCCAGAAGCAGACAGCGGCTGATTTTGCTTTTTATTATTCACAATTGAAGACATGAGCTCATGCAGATCCAACAAGAGGATGTGTGTGAATGGAAAGCAATGGAGAACAGTCTTGAAGTGATTCTAATACAATGAGACACGTCAGCCATCCACTGGTCCAGATACTGTACAAGCCTCTTCTCTAAACCCTGCAGCTGAAATCCTCCTTCAGTCACTTCTGTCACAATCTGCAGCTTTTCAGTCGCATCACACAATGCCAACATAGATTGATGTTGTGTTTTAGAAGCTTGTACCATCCAGAAGAGGGCGGCCGGTCATATTTAGAACCACTTAGCTACAGCATACCGTGCTGAAGGTGAACACAACCAAAAACACATCAGTTCCCAGTGAGCTCACGCTGACTTTAAAGTGCAATTTAATGTTCAGCTTTGTTGGATTTGCAAAAGCAGTGGTCAAAATTCACACAGGGAAAATGACAAAAGGGCCAACAAATGGCTGGCTACATTATGAACTACAGTATTAGTATCAGTTGTTGAATGCACAGTCTGAAGTCGACAGCAAATACTACAGGAATTATTGGAAAGAATGGGATTAGGTTTATCTAATATCGTTTGTTCCGTTATTATTTCTGATAATTGTCCGAATAGTTCTAGGCAAAAGACAAGCATCTAGCTTCATATACTGTATATTGATTTTGTGCTACTATGCTAAGCTAAATCAGTGCTTTAGATTCCCATCCATTGTTAATTTCAAAAGAGATCACCAGCACAGGAAATATCTCAACAACACTATATCACTGCATGTGCAAAGGAAATGTTACTACATATAAAAGGTACAAGGAGGTACATTATAACGTCACACATAGCGCTCAGGCAGGCAAACACAGGCGCACACGCACACGCACACACACACACACACACACACACACACACACACGGTCTCTGCATGTACAGCAGCATGTTGCGCCGCCTTCATAGGAAAATGCCCTCAGTCCAGCTAAATTAGCTCAACTAAAAAGATCAGATTATACACCATGATCCATGTAAAAAAAAAAAAAAAAAGCACACACAATAGAGCAGCTCGATGGGAACACAAGACAGACATTTTCACACACTAATGTTTGCACATGTTAGATTTTTACAGTATGTGTATTGCCTTTTTGGGTGCGAGTCTGTCGTGTGAGAAACATTTACGTTTGAGTGCTTCAAATTACACAGACGTCTTTCTCAGCTTTTCGAGATCTCGGTACAGACAGGAAATGGACAGGAAGGCAAACTGGAATATTGTGATTGAGATCAATGGGTGAAGAAGCTTTTTCACTGGCAGTCAGTGGGTTACAGGTTCACAGACATGGATACAAAAGGAAGACGGTGTTGATACTGGTCGAGAAACCTTTTTACAAAACGATTTCCTACAAAGCGACATCAGTACACGTACGATATCACAAGAGGAAAGCCTTTCACTACTCACTCCTTTTTCTCTCAGTTTTTTACTGTTATACAAAAATGTCATACAAAAATACCTCGACATTACATTCAACGAAGGAATTTGTCAATCTCTGAAAAAAGTGCTCTTGCATAACTGATCATGTATGTCGCTTTCCCTCTCCCTCTCTCTGTCACTTTCCCTCTCTCTCCAGGTAGTTTGTTTTCTAGACAAAGACCGTGAGGGAGATTCACAGTATTGGGGGATTAACAGTTGGTGGCCAAACCGGTGCACGTTTCACTTAAAGGAAAGTGCAAATTACGTTGGGACAGAGTGTTCGGGGGGGGGGGGGTGCAAGAGTTGACATGCTGCCAGGGGACGGCAGCTGCCAAGAGAGGGAGCGTCGGTAGCGGTTGGAGTTGCTGCGATACTGTCCTCGAGTAGGACAGAGGAGACGAGAGGCGAGGAAAATACGTCACAACGACCAGAGTGTTGGTGGTGGTGGTGGAGGGGAACAGTTGATGACAATACTGGCTCAGGGTCAGCCTAATCTAATCAAAGGTTGGCAGGAATCCAAGCTGAAACCAGCCTCTAAGACGTTTCTCTTGTTTTCAGCATGTTCCGGCCAGCGCTGGGGTCCTGCTGCCGGAGGAGGGAGCCGTGGTATGAGTTTGGGGGTATGGGGTCCAGCAGCGAGGACGTCGCTCATGCCTCCATATACTGGGGAGGGGGCTCCTTCGGCGGTATGGCAAAGGCCTCCTCGTACGGTGGTAGCAGAACCTGAAATGTAACGGATAACCAGAAGGCGTCTTTCAGTTTCAAAGCATACCTCGAATACATCTTAATCCATTTTGATGATTGGGCAATTTTTGTGAGGACACTATGAAATGCAGAAATGCACACACTCAGAATTAAGATACAGTTAATGTATATTGAAAATAGGAAGTGATTTCAGCCACAGCCCAAGTAACTGCTGCAGGTTTCTTCCATTCTTACATACATCTTTATTCCATCCCAACAGAGGTTATTTCTAGCTGCAAGGATAACTTCCACACACATGCCTGGGCTTTAGAGGCCAGATTGCCTTCTCTCCATCAGAGGGTTTTTCTCTGTAAATGGTGTTATAAAACCAGCACTGCTGCTAATTCAGTGAGAGCGAACAAGCAAGAGCGAGAGAGAGAGAGAGAGAGAGAGAGAGAATATGCTCGGAGGGGATGGAATTGTGAAGCAGCCAGGGAGGCCCGCCAAACACATCACTGGGAGGATTTGAAATGAAGCGGACAAGCAGACAATTATGTAACATGTCCAGAAGAAGAGAGGAGGATGGACAGAGATATATAGAGAGAGGGGGGTGGGGGGGGAGATGACCCTTGTGCATTTTAATGGCATTTATATAAAAGCACGGCAGATAAGCAGCCGGGTACTTGATGTTAGAGGCAGTAAAAAGCCATTTAGACACACTGCTGGCTCTCCAATAGTAGAAATAGATGGGGCGCTCTATTCATTCAGCTCTGTGTGCGGAGAGAAGGAATGCAGTGATAAAACCACGTCGTCACTATTCGTGCTTCTATGAGGTTAACTTGCGTAAAAAGGTGAGCCGCAGATTATTTGTCGCATTTAAATTCTTCTCCAATTAAAATTCGCACAGCTTGTGCTGCGGCCTTCGCTCTGACCTAGTTGCCTCGGCCGCTTTGTTTTTTAAATTCAAGTGTGTTCTTGGGTTTCTGATTTGGCCCAAAACACATTTGCTAAAATATTAAGTTCATAAGATTCCCGACTGACACATAATACACGATATTTGGCGACATGATATCACTACTGGATTCGTTCCGGCAAGAAGAGTCTTTTTTTTTCCTTTCTTAAGTTGAAAAACGTCAGCAGTGTGAAGCAGGGCCACAACAACAACAACAACAACAAGGACAAAGCGACATGCAGATGAGGTGCTATGTATTGAGACGAGAGCTTGAGAGAAACAGATTAATGTCTTATGTATCAGTGTGGAGGATTACAGACGGACAGACAAATGGGAACCGTGACTATGCTAAAGCCTCTCAGAAAGCCCATGAGTCAACACTGAAGGGGACAAGTGGGATGGACGACAACCGGCTCTACACAGCCAGCCAATCACACCTCAGCACGACCTACAGCACCTACAGTGCTGCTACACACGGCACCAACGTCAATACGCTGACTGTCACACAACAGAGATGGACTGCTTTCACCTCTCGCATCTCCTAAAGTGATATGTGTAGGTAATATAGTATATCATTTTGATAAAATCCTGAACATTTCTAACTGCAGGTTCTCACTTCTCTCAATCTGGTGTCGTTTCTTATTTGGCAATTATTAATTAACGGTTAAAATACTACACAGAGCATCTTCACCTGTACATGTATGTAAGGGCTGTGACATGAGAGATATTATATGATTTTATCGCTGGACCTCACTAACCTGAACCTCTTTGGAACGGAAAAGTTATTTGATATGGGAAATGACTTGACTGCCACGATATACACAGGCACAGGATAAAATACTTTTTTTGATTACATTTTATATTTGTCTTAACATATAGAATGTAAATAAAGAGACTGAGGATACAGATGATAAAAGCTCAGATTTCTTCTCTTTTTATTGAAACAGTCGATTAATTGTTGAATGAAATCGTCTGTCAGTGAAATTATTTTCCAAGCGGAACAAAAAATCCCTTCCTGTCTTTCTGCGTTACATGGATTCACTTAACTTCTCAAATATGAGGATGAGGTTAACCAAGTTGTGTGAGAATTTTGCATTTAATAATTATAAAAATAAAATCTCAATCTTTCAGGTTCTAAATTGCTGCTCTCAGCACAATTCACGCTGTATAATCATAATGGTGCAAGTAATGCCTACGATCCTTACCTTGTACATATAGAGGTATCAACTCATTGAGCTGCAATTACATACAAAAGCAAATTTGGTTCACAGCTGAACATAAAATCTGATAGACTGTAATAAAGTTAATGTGCCAAACAGGGTCATTTGGGGCTATTTTTGCCCCAATGCTTGAAATTTAGAGGCCTTTACATACGCAACCACACATTTGTTTTGCCCCATTGATTGTGTACAATGGGACAAATACCTAGAATTTGGAATCAACTTGGCCCGCCGCCCCAATTATCTCCAAGCATAGTGATAAAAAAAACAAAACACTTCAAAGCCTTTATGGAAGTTATCTTCCCCTTATGAAATGAACCGAAAGCTTGTAAGCCACCAAAATAAATCAATGCTGCACAAATGCAATTATGCTATGACGTGAGTGAGGGTGATTTGCAGTGTGTCCTTGAGGCTGAGGAACTAGAGGGTGGATGCGATTACTCACCGTGGTGTCATTGGTGGTGACGTAAACCAGGACTTCCGTGGTGCCCCGGCCGCTCACGTATCTGTAGCAGTTCCACACACAGCCAATCAGGTAGGCCTGTCCCCAGAGAGGTGCAAAAACAAAGACCACACAGTGACCTTTAACAGCATTGTCTCCACTTTTCATTATTACTGAGGCTGCTTCGCTGTGATGTCACCCATTCATCAAGGTTAGGCATGCTGACGGCAGACATGCGTCACGTAGCTATGTGATGCAGACTGTGATAAATTAGCTACCTCTGCAACAAGGAAGGTCAGGGATACATGACAAATGTGATACAGTTGTACAAATACAATGTTGCCTTTCTTGGTCGACCATTAACATTTTAGCAAAGGCAACTCACCAGGCATCTCCTGCCCTCAGTAAAGCTATGGTAGCACTGGGCTTTAGGTCCGTCTGGCTTGGCAGAAGAACAGGAGGTTCATTGTGTATGTGTGTGTGTGTGTGTGTGAGTAGCCCGCTGTGTCGGTACCTACGCCAGCAGTAAGCGCAACCGACCGACCAAGTAACCAGGCTGCCTGCTCGCCAATCACTTCACCATCTGCTGTGTTGACCTCTTCGCTGTGATACCAACTCTCTTAACATTTTCAATCACGACGACAATGTGCTAGGCTGGCGCTGCGCATTGCCACAAAGTCTGAGTTTGACCATCTTGCTCATATAATTCCCGTTTCTGTATCCATCCAACCATCTGTCCACGTGCGTCTCTCTATCTGCCGCATCCCTCCCTTCTCTCTCCAGCTCTCCTTCTTCCTGCCTGTCTCTATCTGTCGTGTATGCTAAGTGCAGTCAAGTGGAGGATGTTGGCTTCGGCAGGAACTTCAGCAGGTGCTGCCTCTGTGCTGAGAGCCGAGGCTTCAGATCTGGCCTTTTTCCAGGGGAACTGACTCAACTATCATCAGCACGGTAGCCAATGTATACTGTACGTGCAGCCTATCGCTAAAAATGGGATTCTATTCACTTTGCTTGGCAAACCTCCGGATTATATTTATGTTTATAGCACACAAAAAAGTAGTTCAACTACCCCATGTACTCTGTGCAGCAAGGCTCTCTCTGCCTGAGACATGACCTTTATAACTCTTCTCTCTGTAAGTCCAGCAGTGCATCTTCCAGTGGCTGCTTTCCATCGTAAAACCCCGGCTCTGGCTTTGGACGTCAAGAGCAGAAGAAACGACCTGATTTGATTGTACAGATGACTGGAACTTCCTGTCCCATCTCGTCCCAGCGCCCCAGAGCATAGCTACGCCTAGAGAGTCACCCATGCATTAAGGGGGAGTTAGCTTGACAGGAGTTTGTTTTCCCGTTATCCCTGACCTGCTGCTCTCTGACTGTGTGATAATCTCATGAAGAACATTGTTAATGGGATTGTTCACACTGGCAGATTTCATTACACATGCCATATGGTTCATAATGCATGAGGTGTGCACAGCGCGAGACTTAATTGCCTTAATCACGTTGCAATATGATGAGTAAAAATATTAAAAAAGGGCAGTTCAGGGAACAAATGTCCAGTGTGTGTGTGTAATGTGTTGCATCATCAATTCATTTTCATTTGCTATACATCTGTTTAGACGTCATTCAGAGGGATGTTGTGGATTCAATTACAAAAAGGCCAAAGATGGGCAGATTGGGAGAATCCGCAGTGATAAAGAGACTCTGTGGGCTTACCTTGAAGGAGAGGATGCAGCCAATGAAGAGGAGGACCACAAAAACTAGGCACATGTTGTTGGTGGACATGATGTCCTCTTTGTAAGGGAATGTCCCCGGCTGGAAGGGAGGGAGGGTTATAAATCACATGAATAAATGTCGGAAGATAAACAAAAGACAGGAAGTGTCCTTTTACAAATCAGCACCTGACAAAACCATCAGTCCTAAACAAGCAACAAGTCTTAAATGGACTCCTGAGCTACATATCTAAGACCTGTGTTATGCCTGGTCTTTTGACTATATGTATATATATATATATATATACATATATATGTATATATATATATATATATATATATATATAGTCAAAAGACAAAACGATATAGCAGAAGTATATAACAGTAGTAGTAGTAGTAGTAGTAGTAGTAGTAGTAGTAGTAGTAGTAGTAGTAGTAGTAGTAGTAGTAGTAGTAGTAGTAGTAGTAGTAGTAGTAGTAGGTATAGTCTTTAAAAGTAGCTGTTGAAGGGAAATCGTTCTCACCAGCTGCTGGAGGTAGTCCTGCACCGTGTTGGGATAAACAACCACACTTATGGCTACCAGTGTGTTAAGGGCAAAGTCAAAGATTTGGTAGCAGAAGAATGGAATGATCCAAGCCGCATGTTGCTATGTGGGAGAGATTGAGAATAGATGAAGAAAGTCAGTAAGAACAAGGGCAGGGTGTTGTTGGTTTTCAAGGTCAGATCGTTTGTTTATTTACCTTGTAAGCGCCATATGTCGCCATGCCACATATAAGAATCATGAGCAGGGATATTGCGGTGGCTATGCAGATATCTGTGGAAGCAAAAACACAAACAAACACAACAATGTGAGAACAGATAATCTAGTTGAGTGGAAAAACAGCAATTATATTTCACGTGAACTCTGAAGTCCACTGACGTAAACCAAAAGTCTTCACGAGGACGTGGATTTTACAAAACAAAAGCACCTTAAGTAACCTCGCTATTTTTAGCACGCAATCCGCCTTGGACAAAACATGATCAGCAGCATGTGGGTAATTGTTATGCAAGCCGTGCTAAATACATCCCTCTCACATTCACGTTACAGCCGTAAAAACTGACAGATGAGATGCCTGTCAGTGTCCCTGAAGCAGAGTACAAGTTAAAAACAGGAGATGTGCATGTGTCCTGTATGGTGAAAGGGATCCAAAATGCACCATGCGGCAGTTATCAAACTTGGTATTCAGAAACAGTAATAGCGGTGAAACAGTGGAATCAATACATCCCTGGTGGGGTTTTTTTCTGACTCATGAAGGACTGAGAGCAACGTCTGTACATCATCGTGACTGTTGGTGAGCACCCAGCAACATTGCCTTGAACAGAACTGATACCGTGTTAAGACCCAGGAAATGATGACAACCTTCCATCTTAATCCCTCCCTTGCCACACACACTGGATACAAGGACAGATGTTAACACATACTATATATAAACAACACATGCAGAAATAAATGCACTGCCACCCCACACCTACAAAATAAAAAAAGTCATCCACACGACGCTATCAGTCAAGACGGCCCTTTTAAATCCGATAGAGAATTAGAGCTCGTTGTTTTGTTTTTTAAATCAGAGTAGCCAGTGACGGGGTCTGCGGTGCTCCAGAGGCGACTGTGACGATGATAGCTGCCGGAGGGGGGAAAATACTGAAAATACGCATTCACGCTGATGTGTTCTGTATGGAGCCGAGCCTACTCAGCTGTCTCTGTGCTGAGAGCAGCACTGTGGGAAAAGAAGTGGTGGGCAGAAAGGAGAGGTGATTTTAGAGCTGCAGAAACACACGGGGCTGTGTGTGCTGTTGATTTGTACGGCCACTGTCATACAGAGCAAAAAAAATTGTGCACCATGCAATAAACATGGAATAAAATTGTCTTTTGGCATTATTGTGGTGGTATTTTTTTCTTCTTTTCATGTGGAATAACAAGCAGGCCTCATTGAGGACATCTAATCCAAGATATGCCACGTGAGACATGTAGCGTTGAGGGGATTCGTTGCACTCACTTGCATCGTCCATGACATCGATGTCAGTTCCCAGCTCAGTGCTGGCAAGGTGGTAGCGGTATTGAACTGGGTCATTGAGAGCCGACAGCAAGATGAGTAGGACCACCGCATTGATGAGCTGTGGGGGAAATAAAGATCGATATCAACAATACATTTCACATTGGTGTTATCCCTTTATTAGGTTCTTGGGTTAACCTCCTGAATTAATTGATCAGATGGATCAGGGCTTTTTCTTGGAGTGTGATAAAAGTAATTGAGATGACAAAGTTTTAGACAGGTTTTTGAATGAGTTACTCTTTATGATATGATGCAGGCCAACAGCTCAACTTGTTATTATTCATATTATTAAGTACTCCATTGGTTCTTTTGCTGATTCATTATTAGAGAAAGTCTCAAAAATACCAATGAAAATGTCATGAAGCCAAAGGCCACATATTCAAAGTGCTTGTTTTGCGCAACTTAGTCCCCAAACTAAATACATTTAATTCACAAAAATGGAGAAAAGCAGAATATCAGGTGCTAGAGAGTTATCAATTACTTGACCAATTGTTTCAGCACTACTGTTGATGTGTGAAATTAATATTTGTAGAACTGCTGCACAGGTTCAGTGCAGCATCTTCCCAACCAGCATGATGAGAAGAAATGACCACGATCCTGTACATCAGCTTCGGATATCAAAACACCTCATGGAGGCAACACTATGGTCTGTTTTCCTGCGATTGGCTGGACGACTTCTACTTGATTAGTAGTAGGGTCACCTATGAGAGTGAGACTTAAAGGTCGGGGATTTAACAGGCTTACTGAACTATGTTTAAAACTTTAGGTTATCCCGTGGTTAAAACCGGAACAAACTCTATATTTAAACCGCTACAAATATAGAACAAATCAAATGTGATGGGCTGGTAAAAGTTGTTATTTCAGCACAACAATAAGTGAACGTTAACTTTAACGGTAGCTTTATAATGAATAACGTTACAACCTGTGCTACTATATATCTTATGTGCTGATGCTATATTTGATTAAAATACATATACTATAAATAAGAGCTTTGATCGGAAATAGTGGCGGTTGATTCACTAACACTGTAGTTTTCATGTATCCACTAAAAACCCAGAGCACATCCTCAAAATGGCAAATGACAAAAACAAATGAAAAACAGCAGTAATTTCGCTGTCTATTTGAGCTATTTCAGTCCAACTCAATCGATATTGAGCAATTATTCAATCTAACAGTGTACATATTTAGCCGTATTTGTGCCTGACATCGAATGAAAACCTGCACTTACCATGTACCATATCCCCAGAATAATGGTGCCCGTCCGTACATGGCAGCACAGGCAGCAGCTCGTCGAGTACCACCGGTCCCACGGAGAAATCATCGTTGATCCTGCTACGATGTTCACGTTATTTAACGAATGCCACCAAAAGAAAGAAATGAATTATTCAAAGCTACTACGTGCTAAAAAAATTAATTAAAAAAAAAGGTGGAATACTCGGCGTCCTTGGTGCTCGGACCGCCACATCCAGCGTATGTTAGAGACGATGTTTGTCCTGTTTCCGCGAGTGGACTCCTGACAAACACGGAGCGTTAATCTGGCTCTCTCATCCCCGGGAGTCACGTGACCAGGGGGGTGGGGGGTGGGGGGGAGTATTCTGACCAAAATCCGAGGGACGGATGCCACATGATTTATAATCGCACAAGATTTTTCGGTTTAACCCTTTTACTGAAGTCCTTTTCGTCAGTGTTGGTTTCTTAATCGGGATCATTTGAATGGTTTTGGACTACTTCACAGATTTGAGAGAGCTCCCCAACATGTGTATCAACACATTGACAGCCTCAATGTAATTGGTTGATAGAGTGAGAAATTGTTCACGTATGTGTTGAGTATGTTCAATTTAAGTCAGTGTCATCGGAAGAGATCATCACTATTTCAATAGCACTGGTATAAGATATGGTGTGTTGTGATTTGTGTCGTGTTATGTTGGGAGTTGGAAAAGTTCAAACAAAAAACAACAAAAAAACAATGCAGATAAAAGGTAGTAAACCACACCTCTTTAAATTGAGAAGTCAGACAGAGTAAAGCCACTTTTGGGTTGAATTTCTCACAGTTGGTATTCAGGGATAGAAGTCGATATCACCTGACTCGAGTCACAAGTTAAACTGGCTGGGAGCCATGAGTCCAGAGTTCCTGTTTTTGACTCCCATTTCCAAACCCCAGCCAGAAGAAAACGTTTGCACATCAAAGAAAATCCCATGAATTTTGGCAAATGTAGCCTTGAACATGCCCTGAAAACATAACTTTTTTTGTGATCAGTGATTAAACAGATGTATAAGTCATATGTTACTATGGACACAGGACTTAATTTAGCCGGAGGAAGCAGTCCTATGCCTGTCTCTAGTGCAGGGCTGAATTATGGACCTTGATCGAGTGCAATAGAGCTCCATTTTGCCCCCCCCCCCACCCACAGCAGGTTAATCTGGCCGTGCTCCAATACAGCTGCTACACTTTGCATGAAGCAAGTGACATCCTCTAAAAATAAGGCCCAATTAGTGTCATGTTAATTTAGCTCCATCTATTCTTGACACCAGGTGATTCCCATCGAGACCTACAGTATACTGAGATGTCACCACGATAGCATTGTTCTTCTCTTTTTGAGGAACTCTCAAACTGAATATAGTGACTAAAGATTGATGCGTTTTATTGCAGTGTTAGAACAAGAAAACAGGCGTTTCATTTCATGTCACTCTGTCTCTGTGCAGACATCCTGGACCAAGCCTGACAGATGGGCCGGTGACAACAGCTCTAAGCTCTGGTGGGTGGACCGCATCATCGTCACATAAGGGGATTTTCCTCTCCTGCCATGACTTAATACTGACCAGACTGCCACCTCTTATAAATGCTGGAACGCAATCTGAAGAGGACTTAACAAACGGATGGTTCATTTTTTCCAGCTTTCAACATTTTCCCATTTAATTTACTTCAAAAGAAAGCGTTTGAAATGTTAAACAGATGTATTTACGTATGCGTAGAGAGAGAGAGAGAGAGAGAGCTCTGACATAAGGACTGGAAATACAAAGTCTTATAATCCTTTCTTGTCAGACCCGCAGAACAATACACTCCCACTTGTTTCAGGATAGAACTATATGAGAAGCCTGTGGGTTTCAGACACGTGGGACTTTGGATTGATCTTTTTTTTTTTCAAACAGCATTAGCGAGTGATTTTCATAGCAGGGGTTTGAGCAACTGCAGTACCACCCATTAGAGAGTGACCTTTAACATGGCGGCCTTTCATACACACACACACACACACACACACACACAGGACTAATGAGTACAACAATCCTCTGGCAGGGAAGAATGATTAAAAACAACAACAACAACATGATGTCTCTGTGAAGTGAAGGTGAATGGACAGTGAGCCAGAGATTGAGAGAGATTTAAAAACAGATAAATCCTAAATAAACAGATAAGAGATGGAGAGACTGATGAGACGGAGGAGGCCAGGCTCTGGGAGCGTACCATGCGGTTTGGCCTCAGGACGATCACAACACTGGCTGCTCACACCGGTTTGCTCCGTGACACAGTGAATCCTCATTGTATTAATCACAGATTTGGGATTAGTTTGAGGGAAAACATGAAAACAAGATGCCAGAGGACAGGGAGAAAGAATCATTTATATCAGTAGTGCTTGTCTGCAATTCCACTGCAAAGATATGCCTAAAATTCATACTTTAAGGTTATTTTGGATTAAAAAGATTAAAAGGTGGTAAAATCATCAGTGTGTCTTGAGGATATTCTATCTTTTATATATATATATATATATATATATATATGTTACTTTTAAGCTTTAAGCTTCAAGAAAAAACATAAATGGATCATGCAAACCATCGCTTTAGTAAGTGTGCCTTCGAGACTAAAATGCATTTCAATGACAAGGTAATATCAAGCAATTCTCATTTATTTGTAATTTTTACCAAACAAACAGACATATCCTTTGTATCTCCTCAAAAAAAGAAAAATCATTCACATAACCATGTCCTAGAGACAAGTATATAAATACATTGATTGAATCATCAGTAGAAATTAAACGCCTGAAGCCACAGCGACGTATCATCGTGTCCCATCAGCTCTAAGAACTATGCATCACCAGCAGCCGATCAACACCTGGATGCACCGAGGCTCTTTGACTTACAACAAAACAGAGTCCCGGTCATGTCCGCCAAATTGGGTGACAACAGAAAAGCTGCAATTCGTCTCATTAAAAAAAAAAAAGCTATTACAGTATATACACTGAGTGGTACTCCAGAACCAAGTACTAACAGTTAAAGCAAGAGATCATTCATTTCATGTACACAAGTACTATTATCAAAGTCATGCAAGATTAAATTAATTTCTGACATCAAAACTTGCAGTTGGTTGGAAACTAAAAAAGGATGCCAATGCACTTTCTTTACAACATCAGGTTAAGGCAACGGAGTTAAATTCCTTTTATATTTGTCTGTAATCGTGTGTGTGTGTGTGTCTTGTTTAAAACCAACTTTGATGTGGAATTAAAGCTGCTCTACATCATGTATTACTCATTCTGTTTAAGTTAAAAACAAAAGTCCCCCGTCATAAATCCTGGGTGTCCCCATTTCACATTCTGCAAAAAGGTAGTAAAAAACAAGTCATCAACATCAAAGGGAACTCAATACAGCTTTTTGCACAGTGCAATCACAGAACTGGAAAAAGCCCTTACAATCTGTACATATGGCATGGCTTTCTCTAGCACAAAACTGGAAGGAAAGAATGTAAAAAAAGAGTGCAGAGGGGACAGTTAAGTCTCTAGAAAGTCATCACAGTCTAGTCAGATACAGACAGACACACACTCAGGGTGTGAATGATGATAAAAGCAGGGGGACAATACTTAATAGTGCTACTGCTTTATGGGATGATCCCCCGACTCCTTTACTTCACATTACACTGCCTCCTGGTGGTTCATATCAGTTACTGTGCTCTACAGTCCTCAGTGTGAATCCAAATTTCATAATTAAGTGTCTTCTTTGAAGAAAAGATCCGATCCATAACTGATAAATTAGTTACGTTTCAGCTGTCAAGTGTATTCCCGAATTGATAAGAGTTTTAAGAAGATCTGGCTAAATACACTGCTGTAGTGTCTCGCTATGACTCCCCCCCACTGCTCTGAAGCTCAGGCAGTAGTGTATTTAGCCATGTTGTGGCAAAACATTGAACATACAAACACACGGACGGACAGTGAAGAGGTGGATCACGCTGCAGGGATGGTAGTGGAGTTAGGTTTCTATGACCAAATACTTTTTTAGAAACAACCTGATAACAGCTGCCGTTCTTCATAAAGGAGCTTTTAGAAACACACAGCCTACAGGCAGTCAGTGTTTGTACTGGAAGGAAAGATGTTTTTGAGGTATTACTTTAAAGGCTAGGCAAACCTATTTTTAAACACTCACATGTAATCTGTTTGTTGAAAGAGTTGTAGGTCATTTCTCATGTCCATACCGGCTCCGTGTGGTAATACTTTCTTACAGTGACGACAATGTAAAAAAAAGAAAAAAGGTACAAAATGCATTTTTCTGAGCAAGAGTAAGTCAGTAGTTTGAGATTCGCCAAATCAGAACTTTGTCCCGGCCGTCACATGTAGGTTTATTGTCAGGGTTTTGTCATGGCCGACTGCCAGGGCGGAGTCCTCACACCTCGGCCAGAGAACGAGGGAAAACATAAAGACACAATAACACAATTTTGTCTTCTAATCTAAAGGCCATCAC
This sequence comes from Pholis gunnellus, assembly GCF_910591455.1. Lineage (NCBI taxonomy): Eukaryota > Metazoa > Chordata > Actinopteri > Perciformes > Pholidae > Pholis > Pholis gunnellus. The sequence continues at coordinate 9,856,696 of NC_136543.1, forward strand.
TCTGTAAAATCGTTTCAGTTATTGATAGCGGGGCAGAAGCAAGGCAAACAAAAGAAAGTGCAATATTCTGGGGAGCAAAACTTCTCTTGTAAATTTAACATTTGATATTACAAAAAAATTAAAACCCGTTTTGTATTTTCTTGTGGACGGGAAAAAACGAACAAAAAAAAAACGTTTGATGCCATAAAAAATAATTAAATGAACATAAACCTCCACCTCCCTCAGGAACTCCAATCTGGTTGCAGTTTGTAGCAAATAGTGCAAATTAGTTAAGATTTGAGTCCACAGGACCACAGCTCATCACTATGTTTAGCCAAGCAGGCGATAGCCACCGCTTTTATTCTTTTTGTTTCGGTAACTAAAGAACTGTTAATGTATCTCAGAAAAGAAACTCTGTACCTGGTAATTATTGCATGTGACACGTTTTACAATCATTTGCATATTGCGTCTTCTGGACCTGTGAGACTTCATGTTTCCCTTCGGACCTTTTTCTTCTGGGAGGCCTTCGGAGGCTCCACGGTCTGCTCGGACTTCTCTGCAAGTAGATGCAAAAGGAAAAATAAAGAGAGTTGCATTTACAACCATCTCATTGTTACGTGACTGTTGGAACGGGCATGTCCTCTTTGTGACTCTCCCCCCTCACTGTGAGTGAATATTAAAGTGTGAGCCACCTACTCTGAGAGGACGATGTGCTGGGATTCTGCTTTTTGGCGGCCATGACAGGAGGCTCTTGGGGTTTGGGTTTTGCGTTGACCGGGGTCACTGTGCTCACCGTCTACAATCAAAGAAACGCAATGACATTACAAAACAGAGAAGCCTACATTTAATGTGAATATGTACAATTAGATAGAATAAATATGGATACTTTAGTGCAAAATATTAATCTGACAGCTTGATGTTTGTTTTGTTTTCTTGCCTGAGCCTCAGATGCAGCCTCCTCTTCTGTTTTCTTCTTCTTTTTCCTCTTCTTCTTGGATTTGTCTGCTCCGCCGGAAGGATCGTCGGTGTCCTTCTCATCCTCCGATACCTGCCATGAGAAAAACAGACATGAACAAGTTCTGGTAACAGTGATGTCCGTGGTAGAAAGAAGACGGACTTTGTGAAAACAACAAGAATATATAAATCCCTAAAGGAGGATCAAAGGCATTGTGTTGCCTGTGGCAAAATAAATAAACAAGGCAATAAAATCTAGAATCTAAAAAGCCTAATTTATTGTTATAAGGACTTTTAGGCCTTGCAAAGGGATCATTTATAAAAGTCTAAGAGATGTGATAAGCCACGTGGGTGAGTGTCAGTGATACCTTGTTGGGGACAGGCTGTTCCTTTAGAGGAGCCGCTGGTGTCACCAACACAGGGGGCTCCTCGTAGTTTCCCCAGTGCTCCTCTGGGGCATTCCAGTCAGAGCTGGGGTCCCCCGCTGCCATCCCATCTAAGATCATCCACATCATCAGGATGGCAGTTACATACAACATCACAAATTCAAAAGCTTACGCGCCTCTTGGAATGGATACTGCTGCTCGTGTATTTCATTTCAAAACTACACTTCACCTCACAAAACCATTGGAACATTTTGTACTTTTCTTTGTTTATAATCTGCTGTTATGCAGAAGGCTGCGTTGGAATGACTTGCTGAAATACTCACTGAATCCAGACCATTCATCATCAACATCAGGGAGCCTCGCCCACTGCAGCTCCATGGAGTTTGATGTCGGGTCTAAGAAGACAGCCGGACAGTGAATGGGAGAAAAAAAAAAGAAGAAAATTAGTCATTGTTTAGAAAAAACAACAACTGGAAGCTTTAATAAAAGCTGCATCCTGGAGGTAGAGTGTGGTGTGTGACAGGGTGATAAAGCGAACTGTTGATCACAACACCAACCTGTGGTGTTTAGTCCCAGCATGGAGAAGGTCACAGGGTTGAGGTCGGTCTTTATGCGGCCATCAATGCCACTCCATGCTGCTGGTGAGAACACACAGACACACATCCTGATTATATATGGCTGGAATGCTGTTCTGGCAGACAAACAGTGGAGCTTAGCTTTTTAAAGAATAATATATTTATCCTTCTGTTTTCTACACTCAAAGAGTTGATGGAGAGAACCGCCGTGGGCTGTCAGTCACTCAATTAAAGTATAAAAACGCCATCCAAAGTCAAAAATATTCCATCACTATAAAAACAAGGCCTTATTTAGGGTTTTGTCACAGATTATTATTATTTCCCTATGCCCATATTCAGTGCTTTCATATGACAGCTGCAAAGCTTTGCTCCGTTTACAGTAAATCACTCGACACTTTTCCAGAAAGTAATACCTGAAGTTATGTCAGCTTATAAAATCAAGCACATATTGTATTGTGGGTGTCTTTGTTGAGCTAGCAGTTGATTTCAACTTAAGAGTTTCAATGATTCCACCTCCTGCGTACACAGCCCCTTTACAAATGTTTGCATTTTTAATTTATCTTACAATACCACTTCTGCCCAGCAGATGGCTCAGTTGGATGTATTTTTTAAAATGACTTTGCTTTCAGTGAAATTCAATCTTATTTAGATTTTTTTCTTTTTTTATATAAAAATGTTAGCAGTCAAACTGGCTGTGTTGAATTGGATAAAAGGGATAAATTATAGGATATTATAGGATGAAAATCCCTGATCATCCTGCTGCTCATTTAAATAATTCTGATCAATCCCCCTGTTCAATGTTTAGACTCTGTATACTCTATATTCCCCGTGTAAAAGAAGGTTCATCCTGGTCCAGATGGTACCTTGTGTCTCCTGTCCCCAGGACTGAGGCTTCGGTGGGGCCCTGTAATGTGTAGCAGTGGGGCCGGCACTCCACTTGGTTCCCTCCATAGAACCCATCTGACGTGACACATCAGTCCAACCTCCACCGTTGACTGAAGGCTCCTCTCTCCGGCTGGAGGACACTGTGGAGACACACATTGAGGGAGGATAGGGAGTCAGACTGGAAGCTTTCTTTAGTCTAGCAGCTTCTGTATTTTAGAGCTCAGACCAAAATAAAACCAGTGTATACAGGCTTGTTCAGTTACCAAACCCAGGAAGACAGCTTCATGTATATCCTACATCTCATCTTAACATTAGACAAAGCTTTGCTGGGGAAACTAAAGAAAACAAAATCAAGATAAAAGAGAGCCGTTGAATCGTTTCCCCATCTCAGTCACACAAAGTAACGGTTTGTCTTTGTCTTTACCCGCTCCACTAGCTGTCTCCCTCTTTCCAGCGGCTCTTGACTGCAAGGACTCTGAAACAAGTGTGGGAAAACAATAAGCTTGAGAAACTTTCAATAATACAAAATAATTCACGTTTAAGCATGAGTGAACTGATCCCATCGAGCTGCTCCATGCAGTGGAAGCTTAGCCCTGGCAACACTGTATGCTAAATAAATGTCCATCACACTGATGAATACCATGGTTTCCTCGGTTCTTCTTGGTGTTGGCAGGTGCTGTGGCCGCGGGGGCCTCTGCATTGCTCTTGGGAGCCTCCACCCCTCCTGGGCTTCCAGAGTCCTCGGGGCCCCTGTCCTTCCTGCGCTGCTGCTTCTTCTCTCGGTTACTGACTTTCGTCTCCCACGCACCTGGTGGACAGAAAAAACAACAACATAAAATCGTTAGGTGACTTGCCATGTGCACAACAACGATAAAGAAGTATTTTAGATCATTGACTCTGGATGAAATTTGGTGGACTATTTAACTAAGAGGCTGGCTACGACAGGAAAAAAAGGTTGTGATTACTGACAACGGGAGGGGTGTGTACTTGGTGAAACAGATTGTTGTGAAATTTCCCTTTTGACAGTTGAATCTTACCATCATCGTGTTCCTTCCCATCATTTGTAGACACATGCTGGACTGGTTTCACATTGGTCTTGGTTTTCTTCTTGTTCTTTTTCACCTGCACTGGGGCCTGTACCTCATGCACCTGTGGATAGAGAGAAACCACAGTTATACTGAAATAAGGTACGGGGGTTACAAAAGAACCACTTAATGTTGGCAGCAGCTGCTCAAACATATACCTTCTCGGTTTTGATCTGTGGGGCTGGCTTGGAAACAACCTCTGTTGCTTTAACTGCATCTTGAGCTGCAGCCACTGGTTGTCCATTGGATTGAGTGTTCTGAGGGGAAATAAGACAGTTAAATTTACTTTCACACAGCTTTAATTAGCAAAATAATCTAACTACCTTTTCATTTCAAGGTGAATCTGAATTCTACATTTGTAGTATACATTATATTTAAACCATTAAAGTTTTTTAAAGGAAACATCTACTTGTTTTACTAAAACTACACGGGACACATTTGATGGTTGTTAACTTTTAATCTGGGTAATTGGTTACACCTGACAGCTGGCTGTGGTCTGAATAACGCACCGTTAGTCCTGAACTTATGGTTCAGCGATAGTGACGACTATCAGCTTGATAAGCGGTAAACCTTGTTCGCAGATGTGTGATAACCGTGACATTTCCACGGTTAAAGTAGGCCACAGTTCATTCATCAGACTTCAGGTGTCGGCCTACGATAACGTCTTAACTCGCTAGCATAAACCATCATTAGCTAATGGCTCGTCATTCGGATACGTTTACACACAGCTAGCGTTAGCTAGCTAGATAGCATCCACTTCTCAGCAAGAAGCCGTGATTCATTGTATAATTAGCTAACGTTAACTGATATATTTTTGTCAGTTTGTCAGTTTTGACTTGATTGTACTTAAGTAACGTTAGCTTGTTGTTTAAACAAAGTGGGCTGTAACGCTAATGGTGTATGAGGCAGCAAAGCTGGCTACCTAACATTACATATAACTTTTTGATACAACAATGAGGATACACAGGGTGTATATATATATATATATATATATATATATATATATATATATATATATATATATATATATATATATATATAAGCCTAATGTTAACTGAATAAACACTTCTGTTAAGCGTTAAAACGAAGTTAATTGTTTTTTTTGTCGCGTCAATGAATAGACGCACTTGTTTTGATTAGCCGTGATTGTACGTAACTCGTTCACGGTACCTTCTCAAGCGGTTTCTTTTTGTTCTTCTTTTTTTGTTCTTCTGGTTTGGCAGTTTGAGCAAAATTGGCCTCCTTGACGGGCTCACTGTTGCCCTGGGTGCCCGGGGATCCCCGCTTTTTCCCGGCGGACAGAGCGCCACAGACGGCGGCCCAGGACAGACCGAGCAGCAGCAGCAGACCCGCCGCGGCCGTGGACAGGATGACCCACGTCGGATACACGTCAGGTTTCAGACCCAAATCCACCCCGAACTGATCCCGGACATATCCTTGTCCCGAAGACAGGAGCTCCTTCAAATGGCTGGAAAGCAGCTCGGCTTTTTCTAGCGCAAAACCTCGCAGGTCCCGAGCCATCTTTCCCCAAATCGCGATAACACTAAGCTAACGCTAACTGTTAGCTATCATTGGCAGCAGCGTCCGAATGCTAACGGAGGAGTGGCTAATCGGATCTGACTGCTGGGAGAATCACAACAAAACTAGAATTTACAACAGTCTATAAACCACTGATTTATTCTTACAGATTGAAAGTCGACAATATCAGCCAGTTTCGTGGATTAAATCAGACCTAAACCGTGTAATAACACCGTGTGTATAACTGAATTAAGTCACCAACGTTTGTAAATACAAACAATATCTATAACAAGCAATAATTCATCACAAATACTATTTAATTACGGTAAAAACATTTTTAATGTACATAAAAAATGACAAAACAATCCATTGCCAGAGCTGCAGACTTGATAAAATATAGTGTAGATATTAAAGTGGCAATCCTTAAGATTTCAGTCTTGCTTGATTTAAAATTTCTATTTGAGATTTTTCTATTTTTTGTGTGTACAATAAAATTAAACAGAACAGCATTTTTTTTCAATCACCATTGTGTGTATAGCATAGACATTTATTTAAATAAAAAAATCTTTGAGATTGCCACTTTAACCATCTTCAAATACCCAATTAGGTACAGAAGAATCAAGATATTTATATTTAACCAAAACTTGTGTTTTATGTTATTTACATATCTGCATTGTAACAGTAAAAAGAAAAACAGCCATGGGAAGTGGTTGAAGGATCCATTTGTTTCCTCCGTTTCACTTTGCAAACTGGCTGCTAATTAACTCCAGGCTTAATTCTCAATCCCTTTAAAAGCATTAACCTGTCAACCATTCATTTGTCCATTGTAATACTGTGATAGTATTGTAAAGACACTTTTGTCAGTAACTGCTCAAAGTAAATAAATAGATCTAAATATTGTGTAACAGTATGTCGTCTCCATTTCAGAAGTCTGCATCCAGAGTGAATTCACAGTCTTTCATGCTCGACATCACCCCAAATCTCTGATACTCTGCTACTCGTTTCTCAAAGAAGTTGGTTTTCCCCTCGAGTGAAATGGACTCCATGAAGTCAAATGGATTTTCAGCTTGGTATACCTTTGATTAAAGAAGAGAAGAAAAGATTACTTAGATTTCACACTTACAGCAAACAGAAAATACAATTCATTAACAACTATTAATAAAGTGTTTCTTTTGTCAAAAATTATATAAAACATAACAGCTACAGCAGTATAAAGGGGTTCAATGAGTAATGACCATTCTGCTTTCATTATTTCTATTATATGATAATAACCTTTGCCAGTCCGAGGTCAGCGAGAAGCCGGTCGGCTACATACTCGATGTACTGCTTCATCAGACAACAGTTGATTCCGATGAGATCCACTGGCAAGGCCTCTGTCAAAAACTCCTGCAACAACAAACATGACGTGTTTATGAACAGAACTGCTATGAGTTATCAAGATTTTGGTCTTTTGGTCTATTATTGCAATGGGAGTCGATATATACAAAGTAAAATAATAACCATGCAAAAATGTATAATGTGTCGTGTAGAGTTAAGCATATTCAATCCAACATTAGCTCACCTGCTCAATGCTAACAGCTTTGGTGATGATGTCCTTCACCCGGTCCTCTGATGGTTTATTCACCAGGTAGCTGTACAGCAGGCAGGCAAAGTTACAGTGCAGGCCCTAGGAAACACATCAATATATATATATATATATATATATATATATATATATGTCAGGGTTAATACAAAACACAGCCTAACCTCTACACAGGTGTGTCAAACAAAGGTGTCCCAACATAATAGCTACCTTAGTGTTATGCAAGAGCAATGACTTTCAAGATTGATATGGTGTATTATCTAATGTGCTGCAGGATGTCACGGATAACTTAAAGTTCCCCAATGAACTGGCTCTGATTTGTAGCCAGAGATCCAATTTAAGTCCTAATCCCCAGTTTGCACACCACTGTAATTTATTCCAGCTGCAGTCAAAATTGTTGGTCCTTTTGACAGATTAAACTACAGGTGTTTTTTGTTTGTTTGTGAATTCATCTCACCTCGTCCCTGCTAATCAGCTCGTTGGAGTAGGTAAGGCCGGGCATTAATCCTCTCTTCTTGAGCCAATAGATGGCAGCGAATGAGCCAGAGAAGAAGATGCCCTCCACTGCCGCGAAAGCCACAATCCGCTCCCCTGAGGGCAAAAAGTGTCAAAACGACTATTAAGAACAGATAATGGAAGGCTCCTCTGGGTTAGCGTTTCTCATCATCATGTGATTTAAAATATGTTTGGATGTTGCATCTCTGCACACGTTCTTTTGGTTACGATCACTTCAGGTAATTGGCACAGGGGTGTGGTTTCACTTTATGAATCTGCTCACTTAAACGGCGGGATACAGACAAAGATGGTGAGCTAGGCTCCGATATTTTCTGTTGACCGTCTAGTTCAATTAGTGCTTGTAATTCCTTTTGTTTTAAGAATTTACATAAAAACGCATCTGGACTTGGTATGGATTGTGTGAACACAGTTAAGAGCCTACTTAGCCTCTTAACAGGTTTTTCATTTATAGGAGTCGCTAAAATCTTCCTCACCAAATGTGGATTTGCTGTCATTTATCCAGTGGAGGGCCCAGTCTGCTTTTCGTTTCACACAAGGCATCGTCTGAATGGCATTGAATAAATGGTCCCTGAAACACATAATTAATACAAAATGACCTTCTTTAGCTATAGACATTTAGCACCAGCATAACAAATACAGTTGTCTAACTAGGAAAAGACTGTTGCCTTTTTTGTTTTTTTTGAGACCACACAGTGAATTGAATTTGAACGTGTAAAACAAAATGCATATTGTAAAACAATAAAAGATGGAGTTAAAATACTTTTTATGAATAGCCTGTTGATGAAATTGTTGCCTTCCTCGTCTGTAGGTACATTGAATTTTCATCAAATTAGATATATAGGGAGAACTTGTCAGAGTATGGTTCTGCACTTGCTCTAAAGGCACCGAGGGACACAATCTTTACCATCTAACCAGTGCCACTGAGCATCAGAAATGAGGACTTGACCGAAGAGAGAAGAAAAACTAACCTCTCTTTCAGTTCCCTGATATAAGTGTTGATGAGCATGCTGTACATCTCTGAATGAACAGTTTCTATGAGGATCTGAAAGCTGTAGAACGAGCGAGCTTCAGGGACCTGGACCTCCTGGTAGAACCTCTGCACCTGTCAGATGAGACGGAAACATCAGTACAAAAGTACCCCGGCACATTATTCTATTATAAACTATCATCTGATCTCAATCCATTAGTGGCCGAGTTCCTTCTCTTTTATTGCACACAATCTCCAAAAAACATCTGTTACAGCCGAGTGAAATCTCTCACCAGGTTCTCATTGACGATGCCGTCACTTGCAGCAAAGAAGGCCAGGACATGGGAGATGAAGTGTTTCTCCTCAGGTTTCAAACGATCCCAGTGTGGCAAGTCTTTGGACAGATCAACCTGAAAGACAACATCAACAGTGCACCGGTCTGTCTCATAGATTGTTCAGGTTGGTGAGGTGGATGACTCCGTGTTTCTTTTAGTTTTGTTGGTGTTTTTGTGGAGGGCATACTCTTATTTTGTTACTTCATTAGTATTTATTCGACCTCAAATAGAATGAAACTGTTAAGTGTTTTTGTGTTCTCATCGTGGTACATTTGGGCAGTACAACTTCCCCTTTAAACTAACTGAATAAACACTAAAATAACCATATTTCCTGGTGCAGAACAGCTGGTACCCACCTCCTCCACCGTCCAGAACGAGGCCTGTGCCTGCTTGTACATCTTCCAGATCTCGGGGTACTGGATGGGGAACACGACGAACCGTCTGGGGTTCTCTCGGAGCAGAGGTTCCTCCTCTTTCTCGGAGACATTTGGGCATTCTGGGTCTTTATCTTTGAAGCCATTCTACAAAGAGCCACGACACAGTATACGTACACATCATTTCACACATTATTGGTACTTTATCGTGTGTCTCAACGGACTTTTTCCTTCAAATTGTATTAAAATCTAAAAGTAAACATCCAAAACAAGGGACATGCCGAATATAAGTTCGTTTTTATTTATTTAGAGAAGTAATTATAATTGCTAGCGTTTCTATTTCGTCACTTTATATCAACTGCTTAACCCAATTTAACATGTTTATTTTGTATTTTATTTTCTCAACTGCATCCGCCAACGTCGTCACTGACAGTTAGGCTAGCTAGCTTAACGTCACATGCGCATACAAGGCCACATTTAACAACAGCTCAAATGTTTGTTATTTATCTGTACCAACTTGAAACGCATGTAACGTTTAGTTAGTTAAGTCTTTACCTCAAAGCTAACACGCCTCCATGTAAGTTAACTCGTTATCTAGCGTTACGTATCCTCTACCACAGTCACGTTAGTGTATTGAAACAGCTTACCGACTCTTGAAGGTTATCAGATCGTAAATCTAAATTCATCACGTCCATTTCCCGGGGAGAAGTCTCAGGAAGTCTCGGTGTTGAGAATTCGTTTTTTCCAGCTTGTAGTCTGTCTCATGTCATTGTGTGCGTGTGTGTGTAGCGGTAGCTTTGTTGGTTAAACCCTTTAAACCACACAGAGGTGCAGCGCCTCTAGTGCTCATACACTAGGCCTGCTATATTAAAAAAACCTCACAATCTCACGTTACATAGTCAAATGGTAGAAGTCCCCCTCATGACTAAACTAGACTCTGCTGACACCCACTCACTACCCTTCATCATACTGCAGTCTTTGTCATGGACACAATGAGTAAAACAAGAAAATACAGCCAGATGTTCAGACAGAAACTCTTTTATTCTTTATCAGGAATGCAATTTGACATTTAATACAATTAGCATGCTTATTGTAAACACGGAGGGACTATTGCATATAATCCCTTGTATTTTCAATGACAGTTTAACCATTGTATGAATTCTGTGCCGGATTTCTATGAGTGTTAACCAATAAAAATCAGATTGCTACGTTGGTATGTTGTGTATCCCCAACCGGAACACATCATTTGTGCAGACCCATGTGGGCGGCATGCTCTTCAGCATAAACACCTGATGAAAGGCCAGTGGTGGATCATCATCTACCTGTTGCAGAGAAAGCATCCGTTAGCACAATGATTACTTAAGTTGTGATGCAAGCTAAAGCAGAAATGTACTATTCATACATCACACAGGGTGTATTTAAAAATGTTTTGTTATCATACATGTAATATTCAAAGTAAAAATGTTTTGAGACAATTAGCAAGGACAGCCCGTTGATAACCAGCTAAGCAGTTACCCTCAATGAAGCCAGGTAACCCAAAGAGAGCCAGACTGAGTTTGTGCTAAAATGTTCCAGCTTACCTTCAACTGTCCAAACACCATGATGAAGATAGAACTGTCTATAGTGGGTTGGAAGTCTTGTTCTGTGATAATGTGCTTAATAGACTTAAATGGCAAACTCTGTGGATTGGAAACAACAGCATTTATTAATAAAATGTACCATAAAACACACACGGCTCTGCTACTTTATTCTGTTACTACTAACCTGTAGTACTTTAAAAACAAATATATTGTGGATTGTGATAAATATAAACAGAGTAAGAAGAGATACTTACTGCTAATTTGCCAGAAATGGCTTCTTTCCCCGGAAAAACGGAACCCTCCCACGTCAAACAGGCATCAGCACTCTAAGAAGAAAAAAGCATGTTAACATTAAGTACATGAAAAGCAATGTAGAGCGGACGCTCACATCCAAAAAAACACTGAAGGCACGTGACCAAAAACAAGACGGCAATGTTGATAGAAATAAAAAAGGTCCACACACTGTGGCTCCCTGACGTGCAACATATCAGTACATCCACGAGTGAGGTTTCAAGCTAATGCAGTCCTTTATTTACATTAAACACATGCACACAAATAAAAAAATATATACATATATATTTTTACCATGAATGTTGTTTTTACAACTGTGGTTATCAAGTGTGATGACATTTGGTTTGTTAGTGTTGACACCACGTGTATATCAAAACAGGCAACCATTAAATGGACACTAAAAACTTACATATAGGTTTCCCAGAGTTGTCCTGTTGGTATTGTCAAACTGGTTGTAATATTCTTGGACAAAGCTCTCTCCAATCTTTTGCCATATTTCTTTCTCGCAGGCCATCTGTGAAGCTTTGGATCTGTAAAAAAGAGAAGAGTCTCGTCAAAGTTGCAGTAGGCTGCAGACTATTCACTGAACTCATGTAGACACAACATCGGGGAAAGAAGCTTAGAGATCGGATTAATTATTATTATTATGATTAATTTGTGGGGAGCAGACCGTGAGACGATCATCAAGATAAGAGATCAACTCGTGTAAAAGCACCGCCTACTGACCAATCAAAGCTCGGTACGTGGATCGTTATTACTTAAGGCATGTATGGCAATTTTTTTGCCATATTCTTTCAGCTGCAACCCCGGCGGTGTGAAACAGACTTTGGGAGGTAGGAAACTTCATTCATAACATTGACATTCAAACTTGATAAAGATTAGGCTACACCAACAGTATTATACTATTTGTAGACATGTAATTATAGTATGATCAACCTGTGCCCCAGATGGGACGGTGATATTATAAGCCTATTAATTTACGCATTCACAGTCTGCAATCTTTTTGTCAGCCATTCTGTATTTATTTATCAGTTTAAACTGAGTTTAACTTCATAGTATTTGTCTGATACTAGCGTTCCCTAGTTGGTAAAATATGTCACTCTGCTGTTTGCATTCCTCCTGAGTTCAAAAAAGAATGCACAACTGTTTTTGTTTTGTTTTCCATGTGTAGCAAATGGGCTGCAACTGTATTTTGTGTGCAACCCTGTGTTGCATAAGGAAAAGAGTTATCCTAGTTACACATTCATGGCATCGCTGACGATAGAGCAAAGCTCAGACTAAAGTCTTGGCCCAATTTGATAGGATGTATTCATAAAAGAGAGCCAGGAAAAAGCTATTCTGCTGCAGGTTAATGAGAATCCACCAAACCTCAGAGTCTCACGTGACCCTACATTTAGCACTCTACGACTGTATGTAAGACCAACAACTCAATGTGAATTTCGGTACAATTACTTTCAATTGCGTTGAATAGACATCAGAAAATTAATACAAAACTGTGGGATGATGAGAAACACTAAGAGATTTGGACAGAGGTGGTGATGGTGGTCCCAGGACTTGAGAATAGGCTCGTTAGAGTTGCTCTCCACTGACTGCATGACCCAATGCATGATGGGAAACGCTTGGCTGTCTCCGGATCAAAGAGCTGGTTGGCTCTTAGATTTGACAACAAACACCACGTTTTGTAGAAAATCCTAATTTACTGTATAATTGTAATATTTAATGCTCGATTGTTGGCTATTAGTCGCTTGTTATACGACGAAGGTTTAATCTAAAAACATATATTGTGTGATGGATAATAATAAAGCTTATTTATAAAACATATCAGAACGAGCGACAAAGTGTTTCACAGGCAGACATAAAAAGAACAAAAGATAACATACAATACACGCACATTTTCACATAAATATACATTTACAAACACACATGAATAAATCCAAACGAAGTCTGCAAACTACAAGTAGCCTACAGATCTAACAGGAAGTATCCGTTTCTGTGACTTCCTGTTTATTCTTTGAAGGCTGAAAACTGTCCGACTTGACAGCAGTTTCAACGCCCCCTGCTGCCGCCTCCTGCTCTCGTCTACTTCACAGGCGAGGCGCTGTTCATCGCGAGCGAACCTATAGTTAGTCAGATCAAACCTCAACTTGAACAAAAAGTGGTTTGACATATAAGTTAGTTACATTTATATGAGCCGTCCTTCCTGCTGAGGGATATAGCTGCGAATAAACATCAGGAGAAACGTTTGACCTTCTTTAACATTTATTTCTTCATCGGTTGCAACGATACAACAGATTTAAACTGGTCAGAACATCTCGAGGTTACGGAAGTAAACATTTGGCCAAAGTCACGTCCATTTTAATATCAACAGGGCGCTCGATAAAGATTAGAAACAGATTCGGGTGCATCAAAAATTAACGTACTACCGAGATAGCCTGGGCCTTTAGGGGTTTAGCTTCTACAGCCACTGTCAAACTAAAAACTAACCCCCAAAACGTGTCCACTGTTGAGCATGGCGAAGCGTTACAAATACATCATTGCTAACGTTAGCGCACAGATCTGCTATTCTATCTTCGTTGTACTCGTCTTAACAAAAACATGTTATCAGAACTTGTTGTCGGGAAGCTTTACTTAAACAGTATTTTTTTTACCGTGTCCGTAAGTTTCAGTTTACTTTTTCAATCCGCTGCATGAAGATGGATCCAATCGAGGCTGCTGGAGTTCCCGCTTCCTCTCATTGTTTTCAGCTTATTGGCGGACTACAAACCAACGTTTAAACTGCATGGCGCCACCTAGTGTACCGGGGTGTGTAGCATCAGGACTTTATGACAAGTGTTAAAATAAAATAAGATAATCCTTTATTAGTCCCGCAGCGGGTAAATGTACAGGAATACAGCAGCATACAGTGTAGTACAAACAAGAGGCATAGTGAAAAAAACAATATCAAAAGTAAGTATTATAAATAAAACAGTAAAGTAAAAAATTAAAAGATCCACAATAACTAAAATATTATATATACCGATAGAATAATTGTTTGTATTGCACAATATTATTGTGTTATTTAAACACAATAATATTATTATAAATTAAATAAATTAAAAGAAAAAAAAGACTTCATACAGAAGTTATATTTTGGATATTAAACCCGTTCCATTCAAAACATTTAAATAAAACCCTTTTAACCTGAACTTGTTTGTCTCCTGTCTCTAACAGTCCTTTGATGCTCTTCCTAAAGCGACCACACTGCCCTTCAGTCTTTCTCTTTCCAACACCTTCTTTTCTACATTTACTTCCATCACTTCTGACTGACGTCTGAATTTTGTTCTAATTTCTACCCTTATTGTCAGTATTCCAAATTTCCTGCCAAGATGTCATTATTCTGTGCTGTATTACTAATTTTGCTTCTGACTTCCCAAAACAAATTTCTACAATATCATTTTTGTTTAATGCGCTTTTGGCAAGTTGCTCTGCAACATCACTTCCCTCTATTCCAACATGAGCCGGTACCCAACAGAAATGCACATCTATTCCTAAATGATGGAAGTTCAGACATATAAACTTCAGTTAAAAGATCCTCTCGTACGGTTTCCCCGGATTGTAAACTTTGTATTGCAGCTACTTTCATTGGTTTAACCTCCTCCACCCACTGAAGACTGAGGATCACTGCTTAGTTCTGCTGTGTACACTAATTATTTTAACAATTCCTTTGTTGAACTCTGGAATGTATGTACTCCAATCCATCTGTAAAAATATTTAGATAACTACAATAGCTTTTCTTCAGGTAATCTTGAACCAAGTATTCGATGTGAACATTCCACTCAGTCCATTCTCTTCTCTCTTCTAATATCTGTAGATTTACCTTGGGTTGTGCTGCTGGACTATGTCGTATAATATCTCATTTGAAATGTTTCCCATCCAAAGCTTTTACCAGAGAATGTCGAGTACTCCCAACAATTGTACAGGACAGTCGGTGCTTTATTTACGTTAAGTCTTAGTTCTCCTCAGATGTAATGCCAGTTATCTGGATTCCACCAGCAATGCATTGATGGGTGTGGTTTTGACTGCTCCCAAACTGAGTCTTATGGCTCTGTATTGTAGTCTCTCATGTTACGAGATTACTTTTTGCTGCTGCTTCGTACACCAAGCAACCATAATCCATAGTTCTCATCAAAGCCCTGAATAAATATAGTAATGCTTCTTTGTCAGCTCCCCATTCCCGCTTCCTCGGAGATATGACGTCGATTACAGCTGACCAATGAAGGCCAAGTCTAATGTATATTGTTGGTCTGTAAGGAGCTTTTTCTCACCTATTTGTCCCATCTCCAACAAGCTCAACGCCCTGAGCCTGATATGGATGGTTGGATGTTAGGGCCGTCAATCCCAGGAAAGGAGGCGGGATCTGTATGCAGCCTAAAA
Source organism: Pholis gunnellus (assembly GCF_910591455.1). Lineage (NCBI taxonomy): Eukaryota > Metazoa > Chordata > Actinopteri > Perciformes > Pholidae > Pholis > Pholis gunnellus. The sequence continues at coordinate 9,872,136 of NC_136543.1, forward strand.
GCAAATCTGCCTGAAAAACTGAACTCGGGGCTCAAAGAATCAAACCATTTGAACTTGTCTCAAATTAGTCTTTAATGGTTATTAAAAAACACATACCAAATTTAACCTGTAAATGAAACATCTTTATTCCTAACTATTTTGGCAAATAAAGAATCAAATAACAACTCATAGGCATCGTCTCCCATGAACCAGATCCAAGCAACCTCCAGTTATTGTTACAAAACTCCATCACGGCTCCAAGCCTGGCCCAAACTTTCATCATGAACTATAACACTAACAACTCAACTATAGTGTGCTTTTATTGAAAAGGTGCAATCAAATATGTAGCCCCATGTCAATGAGGCAGCTGTCATCCATAGCCAGTAACTCAGGCTAGCAACAAAGCAAATATTTTGAAAATGGAAGACATTATATGCTGAACTGGATGAGAACCATATTGCTCGGGGAGAGAGATGAGACATTAGAAATACAGATTAATTAATTAATTAACAGCGTGCACGTTTTTACAAACACCAGTAACAGGAATGTAATTTATAAAAAAAACAAAGCTGGGTTAATTCTTAATGCAATACATCTTAAGATCTTCACAAATCATTCTGTTGTACCTTGTTTACGGCGTCATATTGGCAAGTGGGATGACTTTGTCCTCCTGGCTTGTCACAAATCGGACATCTGACATTGTTGACAGAGATAGGACCCATTTAGGCACTTTTAAAAATCATTTTGCTACAGTTCAGTGCTCTTACTGCCAGGAAAATGACACTCAAAAAAATGTAGTCTTCCCACACTCCACTTCCAGCGACTTGTTCAGAAAAGGCTGCTATTGCTTCGTTTGAGGCCGCTGCACCAATAGATCCTCTTGCAATGGATGGCAGTACAAGTTGTCTCTACAGTCTCACCCCAACAGGCCTCTGAGGTTAGAACCACGTGATGTGTTGAACGTTTTAGCGTGTCACTGCTCCGGCTGGGATGTGAAATAATCGTCCGTCTGGAACACGCTGGGGATCTCTTGACGCTGATGTGGCGCTGGTCTCCTTGGGCTGGCCGGTTTCTGTGAGTGACGAGACAAGAAATGAATCCTAATTATCCAATAGCACTGCCTGGAGTAGATTTTAAATGTTTATTGGAAAAGGGTCTCTGTTTCACACCATGTTCCACTGGTTATTTCAACTACATGGAAGGCGCGCTCACGTTTAAGAAGCCCGGTACACTCATTGTGCGGAGGATCTTCTTGAAAGCACCTGGAAGTGTTCCTAGGTCTCCCTCTGCCTGCGTGACCTGCTCCTCCATTGCATTGACGTTGGCCCCCACCATCTTCACAAAGGCCTGCAGCCACACCACAATAATATTAATATATCAACAACCTGATCAAACGGAGATTATGTGCAGCATTATTCGTGATAAAAACTGCATTGAAGACAATTCAACATCACACCGACATAAAACTAATAGTTCCACAAGCCCATGCAGGCTTTTTAATCAATTTTTCACAATCTCAAAAAAGTTTAACTTTAATTTGATCTTTTTTTTTTTAATAGTAGGGCAGATTAGTAAACTCGTAAAATACATTTGAAATAATTGAATTTAAAAAAGAATAAGGAGAATCCAATATTAAAAATAATAATACAATAAATTGATGAATGGACAAGTTACAACCCTGTATGTATGAGAACAATAGCTTTCATCATAACTTACAATTACTATGTTTTGGATTGTAACCTCATTAGTTCCTCAGTGGGTATGAAACATTAGGATTTGAGAACAGGAACATACTGCACTTCCATTACTGGAAGAGGAAATGTTCAGCTAATGAAGATGATCTCATTCATAATATCCGTTTCTATTTTTCTCAGTCAATTATCACTAAAACACAAATCCTGTTTACATTAAGTTACATCATAGGTTTCACGGTTCATTCATTGCAGAATCCTTGATCTAGTGTGCATTACAAAAACACCAAACTAAATGTTTTTGTAGTATTATTCAAGTAGCATTATTGACCTTATTATTGTTCAATCTTGCCAAATGAAAAGCATCACTTACCTCTAACTTATCAATTCTTCTGTATATTTGTCTCATTTCATCCGACTTCTGCTGGATTTGAGGTAGGTTTTCATTCACTATCTGGGAGGTGTCATTACGGATCTAACGGGGAAAAAAAACACAAAAGGACGTGAGAGACAAATATGCATAATATTAAACAAAAATGAGATACAGTGCATTCATAAGATTTAACAGTGTCACAGTCTGACTTGGCTTACCATATCCAGCATTCCAACAAACTCATCTACTCTCGTCAGCATTTCTTCCAAGCTCTTGTCCAAGCACAGTATCTAGAGGAGAAATCATTCAAAAGAAAAGTCACGAAAACTATGTAGAAACCACAGCTGCTGAAAATACACAAAATGAACTGAGCCAGCTTTGGACTTATGTGACAGTTTCTGTGCACCGTAACACCAGAATCCAGCTGGAATTCAATAAAAAGCCTTTAAATTGAGACCACAGGGCCAAAACAAGGTATCACGCATTTCCAGTTATTGACAACTCAAGAGTGACAGCAATGTGGTCAGTCTACAAAAACGAGACAACTGTCTCCTTAAGCTGAAGACATGCATCGTTATCAACCCACAGTCAGTTTGGCAATTTATGTTCATCCTAATTAGTTTTATTTGAACGTCACATGACTTGGACTCAAGTAAGTCGGTCTTGAGTCGTGACTCCAATTTCTCGTGACTTCGCTTTTGACTTTTGACTTGTAAGTCCTTAAACAAAGTGTATCAAATCAGCTTTTTCCTAAAAAAACTGATTTACTTTTAAATCAGTCTGACAGCATCCAATCACACCGTGTTACCTGGAGGAAATCATGATAGCACATATTATTACATTTACACGGGAAGACTTTGCTGTGCATTCAACCAAGAAAGGGAGGGAAATATCCATCTGAGTGAGATAACACGATGACATCATCTGGGTTACTTATTTGTATTCATTGACATAGTCGAGCTCTCTCTAGTTTCACAGACTGAGTAGTACTGAACTTCACAGTTTTGACTACAGACTTAACCTAACACTTATTTGAGAGACACTGACTCTGTCCCATCTCTGTCATGAAGTCTCCACATCCCAGAAACCAATCATGTTCAGTCGTTGGTCCATACCTGCACCGCTAGTTACCTGAAGCAATCAATTACCCAAGTATACACACTGCAGTGATACAAGCGTGTGCAACGTTGACGTTCCTTCGTAAACAAGAAGCTAAACCATGTGCACACATACCTCTTCTCCAGCCGTCGCCTTGATGTACGAGGAGTAGCTGAGGGCGGTGTGTCTCAGGACCTCGTCGTCCTGCTCCGGGTACTGCTGATCAGGTGTCCCGAGTTCCGCTGCCTCGCTGAGACTCGGGCTTTGAGGAATAACGTCGGCGGCTGCGCCAAAGCTGGGGCTCTGCGACACGGTGCCGCTGCTGAGGATTTCGCTCACCATGGACAAGCTGCTCGCACTTTGCGACACGATGCCGCTGTCCCGACTTATCTCAGCGCTGGACTCCTCCAGGGGAGACAGAAGGCCCACCCTGTCGACCCGATGATGGTCCATATCGCCTCGTCTTTCTGATCAACTGCCGTGTTTTGCCCTGTCAACTGACTGGATCACGTGTGTTGCTCGGCCGATGGTGACTCGTAAGGGTCAAAACAGTGCAGCGCGAACAAAGCAGAGGCAAACTTTTACTCTTGGTCCCGATTTCATATAAATATTCGATACGTGCATTGATTGAAGTCAAAGCAAATACAAAGCACAAACCCTAAAGCAAATTACACACAGAACGATAATCATTAACACTGTGGTATTCATCTGCAGTTGGGATGTGTTATTTAAAAAAAATGGTTTGAAGCAAAGTCTTGATCTGAAAAAAATGGTCATATCAATGATAAAATGCAGATGTCAGTATTTTGTGACACTGATTTTCATTGCCTGTATTGTACATTTCATGACATGTTATGTTGCAGTCTCGGCCAGCAGATGGCAGTCAGAATTACTGCATTGAAATGTACTATTATGCAGAGACATTAACTATGCCATTGGTTATAAGAAAGTTTGTCTCACCTGTCAACATACTAATTAGCAAATATAATTGATCCGTTTATTTGGAAAGAAGATGCAGCAATGAAACCCCCCTCAAAATAAAATACACATTTGAACCCATTTGAGTATTTTGTGCACATCAAATTTGGAATTTCCTTATTTTTGATGTTCTTTTAAAATGTAATCTTTAACAGGACTTTGTCAGCTTTAATCATTCTACACTTGATAACCAAATTGCCAGCTGACCATCTGTGTCACATGTGAGCACAGCATAGTTATTCTTTCACTCATCAGTGCTAAAACTATTTCAATCGACAAGGACCTACTGCATGTGCATGTCTTCTGCTATTTACTTTTTTACTTTATATGTAGGTTTCCCATGATTTAAAGTTGCTGTTAAAGACACCGATAGCAAAGACTGACAGTGTGACATCCGGGATTTGTGGTCAACCAATACACTGAAATCGGCTGCTGATTGGTGTTGCAGATACAGCCAAAGCTGACCAGTTGGTGTCAATGATCTGTTAGCTGTTTGAGCAGTGAGGCATCTTAAGTAAACGCAGCAGACAAACATTCATTAGCAGAGAGGTGAAAGGCGTTTGCTGCTGCTGGCAGGCTTCTGCCCAAGGACAAAGCTACTGCATGTCCATGTTCAATAGCTGGGATTACGATTAAGACCGTCTTTGTCTGAATAAAGGAAGTCAATCTTCTGATATTATAGAGCACATTATTTTGTGACGTAACTTGACCTATGTATCCTACCCAACCTGACTACTGCCTTCAACAAGCAAGAACTTGCAACAAACTGCAGATTTACATTACAGGAATAAGGAATGAAAAGTGCTCTAAAGTTCAACTTTAAATAGTCATATTATCAATAATCAGTGTAGTTTGTTGTAGTCACTGAAATGAAAATATCTTTACACGTTTACTGTAGAACGGGGATAACACTACTAGTAATTTCCAGAAAGTCACACCCCTTTACGACATCTTTTGTGGTTATGCATTCCTCGTATACAGACGCTGCTGTCATAATGATTTGCTTTGTTGACTGTCAGCTGTGAGTCTGGAGAAAAGCCTCCGACTATAGTTTCTGAGGGGCTTATACAACACAGAACTTGACGTTTTGTGTTGTTTTGATGCTAAAACCCTGTCAAGCTGGAAATATTTCAGGATGCAACTTTGTCTTTGTATTCCCTGTAAACCTGCATCTCCTGTATGTTTAGTAGACAAAGCGTTTCTTTGCCACAAATGTTTGATGAAACAATTCAAAATATAGTGAATTTATGCACCCACAACTAAGTGACAAAGTGAGGATAATAAGGATGGTGTTAATCGAAGACTAATTGAATCACAGAAACTTTCATGTCTTAAACTTTAAACCTTTTAAACTTTGTTTTTTCTTTCATTATATATCACTGAATCTGTTCAGTCTTCAAAAGCTAAGAGAAAATTGTAGTTTTAACGGTAAAAGAAACCACTACAGCTCTAGCACTGGACCTTCAAAATTAAACCATTATCCATAAATGTAACTGCTGAACCAAACATCACATTTCTAGCTCGCAGACTTAGAATAATTTATTGGAACAGATACAAGGATTTGATCACATTCATCAATGCATAAAAGAACTATTAAAAAAAAAAAAGAAATCATACTCTAAACAGCATTTATCAGAATATAAGAAATATAGATTTACTCTTTAAAAACATCCATAAGCCACCCCAAGTTGGTCCCAGTAATAAGAATGAAAAGGATCTTAATAAAAGTGGTCACTAACAAAAGATATTAGGCTGTAGGCACATTCAGAATTCTACTATACAGTGGACTTGCCTAAAAACAGTTATTTGTTCCGATGCTTACGACATACATACGTACAAATCTTTTGATGTAAGACAAAGACAACCTTAAAAAATACAGGAAATATATACAATACATTTTCCTTGTTTCCTGGCTTGTAACTTCCAATTATCAATGATCTCATAAAAACAAACAGAAGTCACAAAATGAGTATCTGACAAAACCCACTAAAGCTCATATTTATCCGGCCTGGTATTCCAGTTTAAGTCTCTGAGCAGTTGGGAAGTTTCTGTCTCTGTGTGTGTTTATAAGTATTATAGGGTAATGACGGTGCCGTCCTCCTCCACCCCTCCCCTGGGCAGCGCGAGGCTGTGTCGTGGGTCTGTTTTCAGGGAGCTGAGGATTTTGTGCAGGCTGCCGTTGCTGTGGCGGAGGGCTGGGTTGCTGCTGTGATGCGGAGGCTGTACTTGGTGATGGCGGTGCTGGGACTGCTGGTGCGGGTTGTGCTGAAGGTTCAGGTCTCTGTGGAGCTGGTAGCTGAGGCTGCTGTGGTGATGGTGGTGGTGGTAGGACCCTCCGTTGAGGCTCGGCTGGGAGTGAAAGGAGGCAGTGGAGACCACCGATAAAGGACGTGTGGGCGGGCTTGGAGGTGCCGCTGGGCCTGAAGCTGTCGTCGGTGTCTGTTGGTGCGTGCGAGACGCACTGGATGCCAGGGAAGCGTTGGACCTCTGAGACGGCCGCTTGAGGCTGCTCTCAATGACAATATCGGTCTCTTCGTCACTCTCCAGTTCGTCTTGGTAACCATGTGCTACAGAGGACATCGCCCCCACAGACGCCACTGACAAACTCGGGTAACCAGTCGATCCGCTGCTGTCAGACGACTGGCCTGAACTCCCCGAGATCCTGCTGCTGCGGACCACATTGTTGCGCTGGTTCACCGGCTTGACCGTCACAATCAGGTTGTGGCTGTTGGCAATCATCATATCCGTTACCTGATCTAAGGACTTCCCGGTCACTTCAATGCCGTTAACCTCCAGCACCTCGTCGTTAACCGCCAGCAGCCCGGTGCTCTCAGCCAACCCTCCAGGCACCATGCGAGATATGAAGATGCCGGGGACTTTCTCGAGGCCGTGCGGGGTCACGCGCACGCTGGTTCCGTCTCGGATGTAAAAGCCCAGGGGTTTGTCCGAGCCGTGACGATACAGTCGGACACGGCGGTGAGACTCAGGTAGGATGTCCACATCAATGATGGAGGAGACGGGCCGGAAGTCCTGCGGCATGCCGATGCGGATGTGTGGCCGCTTGCGGTTGATGTCATTATTGCGCAGTGCGACAACCGCCTTCTTCCTACGAGTTATCGTGTTGGTGCCGTAGTTGGCATAGTCGACCTCTTCTGTAAAAAAAGGGCGACAGAGAAACAAAAAGTGTAAGAAATTAGGTTTCATCATATGCAGGCAACACAAATTGAAAACATTCTTCCTTCCATGTGTACAGATGTTAAAGGCAACAAGGGGAAATCTAAACACCGTAAAAAGGCACAAAAAGATTGAGAGGAGGAGGATCTGGAAAGTTAAAACAAACTGACAACAGAAGAGTTTCCATCCTGGAACTAGAAAACATGTGCACGAGTCTTTGCCTACATCTTTAAATCAAACCGCCTGCTTTACACATTCAACAACCTTTGATCAAACTATGCACAGATGGGTTTGAAAATAGCTTTTCTGTGAAAGACCTGCTAATCATTTATATGGATTGTAGTCCATGTGTGGCTTAGCACAGTTGTCTTTACTGATGCCAAAACCAAGGCCTGAGTTATTGCTGGTTTACTCCACAAGTAAGTTAAGTGCAAGTCCAACCTATGTATGAAAAATGACATGCGAGCATGTGAACTGGAGATTCACATAAGGATAATAGTAAGACACTCTCTCTTTCTGTGTGTGCATATTCGTATAAAACGCTGAGTGTGCAGAGCATTCCTGCCTGTGCTGACAGAGGGGACCCACCCCTTTGCTACCAGGCAGCAGCTGTAGAGATCTCCGGTGTGCATTTCTACACAGGCACATACATGCATTACCTATCCTCAGAACAAACAAGGAAGTAAAGAGACCCCAAACGATATAGAACAATGTGGAAAGAATGAGCTGCGAGGGAAGATCAGCGCGGTAATCTCAGTTAAAGCACGATGTTTCCAACCAGAGATTTAGAGCAATCAATAAAACAATGAAATCCCTTATAGAGGAATTACTTCTTCAGAACAACATAGCCGCTGCCAAACATGCTCACGGACTTGCTTAGATAAAATAAAGGAGGGAGGATTGAGGCTTTGCAAGAGTGGAATGAAAAATAAACTCCAAAGTGTCACACTTGAGGAAAAAAATGCCTGAATGCATTTATTGAGTTACAGTCCTGATAAAGACACGATAGCGAGAAATGATACAGAGCACGCTCCATGACAGAAAGAAAAATAACGCGTTTGCTCTCTAATCTTCAATTCTCAGGCGGACAGGAAATCTGGACACAGCAAAGCCTGATGTGAAAGGAAGTGAGGGTCCCCAGGCGGGAGCATCGGCTCCTGTACTTCCATGGCAACGGTGATGAGTCATCTTTTTACCCTGGTGTTTGGGACACCTGCTTTCCGAAATTATTATGGGGCAAGCACATTGTAATTTGTGGCCCCGTCTTCAAAGTACACTGTGGAAGGTGAGAACCCTGACTATGGAGTCTCCGAGCAGAGCCAGCTGGCCAGTCGACCCTTCGGCCTCAAGAGGAGTGTGGACGTCTGCCATACACCTCCCTGTGCAATGCCGACTCATCGTTAATACAAGTTTTCTTCCCCCCACCGTCACCTCCTGCTCCTCCGGAGCAGAATGTTGAGTAAGCAGCATGTTTTACTACAGCCTCAGAAACGAAGGGTCTGAGGGGGGGGGGGGGGGGGGGGGGGGGGGAATAGTGTGAAAGTCACTGCCATGAGAGGAGAAGCAGCTTTTGTGGGTGTCAGCAGTGTCACATGAGGAATGGGTGATGACTACATTGGGGGGGTAAACAAGAATGATAAATGAGTGTTAGCGATAAAGTAGATTGACGTCTCTTGGCACAGCATGAAATAATGTTGTTAAGTGCTCACAGAGTCGAGCCAAACTGCCGTGCCAGAACTGCATTACACTAGATAAAGAAAAAGCCGTACTGTATCTTATCAACTTTTGCTGCTTTCAAATTTAAAAAAAAAGTCCTTTTTCAATATGCCATTTTAAAAGCAACCAATCTGAATATCATCAAACTTAAAGTGCATGGTATTCTTAGTTTGCTGGACAAAAGCTGATTTGATTGAATCCAGACAAATAATTTGCTTCAGGGCTGGAATTTCTGCCACAAGTGCAAGTCTCCCTGATGGGAACCATGTTGGAGGGGATCGCTGCAGAGTCTCATTACAGGTCTCTGGTGTAACACCCTCCACCTTCCACACCCGCACCTCAGTCTGAAACCACATCACCAGCGTCTTTAGTAGGACAGAAATGTGTACCACTATAAGCATGCTTTCTGGTTATAATGTCTCACAGCTGTTCTGCATAATCCCATAAGAAGCCCATGTTGGCATAATTCGTTTAAAGAAACCCACAGATGCAAAGACATGGGGTGTGTTTGAGTCCTGGGGCACTAGCTGAAGAGGAAAGATTTAAGTAACGCTGAGCAGGGGTTAAAGCTGGGTGTACACGGACTCATTTTAAAAGGGTCTATGTCTAAATGATGTTTCGCTGACGTCCTTCATTGTTCAGCAATGTAATGAACAACAATTTCAAATACAACCCCCCCCCCCCACATCTCTCCCCTCTATTTCTGTTTTTAAGTAGGTAAGACCAGCAACTCAAAAGGGAAACATAGTGAGCAGAAAACTAGCCCAGTGCAAGCCAACTGATACACCGACACAGGTGTTGACTTTGTAACGACAGCTGTTTAAACCAAGTATGTACAAGGAAGGGTTTTTAACAACAATGAAAACTGACGCAGGTGAAGCGGTCGGTTGAAATTCTCACATTCAGCGAAACCTGAATTCACTACAGGAAAGCGGAAACACACAGTATTTACCTTTTAAGTGCACCAGAGCGGGTTAATTGAAAAGTCTGTTGACAGAAAATTGGTCTGCAACTATTTTGGTTATCAATTAATCGTTTTAAGCCCTTTTTCAGTCAAAACACATTCTCTGGTTCCAGCTTAAAATTTTAATTACACATCAAAAAAATACTTTTCTAAACCAGTCCAATCTCATAAAAGGTCAGTGGTTACTTCAAAGAAGCTAAGTAAGGATGAACTATCAGGTGTCACAGCTTTCTAGTCCTAACTCGATCTAACTTGATCCTGCAGTGTGGGAGTCGCAGAGGCGCGCACACACACACGCAGAGCTAAACTAACTGAGCACATTCTAGCTGATCACACAGGTTATCGTAACCACTCCTGACAAACATAATCCCTGCTACACTCAAGCATGATGGGTAAACCCGTTAATCAAAGACCATCGGGTGACTCCCAGGCATCTGCAGACTAAACAGCACCTCAGATCAAAGCCTGTTAGAAAAGCTTGGTGCTTTTTTCACAATGCCATTTAACAACACATGTTATTTACTGACCAGAGTGTGGAATATGAAATTTAGTCGATGCACAATCTACGAACGCACAAAGCATCAGCTGTTTGTATTTACCCTAAACTTCCGTTAGTTTGAAACTGAAGGTTCCACCAGCCAAGAACAGCTAATAGCGAAGCTAAATGCTGACAGCGATGGAAAAAAAACATGCATTCACTTAAACAACATTTAACATCTGTGGTAAAGAGTATCAGAGTAATTCGAGAGCTCTGACACAGCTGGATGGGTAAAAAAAAAGAAAAAGAAGAAAAGTCAGAATTTTACAGAGGGATTTCCAAATTGCCCTGCTTTCTAGCATTTTGTCATGCATTTTGTCCTCAACTTTGTCATGCCATACTGGCATAAAGTAATCATGAAAAGGTGTTTAATTTAGGAATACTGGAGCTGAAAACCACATGATGCTAAAACTCCAACCTACAACAGGTCAGGAGAAAGAGGTCAGAGGTGGAAAGACAGCTTCTGGGTGACTCCTACATTCTGCTCCCTGCTGATGTGTGTGGCAGGGTGTATGATTCTGCATGTGTGTGTGTGTGTGTGAGTGTATGACACTCGAGGAATGTGGTGGAAAACGTAGTTGGGGATATCTCCGAACAGGTTGAAGACCTGCATGACTTCTCAAGAAAGACGTGGTCTGCTTTGAACCAAAAGCCACCGGCCACTTGAAGCTTGCCATGATGCGGTTTTTAGTAATGTGGTCCATCACTGGCATATTGCTAATCTTTTTTCACAGCCATACTAAATGAGAACTACCGGACATCATCATCTAAATAGGTCCTGAATTATATATGTCTTGTTGTAATGCTGCATTGGGGGCAGAAAAACAGCCCAATTAGAAGCCAGTTAAGTAGTTCGCATCTGGCTCTCAGTTGCAATTGAATGCCTCACGCTGTTGTTGGAAAAAGAAGAGAACTAGTCCGTTTCCCTGCAGCGCCCCTCTAGTTAACCAAAGCTGTGAAGAGAAAGCCCTTTAAAGTCCTACTGCTTTTTCCACCATCTCCCATAAAAGACAGCAGTCTAAAGAGTTTTATGATCAACCATTAAGCTCTGTGCACACTTGTTCCTGGCAGGTCTTCTTACATTCACTACAGACTCGGCACGACCGTAAACACGACACGATGGAAATTAACCAAAAGAAAAACACACTTCGACTTTTGATAAAGCGTTTCAAATCCATCTTCCGCTTCGGTAATGGAATGTGCGATGGAATGAGAGTAATATATTAATGGTATGAGGAAATTAATCCACGGGGAATTTGTATGATGGGTGTTAGTGTACGCTATACTCTGCAAGCATTTGATGTGAAAACATTAGCACCCGAGTGAATATTCAACAGCACAGAGTACAGCCACCAACATGACTCAAATGCTTTCTCCTCAGAGGCACCACAATCACCAAGCGCAAGCTCGGACTTCTAATGTTTGAAGAGGTGTTTGAGGCCGGCCTCATGTGTGATATTTCACACAGGGCTTTGTGAAAGTTGGCTCACTATGTTAAGCACTTTTGGTACATACATGTGTTGGAACCACAGCCAGAACGTATAATACTTTTTCATGATTTGTCAGTGTCACAGATGCTTGCATGTGTGAATGCAAATGTTAATCTGTATGAATGGAAATCTTTGTCTTGGTGGGCAGTAACATGGAGGAACATGCTGTATCCATCCTTTTAAAAAAAAAGCTCCAATTATCATCTCTGCTTGGCTGAGTCAAAGCAGCTATGAATCAATTTGTAATATTTAAAATGTTTGTTTGGTTTCTATTCAAGAACTATATTGTTTATTATGATAGACTTTTCCTCATTTTAAAAACACAACTCTATCAGTGGAAAGCCTCGTTACTATGTGCACGTGAGACTTGGGGTAAAGGCGACAACATCAACACCCTGCTAACAGCTTTAGTGGTGGCCCCGCACGGGTGTGACCCCCCCCCCCCCCCCCCCGGTAATGATATTTTGACTCAGTGATATGACCCAAACACTAGCAGCACAGCTGAGGAACTTGCAAACACACAATCCTTTCAGACTGCTTCACAGAAGCGATAAAGCCAACTGCTGTGGTAGCAACACCACGCAAAGAAGACCACATTGCAGCTGGGTACATGAATCGGTCGAACCCGGTCGACTTCACTCTTGGCGAGTGTATTGTTGAGGACCCAAAGAAGTGCAGAGTCTAATGTGAAGTTGTTGGATGAGCGGTTCCCGAGAAAGCAGCAACAACAACGGAGGCCAAGAAATCCGCCTGTTCCGAACAGGCAGCTGAGATACAAAAAGCTACATGAGATGTAGCATCTTGAGCACATATTACCATACCGTCGATGTCTGGTGAAAACCATGTCTCTCCAAATTTATAAACTTAAAAGGCAAATTGATGGTTTTACACTTTGGCTTTTGTACATATTAAACAAATGAGATTGCGTGTTAATTTTTAAGATTCAGAGTTGCTGGTAGGCAAATTCAGTTATTTATTGATAGGTAGATTGTTTTTGTGCTAAGCTAAGCTAACTATCTGTAGCTTTGCATTTACTGTGCAGATGGGATCATGACAATTTGATATTTTATATTTTTCATTTTAAAAGCACGGTTCTCACAGAACAGCCACGATATATTCATCAGTTCACATCTGTATGCTAAAACTACAACCCATGACCTAGGGCATGTTGCTCTGCCTGCAGCATATCCAGCTACAGTCCATCTATGAAAGTGACATTCCTGCACCCCAACAACCCCCCAGCCCCCATCATGGTTTTCGGCCAAGCGTGACAAAGTGCTTAGTGACATGAGAGACCATAATCACTGGAGAGGGGGAGAGACGAGGCACGCAGAGAGAATGGTGAATAGTGCTAGACCCTGCTGCCTTTTGCATTAGGTCACTGGATGCTGTGGCAGTGGGCTTCATTCCTGGGCCCCACAGACGGACACACACACACACACAGCTCTCTCACTTTCAAAACCACCAGGAATATGGCACAAAGTAGAACGGGATGAAACAGCACATGACAGAGCACAGCCAAAACGAGTCAGCCCAGTACAATGCGGTACAGTGCGGTAAGCGTACATGTCCACTACAACTTATCCCTCTTAGCCACATTAGCATTTCTTTGTCCTGTTCGCACCAGAAAAGACACAATTTAATGAAATACAGAGCCCTTTTCTTTTGCTTTCTCCTCATAGCGTGGGCTCAGAAATAGTTGGTTTTCATGACTCTCCAGTGGTTTCATACTACGCATCCAAATACAGCAAAATAAGCTGCATTCCTCTCAATAAGCTGAAGCAAAGAAAACAACAACAAAAAAACTTTTTGAGCCGACAGGTCAGGTTTTCACCTTTGTCAACGTTAAGTGCAAGTGGAGCCCCTTCCAAAGGGACGTACACATATAAATGTGAGGAATGAACCAAAACAATCAGTATTCTTGGACGTCTCTTTCTTCCCCCACTGGAGACGGCCGGGAAGTCTGTGTGTTTAGGGGTTGACCGCTGCCAAGACGTTCAGCTAACACTAACATGGAAAAAGAATCCAGACAGAATAAAGAGGAACTTTTTCTTTTTTTTTTTTAAACATGCAAACATATTTCACATTCTTGCAGGGGTGGTTGAGGCAGTGCCTTGGGTGGAAATTTGGAGAAGCTTGATAAACGTTCGTGGTTATAAATCGACAGCTGCACTGAAGGTTTGGGTAGAAACTTACTGGAAGTTTCTGTGATCTTCTGCAAGCTGCGTTATAGGTGCAGAGAAGAGACCGCACGTACATTACTAAGTACATCTGTACAAGTACAGTGTTGGGAGTACAATTTTGAGGTTCTTGCACTTTACTTGAATATTTCTATTACTTTGAGCTACTCCACTACAGCAGTTACTAGTTACCTTACAAAGTAAAAGTTAACATGCAACACATTTCAGTTGATAAAATATGATGCTTTGTTATAGATGAAACTCTTCGATATTATAAAAAAAAAAAACATACAAATCTAAAAAAAAAAAAAAAAAAAAAGGAGCCATTCTGCATCACGAGTACTTTTTTAAATATAAATCAATTTAGCTAATTTTGAATGCAAGACTTTTACATACAATAGCAGTAGTTTTGCACTACGTTAATAGTATTACTACTATTACTTAAGTAAAGGATCTGAAACCCTCTTCCACTACTGATTAAAAAAAAAAAATAGAGCCTCGAGTCTGGACTGTCATGTTGCCTTCAAAAACTACAAAAACAAAATAAATCATCTGTCAATGGGCATTTGTATTGCTTCATGCTTCCCACAGATAAAAGAACACAAAGAAAAAGAAAGGATTAGAAAACTCAAACAAGAATCAGGTGAGACTCAGGTAAAAAAAAAACGGTCTGCATAAAACAAGGCGAAGCTCTAAAACTTTTGCATGCAAATGTGTTCTGGGTAGCTCTTTGCACGCACCCCCCTCCATTCCTTCAATCCCTGCACTGAGTTCACTCTAACAGTTACCGCGGCACACAGGGGCCGGGCTGCACATCTGGGACACGTTAAATGGAGCTGCCTCGTCTGCTCCGTTCTGGCTCGGCCTGTGTGGTTGGGTGGGGCGGGAGTCACAGGTTTAAGACTTGCTGCAGGTAAGGTATCAGCAAACCCGATCACACACACACACCGCCAATAAACACGCCAAATTACAAGGTGAACAGAGGTTAAGACCAAGAGAAAGGTATTTTAAGAGAAGGGAGTGTGAGAGTGCGTGTGCGTACGTAAGGAGATTAACCTGCGTGTTTGTGTGTGTGTGACATATAGCAGAGGAGGGGAGGGAGGAACATCAAAGAAGGAGGAAGAGGAGAGCGATGGAGTAGACGGGCCTTGCATTCCTCCAAACTTTCAAAAGGAACAATCTCCACTCCATTAAGTGTTTCCCCCTTTTAGAGAAAAAGCGCTGTTGGGGGGGTTTCACTAACTTTCCTGCCTACTTCTTCTCTTTCTCTCTCCCTCTCTCTTCAATATAACTAACTACTGCTTCTGGTTTTAATCCAGCTGCCTCTCTGCTGATCATATGCACGTTTCCAACCAAGGAAACACATGCCGTTGATTTAAGCTCCACAAAGTCTCCACCGCCATCTGGCCAACAGGTACCCGGGGTAATGCCTTCACTGACCCATGTGAAGATATAAATACATGTCAGTGTGGAATACAAAAGGTAATGGAAATCATGGACTTTTTACATTCGAAAAGGTGGACCAATCATTTCTTTTCAAAGACAAGATTGAAGACATTAAAACACACGAGTGCAATCATATGACAAACTGTTTTACAGGCATTTTGGCAAAGATGGGATCAGGGGAAATGGATTCTGGCAGTGCTGCGGTGACACACGCCACAGCAGCAGACTTGGACTTGTGTCACTGCCACCTGTCTGGCCTTCTGTTTGCACGAGTGTCCACTTGAGTGATTAAATGTGTGAGAGAGCAGGACCGACTCAAGGATAACAGACAACAGAATGACTCTAAAATATGAGAAAAGTACAAGATACGGGTTTCTCACATCCAATCTTTCTATATTCCTCTCCACACAGCCAAGAGACAAACACAAAAGATCTACTATGACTAACGTCACAACAAATGCTGAATTAAATCAATTCGTCTCCCCACACTCACAAACCAAAACACAAGATTTGCAGTCTTCAAATAATGTTTAATGAGCCCCCAGGCTGAAAAAGATTTGTTCTCAGTTGAATTTGCTTCACATTGCTTAATGAAGAGAACAACGTTTATGAGTCCTGTGTGAGTATTATTCACGTTGGCTCACTTAAAGTGGGAAAAGGGGAATATGGTTAATTTGCAATAAGCTCGTTGAGTTTTATTGTTACGAGAATAGATGCACTTGCTGTTGTTGTGTTGAACATATTCATGTTATTTAAATAGCGTCGTCACATGTTTCGTGA
Source organism: Pholis gunnellus (assembly GCF_910591455.1). Taxonomy (NCBI): domain Eukaryota; kingdom Metazoa; phylum Chordata; class Actinopteri; order Perciformes; family Pholidae; genus Pholis; species Pholis gunnellus. The sequence continues at coordinate 9,888,543 of NC_136543.1, forward strand.
CGGCTAACAAACGTAGCCATACTGGCAGCGAGAGCGAAGAATAATAAACCCACATGTAAAGAGAACGCAGTGGTTGCTCTGGAGGAGCAGTGAACTGAAACATTTACTACATTATGTAAACCAACTGAATTGAAGAAAACCACAGAGGCTTGCAATAACATATCTCACTCTGTGTATTTAGCCAACATGAGAAGGTTAACAATATCTGGAAGCCAAATATAGAAACTGACACATCTAAAAATACTGTAGGAATATTAAACATTAGGAAAGACACTAAAAAGGAGACATAGGTTGACTTTTTGTGCTTTCTGGTTCGTGTCCCTCAGCCATCCATCCATACTGCAGTCTAGAAGTCTTTCCTGTTCCGACATGTAGTGAATTGAGACCCAACCCGACCCGGTATTATTTGGACCTGGTTCGGATTCCTCAAAACCACAATTGATCTCAGGAAGACATCTACTACTGTCCTAGTTTGTAACCTCCACCTTCATCCTCCGATCTGGGTTTAAGTCACTTTCTAATCTTTTTATCGGCTGCAGTTGACAACAAGCAGACTAGGAAGATTATGGTCTGTCTGGCTCTCTCTCTGCCGCAAACACACATAGTGCAAACCGACCAGGAAATGCCGGAGGATGTGACATTCAAGCAGACAGGTAAGGAAATGAGAACAACCAAGCAAGTAAACACACACACACACACGCACACTTGAAAATTGAGACATTTTCTCCTGTGAACAGGTGCAAAGAGTGACGTCCCATCACACAGACAGTTTTTATTTGTTGTTATCTGGGAAAAAAAGGAGAGACTGAGAAAGGGCGAGATAGTCCGTCTCACAGAAGACGCCTTGCTGAGAAGGTCTTCCATCAACCCACAGGAAAAGTGATCCTCTGTTATGACGCTGCCTCTGGAGACATTCATCTCATTCACACTGTGGGCAAGACAAATAATCCATCACACTGCAACTCGACTTATAAGTGGCCAGAGAAAATGTTGTCTCCAAAGCTGAATGAGATCATTTTTCATCCTTATCCAAGCAGACAAATGCACAGTCACACACACACACAGTCAGACACACACACATCTCATCTATTGAGAAGCTCTGGCAGTGTGGCTTGTTTTGCAGCAAATCAGAATGATAGCTTTGGCTGAATATGGACTTCTTGTCCACTTTTGTTGGCGATCCACTTGGACATCACCGTTCTTAATTCTTTCAAGGGGATTCAGCATGAGATTTCCACTGGTATGTGGTGGATCCCGCCATTAACGCGAGCACCTCATTGACCTCGACACAGTAATAAACGTGGGTCAATGAAAAAGCCCCTTCCTGGCCTCCAGGTGAGGGGGGGTCCCCCCCATTCATAGGGTGTGATTAGGTAAATCCTCTGCAGGCTTGAACAGGCCTTAGTCCCATCCTCCCCTGCACCTGAAACACCAACACCCTCTCTTACACAACCACGCAGCATAACAGGATACTTCCTGTGTGTGGTGACACATATCCTTGGTTCTTCCTGCTCCATGCATTGCTCCACTGACTCCTTTTGTGGTTTACTTCATCTAGTCTCTGCAGCCAAATCACTATTTGCTCTTTTCTCACACTCTCTCACTCACACACACACACCCCCACACACACACACACAGAGTCAAAACTGTCTGTGGGAGTATTTCCACATGAGCTGTCAGTGTCCATTGTTTCGGCGAGTCTCTGGGACACAATTCATATCAGGACAAGAGTCAGGGCTCGTTGCTCCCCTCCTCCATTCTTTTCCTTCCTCTCCCGTCCTGAACTGCTGAGTTGGCCTGATTCAACCACCAACTCGTGGCCCACATGTCTGCAGAAGAGGGGGGGGGGGGGGGGGGGGGGGTCGGTAGGAGAAGGGGCAGCATCTTCTCACAGTGTGTCCGTCTATTGCTGCCAGACATCTGTGAGTCAGTTCAGGAGCTCATAAGATGGCAAATGTTAAAGAAGCGCAAGGCTTTAGGCTAAATCTCAGTTTGCTTAGTAGTTTATTGAAGTTTCTATCCTGAATAAACAGTAAGCCAGACTAGTCCATCTGCGACTATGACTAAAAGGTACGCAACTGTGGCTGACGTTATTCACTTTTTTTGCTCCAGGTTAAAGAGGCATGACTGGTATTTTTGATTTTGCATTAACATCTTATACACTGCATAAAAATAAATAAATATTTGGCACAGTTTCTCTTAGTACTTACATGGTGAGCTGACCCTGAATCAGAGTCAAAGTATGTGACAAAATGCAGCTGTGAAAAAGTGCAGTTTTGAATCATTCAACTGATAACTTAAGAGACTGACTATAATAAAGCAAAGTAAAACATCACAACTAAAGATCCGATGACTAAATGATGAAACTCTTCCAATCAAAAACAATTACACAATGAACACACCATAGATAAGACGCCCGCTTTAGATCCTCTAGATCTAAGAGGATTTGCTTTCATGTTAACTGAGGTTTGCAATGGCTACTGTTCGCTCTGGTGATTTGTGATGGCCAATCAGAAATACTGGCTCCATTCTAGCCAATCAAATCACTCCAGTGTGTGTTATGGCTGAACAATTGCCAGACTGGTGAGGTGGCATGACAGCTTGTCTCATTGTTTTAGCCTCATGACCTATATATGGCTATACTCATTTAGCCGACAGTAATTCTTCCAGTACGGGGAGGGTAGAGATCCCACTGAGCAAAAAACAAACAAAACAAAAACAAAACATGGACCTCAACTCAGATAGACGCACTAGTGTTTATTCCATACACTGCATTTGAACACAGCCCATACGCCCCTGTTTGCACAGGCTTTCAGGTTGAGTGGATTTAGTTATGGAGGTTGTTTTAGCCTCAGGGACTGTGAACTTCTGACCGGGGTCATCAAATGGGGAAAATAAATATCATCACATGCTACAAGGTCTGGTTGGTTTCAGGAACAAGGAGCGTATGTGTTGGCAATACACAGTACTTATATATGCACCTTCCATGTGCATCAGTGGCAGTATGCACAACAAACTCCACTCATTTCAAAGCAAAAGGCCGAGAACCTTTATTGAATTACAAAATAAAGGAGGTCTGACAGATTTATTAGTTTATTAACTAAACCGTCGACAGTTACGAGTTAGCATGAGCCTGTTGCTGTAGCCAAGACACCGTTAAGCTAGAGTAAGCAGGGTGGCTCTGAAGCCAACCTTGCCATCGGCGAGTGCGTTTGGTGCGGGTGAGCTGTCGTGAAGCAGTCAGTCAGTCCCTCCTTTGTAATTATGGGCTACCAAAATAACCCTCTGCAGAGGCAATGCTAGGTTGATGTTGTGCTAGCTGCCGTGCACTTCTCATGGCTCAGCTTGCTTAGGCCAGAGAGCTATAGGTCGCCTCTCAGGCCAGAACCCGAAGTATATGTACTTCTGTTGATTTGAGGATTACGAGGATTTGAATGAAAGGTTTTCAACTTATTCTTAAAAGTGGAAAAGTCATCAGTTAAACAGATCCAAAAGTTACTAAAAGACTATAGAATCCCGGCACAAAAAACACACACTGATATGGTGGTGAATTTGTGAAAGATTACAGTAAACCAGATGTGATGTGTCCGTCAGTGACAGTCAATCTTTTCAAGCCAACCTACATGTGCGATAAACAAAGATTTCCCAAAAGGACACAAATAATTAGCTCAAGCTTGCACTTGTGTTGATCACATTTGTATGTGTGATTTTTTGGAGCGTTTTCCAGCGCTACACACAGAGCATGCCTGGCCTTGTCCTCAAGTAGAGCTGTAATTAAGGAGGAACTGCAGTGAGCAGTCTCACAGCGAACCGTCTCTGCACAAAAACCAGCAACTCCTCCCTCAGAAACCCACTAACATCCACCCAGGCCAGCATCCATATTCCCCTCTCACTCCAACCCCAAATCTTCACCCTCTTCCCTCACTTTGCTCGTGACGCGTTTCTAATCTTGGCCTGGGAATTTTCCACTGCATACTCTTAAACAACCACTCTCAGTATTGTCTCTGTCCTGTTTGAGGGGAAATCCATCCTTACATTGGTTTAAATCATTTACCTGTGATGTTAAATTGTATTACAGCTGGTTTAATGTCTGTGTTGAACCCTGAGTTGTCAAGTTAATGCATTTCCAAGAATTAGATTCAACCACTCCAATAGAACATGAGCAGACACAGCTGTATGTCAACATTAAACTCTATTAGAATGATGATGATGATAAAACTGGTTTCTCTTTCATTTCTCAATGAAAAATGTTTTAGTTATCTGTGAAAAATAAGTACATCGCCGAGCTCTGCAGGCAAAAACAATCCACCTAACAGCACCTCTAAAGCTCACTAACTTGCATGTTGCAAACCAAGCTAGCAGTTTCCTCATTCCAAGTCTTTATGCTAAGCTAGGCTGGCTGTAGTGTAATACTGAAAGGACAAATATGAGAGTGATATCAATCTTCTTATCCAACCGTTGGCCAGAAACTGAATAATGTATTGTTTTTCTTTCTTAAGTATGTTGCTTTAGAGTGAAATGGTAAATTACTATCGTAATCTGTAATAATACATAAAACAGCTCGAAGAAAATAAAGTAAAATCAGATTGTAAAGAAAAACAGATGTGTTATGATTACTGGTTAATTCTATCACGTTAAGACAGGAGAAATCCCAAAACAAACCCTGTCCCTTATGTTTATGACAACATACAAACACCAACATACAAAATGATCAAAAACCCACACACACACACACACACAGTTGGAAATTTCACAGGATCTCGTTCCACTTTTCAAGCCATACACCAAGGGGAAAAAAAATAATAAGGCATAGAAGTATTTCAAGCTTGTTTTTCTCTCTTTGAAGGTTCATGCTGCAGAGGAGTGGCCTGCTGTTGGGGGCTTAGGAAGTTGTTTGTTTGTCCCAGAAGGACTGGCTATATTCATCACAGCCAGCATACAATTTCGAGAAAGCCTGCGTCTGAGCTTATTTAGCAGCAGCATGAGGTCAATTTCAACTGAGCCACTGAGTTTTTGAGAATCGGAGTAGTCATGACGGACCTTCTGTAAGGTGCGATAGCATTCCTCCATTGAGAGAAGCGGTGTGTGTTTCGTTCATTTTTTAACCAATATGAAGAACTGCAAATCCACCACATCCTTCAGGAAGTGTGCACGTCACACATTTGAGCGGTTTTTGTTAGAAGGATGAATTTTCAACAAACCCAGCTACTTTTCTTCGACAATTTGTGACCAAGCAAAACCAAAAAGAGGGAACATTTTCGACTCTTGGTTTGAAAAAAAATGTCAAAATAAATCCATGAAATGCACATAGAACGTGACAAACAGATGCTTGTGCCCCGACACAGACACTCCTGTCCCGCAATGTCTGGAAACTTCATTGTGGGGGGAGCGAGGACGCAGTTCAAAGAGAGGTCGTAAACCAAAATGAAAGCAGGGACTTAGGAAACACAAACACCAATATAGTCCAGCCAAAGACAACAGCCCTTACAAGTTTAATTAAAACACAGGAACCTTCCCTCCCACGCCTCAATAACAAAGAGAAGAGTTGAAGATGTGCGTCAGCTGGCATTTGTGATGCATATAAAAAGTCTGAAAGCACATGTGTGCCTCCTCTGCTTTGTTACAGTTCCAGCAAAAGACTTCTGGGATGCAATTATTATAATATGACTCAGTCCACAAAACGCATAATACAAATTAGTTGTGTGCATGCTTGCATCTGGCTGCATGTTTAGGATGGGTGTGGATTTGCGTTTGTCCCTTATTGTGCCAGCTGACATGATTTACAGCGTCAGCCAAGCTGGTCTGCAGACGCTCTGCACTCAAGAGGCACAAAGAGAGGCAGCTACGCATCGGACACGGCTTCTTCGTCTCTGTCCTGCTCCTGGCAGGCACCAGGCACCTCCATCACACTTTAACTGTGGCTGGCATTGTCTGAAGACATGCAGAGAAAGGGCCACACACGGGTTTTATTGAGAAGGCCACACACTACCTAAAGAGGCTTTTTTTAACGGCACTGAAACCTTTCCCAGTAGAGACAAGGATTTATTTGGCATGGCGCAGAGATGCACTGTGACACACACACACAGCAAGCGGGAAAGATTTCTGACGAGGCCTTGAACACCTCACTTGCCCCAGATGAGGCGTTTTTCAAAAAGGAGGCGCATTTTCCCATGCTGCAGCCCCTCCGAATGTGACCCAGATGTGTCATCAAAGTATCTGTGCAAAGCTCACACAATGCGCGAATAAAAGGCTTCTTGTCTCATACCGTACATGACATTGGCTTGTGCCACATCTCTGCCTGCACGGGCTACCCCCCCCCCCCCCCCTTCTCCAGAAAATTCCTGATTTCTGTTGGCTCAGATTGCAACAAGAGGATAACAGCCAAGCCGCAGGATGGAGGTGGACTCAACCTGCCCAGTCATCCCTCCTTCCTCCCTTCCTCCCTGCCCGTCCGTCCGTCTTTCTTACTGTCAGGCTGACTCCTCACTGTCTGCCGTGGGTTTCTCCCCCTTTGGCCTCGACAATTGAGTCATGCCTGAGCTTTTAAGTGAAAAGAATGAGTATCGGTCTAAAGAGCTATCTAAAACAAGCATTTTTGAATGTGGACCAAGATGATCAGACCGACGAGTCGCATTTGTCCTATCTGACAGGAACTGCACACTTTAACCACTCAGGAAAAGGCAAAGGGAGCCACAGTATAACTGACAGCTGCCGTCTTCTTCTCCCACAAGGAGCATTAGGCAGGGAGTAGGCCCTGTTGTTTCATGGCGGGCCCTTTCACTCAGCCAGCTCCTTTCGTTGCAGAGCCTGAGGCCGCTCTCTGGTACCAAGCACAAAGACTAGAGGTAGTGGCAGTTCAAGCACAACAGACCACACTCAAAACTCACACTAAATGACTTGGGTGTTCTGTTAAGGGAGTCACAAAGAGCACCGAGGGAATGCAATAAGGCAGTGCCTTTACGTGCCCGAAATAGACCTGCTGGAATGAGGAAAGGGATTCTTTCTGCCTATCATGGTATTTGATTGTGTGGCTGGCATGCGAGTTTATGAACCACTGAACAGCACACAAAATACAAAAGAGCCAAGAGCACGACATCAAAAAAAAAAAAAGCTGCACACTGGCATGATTACATTCTGAATCATCTATACTAATCTAGTGTCCAAGGACTGAATCAGCTTTGTGAGGCCTGATAGAGAGCCAACGCTAATTACTGAGGTGGCTCCTCTTCTTGTCCACATGGATGAAATGTTGTGGGGTCAAAGCTTTAACCTACAGCTACCATGACTGAGCACTGGCATGTTGACACATCTGCCGCACAATCCCATCTAACAGGGCATGTGGACAAAGGTACACACAGCAAACACACACACACACCACGTGTTGTCAGAAGCCCTTTGGCCATGGTGTGAGAGTGGCCAGATGTGCTGACAGGGTCCCTGCAGTCAGCACACAGACAGTGAGGAACACAACAGAGACTGTGGTTCTGACATGTTTAATAGCTGCTTTTTGGATTTATAGAGATAACCATACATTATATAAAATATACAGATTCATTGATTTGATACACTGGACCTGTGATATGAGTGACATTATTAGGGTACAAGGCCTTGATGCAACCAATCCAGTTTCTGTAAGTGTATTTATCAAATTCTGTGTTTCAGTTATATTTAGCGGGACACACACACACACTCAGCTTTTAGTGCCACAAAAATTCCAATCCAGGTCCAATGCAACCTTACATGAGAACAAATGACCCCAATCACAGTGAGAGACATATTTTGTATTTTGAAAAGGAGAGAGAAATATGGTTGAACTGATGCATCCGACATACGTTTGAAACAAAAGAGTATCTGAAAACAAATTTTAAGAATTTAACCCTTTGGAGGACAACATCAGAACTGAAGGGATTAGATGTCTACTTGCAATCTTATTCTTTTATGAGAGGAAATAAGATGTTGTGAAAAAAAAAGTATGCAAATGTTTCTGGAAAGAAAGAAAGTAACCATTTAAAATGTTCTGCATGCGTTTGTAGCAAAGTCAAGTCAACAGCTTGAACAGAGACAACTTCTGATGATGAATAATAAACAGAAACATATTGTGAACTTTTCGCTCAAGGAATTACAACATGCTGCATTCATTTTTCCTCTTGAACTTCCTCTATAGTTTCGAGTTTAATAGCTCTGTTCTGATAATAACACACAAAAAGCCAGAGAGCCAAGTGTGGAAAGTCAGCAAAGTGCAGACAGCCGAAGAAACATAATAACGATAGCATTTATTTGATCTCCAAGCAACTGTGCGGTCCAAGATGTTGAGCAACGGCACCGGTCTGGACGTCAGCTTTAACTCGCGTAGCTGCTGTTATATTTTTGGCACTTTGTATTTGTGCCACATCTCTCGTTAGTTTGGCTGCCGTTGATATCTGGCCCTCTAGTTTTCACAGGTGTAGAGAGCAGTCGGGTAGTCGGGTTGCCGTCTAAACCCCCCCCTCCCCCCCGATACTCAGCATGCAAGATATGAAGCTTCAGACTCGACCTTGGCCTACACCGTCTGCTCTATTTATTTAAACTGTTAGCCCTTTGCCAAATAGGGTTCTCTAGTCTTTGTTGAAAGTTTAGTCTGTGTGCAGGCCACTGTCTACAAAAACAACTACATCTTCCCCCCCTAAAATTCAGCTTTTCAGAAACAGGCCTGTGTTTTGCTTGGATCAAGGCCGGTTGTGTCGACCATTAGTGTAATTACAGGTAAAATTCACATTGACGTGAACCATACTTGTCCTCCACTGTGCATCATAAAAATCTATCATCAAGATTACTACAGTCATTACTGTAGTGTGGGAAAGCTAAGCAGCTCTGCACCAACGCCTGCTAAAGGTGTCAGACTTTGCCAGCTCCAAAAGCCTTTTAGCGCATAAACAACTTTCATTCACAGGTCAAACTCGACTCCAAAATAGAGTTGTGGGAATATGAAAGATATACAAAGTCCAGTGTTTTCACAAGGATCAATTACATTATGTCTTTAATCTGATAACGGTAAACGACGCTGGTGAAATGCGGAAATTCATGAGCTTCGTGGCTGGTTTCCTGTCCGAGTTATCTTGAAATAACTGCGTAGGCAGTGTTCCCTCTCTTTTATTTATCTCCAAATTTGCATCAATTTGCACAAGAGGCAGAATATGAATGAAGAGTTAGTACTTCCAGTAGTTTCCCTAGATAAACACACCATAAAGCTTTGACAAGATGTCAGACTACCGAGCTGAGTAAACTCAACATGCCTCTGATCGCGATGCGTCCGGGACAGCAGGACCCATCGTTTGGGTAAGAAACTAGAAGCTGAGTCAACTGGAGTTAGAATATTCTATTGTTTTCCTCAATAAACTTTCAAGCGCAGAAATGTGCACGTGACCCCCAAATCCAACATCAATCATCAGTTGACCACACATGGCTGAACCACTACAGTCACTACCAACACATTCGACCGGGCGAGAAGCCCACCTCCGCATACAGAGCCGGTTCACTCACTCACTCACTGCACACAAATCTTTTGATGCGTCCCGTTTCGTCCCGTTTCGTCCCATCGCCCCCTCCCCCCTCCTGATTGTGCCTGCATGAGAAATGTAGAAGTGTCCCAGTACAAACCTTCCCTCTGTGAAGTCACTGCCCCCCCCCCCCCCCCCCTCCCCTCCTTCTGTCAAACTGATATTTTTCATCACAGGTTTTTGGATGTCGTTGGCTCCACAGATCACCTTTTTGTAGGTTGAGAGCGCTGGGATGACTTCAAGTCCAAGATAAGCTTTCCTCTCCATCTATTTGTGTGTGTTAATCATTACAAACAGAATGTCTGAAGTTATTATGTAAACAACTTAACAGAGAGGCTGCCTTTCTACTGTGTGCACAACCGGATTGATGGCATTTTCTGCTTTTGAACAAATCATCATTTTTGCATTCTACTGGAGTGCACCCTGCTAAAGTGAAATATATCCAATTTGAAAAGTGTTACAGCTCAATGCACACAGTCATAGTTTTGCATTGCTGAAAAAGTAATACTTGTTATGTGGCTACAGATAGTAGGGTACTCCTTTAGAGGATCATCTCTTTGACATATTCAAATAATTCTTTAGGGAAATAAATAAATGACTTAATGATTTAAAAAAAAAAAGAAAAAAAAATATTGAGTTACTCCAAAAGGATTTGTTGCAGTTTCAATCATTCACCAACAACTTCAAACTTGCCTTTGACTCTACTCGTATGTCCAAACAGTGGACTTCCTGGTTTAAAATATAAAACAACACGGGTGTTATCCCTTAACTTCCCCTCGCTCTGACTACAGGTGAGCACCGTGCAATCATCTACGCCGAGAGGCCATTGTGCATTGTTGGGAATAACCCACAAAGTGTAAGCCTCTGTTCTGTATGTAAAGTCATCATTAAACAAGCTGCCATCAATCCCCACAGGGAGTAACAGGTACCATCAGCTGGATTATTGTTGTGTCGCCACACAACTGCTGCACGTGCCTTAAGTGATCCAACCAAACAATGGCAACCAAGCCCGGAAGGGGGGAGTCAGGGAGATAAAGAGAGTGCCACACACGATATAATACCGACCTATTGTTACATGGACAAAAGTACACACACGGCCAGTCACTGAAACTTGTCTCGTTTGATCTCAGGGTAGAGGTGAAGGTCTAACTTGAGGACATTAAATACTAAAGATCTAAAAAGATAAAGGCCAGTAGTTTTCCCCCTCCTCCCCTAGTGTTCCTCTCATTTGCCCCCTTTCCCCTCCTGTCTCTCATAGTGTTTCTTCTATAACTCTCATAAAAGCCTTTAAATACCATGATTGTACGACGCGTCCATGAACTCGTTTTACATTCTGTTCTATGCGGCGGCTTATTTTGAAAAAAAACAAATGCATGTTTTACACAATATAACGTTTTTCTTTTAATGGAAATAAGAGATATATATATATATATATATATATATACACACACATATGGGTGGAGCTGTTAAGAGGACAGGCAGCCCAAATAAAAGTTTTTATTCCTTCTTTTTTCACACTCGTATGCATGTGAAAGACCAGTCCAGTTCAAGTCACTACACTAAATGTCCCTTCTGTGACTGAGGGGTGAGTCACAGTGTCTTTATATATGTGTGTGTGTGTGTGTGTGAAGTCTTTTCTTTCATCTGGGGTGGTCTGCTGACCGAGACGGAGAAGATACACGTTGACACCACTAATGACCTGTGCTAACAGGCTGGCACTGACTGATACAGTCATTATCACTCACACAGACACACACACACACACACACACTCTCTGGTGCTTGTAGCATACTGGGTGCAGGGTAGCTCTTCTGAGACATGAGGTACTCACAATAAAACACACTCTTCTTTGTCTGGCGACTTACAATAGACTGCAGTGAGGCTTAAGATGCTCAGATTGCCTCAGCATCAGTCACAAGAGTCCACATACCCCTAAACCACATCACCACATCAGTGTTTTGTTTACACCACAACAAGAACACTACATAAGCCCCTTCGTAAAAAAAAAAAATCTGCCCTTTAACAAGGGTCAGCTCCTCTGGTGCTTTGAAGCATTTTTGGATTATACATATTCCAGAAAGGGTAACTGTGACAACGTAAAGCTTGCTTGGTACACAGCCCATCTCATGGGACAGCTGGAAGTATAAGACGCATACGAGGGTCATCTCAAGGCAGAATCTTTGCCTCTGTGACTGCAAACTATTTCCTGCAATGTTTTGTAGCGGAAAAGGGCCAGCTCGCTGAAAATGATCATGAAAGGAATGCTGCGTTTGCACCGAAAGATACAATCTAAAGAGACGAATATGAATTTGTGTTTCTTAAGTTCATAGATAATAAAAAACATTACCCTATCATAATAACAATCTAAACTTTCATGTTAACACCTTTGGCTGATGTCTTATCAGGCCGCTATAATAAGTGAATTCAGCGGCCAGCCATATGAGCTCTGAAGACAGTGAATCACACAACGGAGGAGTCTGGTGGGTCCTCTTGAGGATCTGAAACACATTTCTTGCTGGGAATCTGCGACAAGATAATTCACCGTACGGTGGTTAGCTTTTGTATTTGAACCACTGGACGACAATTAAAACAATACCCTGGAGTGTACATGTTCATTACACAACCGAGCGAGGGACATTCCAGGAAGGATTGAGGGTATGAATAGATGTGAATGGTGATAGACGCATTTGTATGCTCGCCGGCTGGCAGGCAGGCAGTCAAGGCCCACTCCAGACTTGGGATCAATGAGGGAGAGATGGAGAGGGAGAGAGAGAGACAGACTAGGACCCATTCTGGGCACCGTGGTGTTGTCTTTGAACAAATACACACTCACATGCACGCACACAAAAACGGAGGGAGCTCAGTAAGGAGTCTCTCTTTTCATGCAGATCTTTTGTCTCTCAGTAATGTCTGGTATGCCGGGATACAGGCTTTGCTCAATGACCTGATTTCTATGGGGCTGCCAAGGCACCGGCCTGAGTGTGTGTGCGAGTGTGTGTGTGTGCGCGCGCGCGTGTTCATCTGCCTGCGAGCCCTTCCTCTGGATAAGACAAGACTTAGCCAGGCAGACAGACACAGACTGAGACAGATACAGCCAATAAGAGGGCAGGAAACACAAAAACACAGACACACACACACACAAACACACACACACACACACACAGCCTTGCATGAAGTAAACAAAAAGGCCTTGAGTTCCCATAACGGGAAGAGAGGCTTAATTGGATGAGATGAGGAAATATTCTGTGGGGGAAATTAATTCAAGTCAGCACAGTGGTTGCAGCCCAAGATGCAGTTATTGCAATAGATTTTAAATGTTTACCAGTTGCAGGATATTTAAAAAGAAATGTAAAAACCCTCCAATGTTTATTTGAACTTACAATCAGTTTTTAAGAGAAAATGTTGAAGAGAAAGAGACTGAGAGCTTTCCGGATTCCTGTGATTAATATAAGAAAGAGCCTAAAAAAGGAAGCGATGCCGTCTTAAAGACTTTCCAGACAACCTACCTTGTCTCTGTATGATGACCCTGAGCAGCGGATGAGCCGTCGACACCGCCTTGCAGAAGTTGTCGTCGTTGTTGATCGGCAGCAAATCACCGTGGATGTCAGCATAGCCAATCATCACCTCCATGTTAGCGATGCGGTGAATGTGCAGAATGAGCTTGTAAAACTCCTCGAACTTGCCGGGCTTGACCCGGTCCACCGAGAACCGGCGGAATTCTGCCCCATACTGAAGAGAAGATAAAAAGAGAGAGGAGACATTTAAAAAAAAAAAAAAAAAAAAAGGACAGTCACTCAGACAACCAAACAGGAAGATGAAACCGGGATGTCCGATCTCATGCACTTATCTAACCCATCTGACTGGCACACTGTCTGCTGAGCTCTGTCACAGTAGCGGCCATGACCTTTTTGTACAATATGAGACAGGGGAAGCCGTTTCTAAGCACAATACAAAGGGAGTTAGCTGCAATCCTTTGGAAAACTGGTTTTATGCAGCAAGAGCAATATAATTCTTACACATTTACATACTACACTCCCTCAACCATAGAAAGAGTTTGATACTTAAAGCCCAACTTATTGATAGCATAGCAAATCAAATGAAATCCCTGAAGCGGCCCAAATAGTCTAAAACCCCACCACTCACATTATAAAAAAAATGTATACGCTTTAATGAACTGAAGCTTTAACCTTCAGGTGTAAAAGAGCAGGGGTGCTTTTCACACAGCAAACGCAATACATTTAGAGGACCTGTTTGACATTTTGGGAAGTTCTTTATATGCATTTGCTTTTTTTGCAGAGAGCTACATTTGAAGGTTGATATCCCTTTCATGTCTGTAGCCAAGAGTAATAGTGAAGCTACCGCCTTTGAACTACTTCCTGGTGGGATCCCTGCAGCTTTGTAATCACACCGCTCGCCAAGATCACCTCATGACAAAAAAAATGAACGTCAGCTGCACATCACATGTAACTTTGGCCAAGAAAACAGCAGGAAAGGGGGGAAGAGGAATCTGCACAATAGAACAATACAGGTGGATGAGTAAGCTATCTCAGTACAAATACATGACACTGGCTACCAGCCACGCCTCCCCCAAGAGCACAAACTTGAACAATTGTGCAACCGCATTTCCGGCTACGTCATCGACGCAGCAACGAGAGCGCGGCTGAGGGTCACTGCGGGGTCATCATGTGACTCACAGACAAGAACGGACTTGAGGAGCCGAGATGACAAGTGAGGCTCAAAAAGCTCCACAAACACCGCAACAACATGTGCAGGAGCACCGAAGTCTGAACCACAGAGGCAATTTGTACACGAAGGTGCCGTTTGTTACTGTAATCATCCGCTCACAGCGGAGGAGAAGAGTGGAGATGAGGAGGAGGGAGAGGAGGGAGAGAGAGGAGAACCGCTGACTGCAGAGAAGCAGTATACCGACTGGGAGGAGAGTATAAAGAGCAGGGGGATACGTTAACCAGCTCTGTAATTAGAAGATGACACATGAATTTAAGAGGAGGTGTGTTCGGAGAATAGGGGGGATACCAGGCGGGTGTGTGGTTTGCTGCCAGATTCACTGAAGGAAACAAAAGGGCACACATGTGAACCCACATTTAAAAAACGTAACTTGGATTCCAGCAAATAAAACTCAGCCTACATCAGAAGATGACACAAGACGTTGACAAACAGGATTGTCAAGTCTTCAGTGCTTAACATGCGGCAAAGTGAAATCTAGACATGAGCGAACTGTAATAAAACACCGTAAGACTTCAACACTTGACTTACCGAGTAACAATCACACTTCTGCATATCAGTAAGCGTCGTCATTGCTCTGAACCGGAATGTTCTCTTGGCACCGTGATCAGTCTGAACAATCTGTTTTTTTTTACAAGCAGAACTCTGGTATGAACAAGTCTGAACACGGGATGATTAATCACAAGGGCCTCGACACCGAACCCAAACCTAAGAATACATCACTGCTAACCCTGACATCACCTGTCCCCCCCACGACCAATCAGGGCAAAGTGATGTCAACAGGTTGAAACACGTCTGGAGACACCTAAACTCTGACACACTGAAGAAAAAGGAACATAACTGACTTCTAGTCTTTCGTCAACACTGTTTTGGTCCCTACCCGGTACAACTCACCTGAGAAATCACCTAGCAGCTTTTTAAAGTTGAATAACTAAATATGCAACGTGATGTGCAACTCAGGGATCGGGCCTCAAACTGAGAATGTGCGAACGGCATGTTTCGAAATAAGAAAATAACTTGAAAATCTGGGGGAATCAAAGTAAGGGCAGAGGGAGGGAAGGAAAACAAATCCCACCCAACCCCCAACATCCCTCTCTGCCTCTGATAAGAGCTTTACGTGAGTGAAACCAGCTCCTGGCCGTGGCTCCACGACAGGCCGCCAGACACCTCCAGTGTTAACCCTGATAAGCTTATCCTTGGAAAACCTTTGCCCTGAGAAAAACCAAACGCTAACCAGTCGCATCACAGACAACAGAAACACACCAATATCACTCCTTGGCAATCTAATTTGGGGGTTATTTCTCAAACATGAACTGGTCCTGTTGTGCTGTATGAAATTCAAGAAGAGTCAACGCAGATTATTCACATCTGCCTCATAAGAACTGTAAGAAAAGTCTGAAAATGTCCAGTTTATTTATGCATAGAAGATGAATTCATTTTGAACATTTCAATGGGCTTTTCTAGTTACTGCTCGAGTCACACCCTCTGCAACACATCACACGCTGCTGCAGAACCTGCTACAGTGCGTTTGGGACGTTACTTATCGTTGCCTTCACACATTCATAAGGGAGACCCGACAGCAGAGGAGCTACCCATTACAGGTATTCCAATGATTAGAGCCGTCATTCTGGTTTGGTCAGGTGATGCTCAAATTGAAGTTGAATACCTGTTAGGGTTGTTCATAACAAAACCAGAGTAAGTGGAACAAAATGACGCGATAAGAGCGATGAGTAGGGAAACATGTGATGTTCAAGGACAGTGAGTCAGCTTCCATGACGGCGTTATACCTGCCTGTTCTTTTGCTTCTGATCAGTCCCACCTACAAAAGAAACTATCTCAAAGTGACGACTCCAGTTCTCTGTGGAGCAAACACAAAACCCACCCTGCTAAAAGAATGTTGTTTGAGCATCCTGGAATAGACGAGCCCCTCTTTTCTTCTCACCCACCAGCAGCGTATCTGTTGTCCCCAGGTCTCTGCCTGTCCCATCCCACCACACCACTGAAACTAGGCAGCCAAAACTAAAAAAAAACTTTAAAAAAAAACCCCTCTGGACTGAATGAGTCACCTCTTGTCCATCTCAATTTGGCATGTCAACGGAGGAGCAGCAGCTCATCCTTCAAATAAGCGCTGACACATTCATGGGCGCTGGCATGTGTAAACACACACGTATGAATGCCACTCTACGTTGTCGTCACTT
This sequence comes from Pholis gunnellus, assembly GCF_910591455.1. Classification (NCBI taxonomy): domain Eukaryota; kingdom Metazoa; phylum Chordata; class Actinopteri; order Perciformes; family Pholidae; genus Pholis; species Pholis gunnellus. The sequence continues at coordinate 9,905,020 of NC_136543.1, forward strand.
AAATGGAATTTAGAGGAAAATGTTGGTTACGAGAAGTCCTTGAGAGGCTGTGACAAAAGTATAAATAGTTCAGGGTTTGTTCCCTTTGTGGTCAGGATTGGAAACAGTGCCATGTGTTTATCTGGGATGACTCTCACTAAGCCGATGCTCTATGCTCAGTTGTCAGTTCTGTCACAAACTTTTAAAAACAAAACTTTTTCCTTTGACTGCAGACAAACGTATCAAAGTGATAGCCAAGGTCTATTGTCGTTCTAGTGTATTTAGTGAGGTTTGACAAAGAAGGGGTTCATAATTCACGTGAGGTTTGCTCACATGTTGTGTAAATTGGTGGTGTACAGTACATAAACCCAACACTGATGGATAACTGTGGTCATTTACTTACTAGTGAATTTAATGTATCCCCCTGTTACACCGTTAGCCTCTCACAAACTACTCAAAACAATGCGTAGGCGGAAACTATGTAGCGCAAAACCCGCAGTGAAAGCGACTAATGTTGCAAAAGCATCCGATTGAACAGATACCTTTTAGAAAAAAATTGTAACAAATAGCAAAAGCTAGGTTGTTAAATGTCAAACCAGTTTTTCCCCCCCATCGGCTTCGTGACAGGGGGGGGGGGGGGGAGCCAAATCAGCACAATCTGCATGGTCGGAATTAAGAAGACAATAATCTGTGCAAATTATAGAAACATTCAGACGCGGGTGCGTCCAGCTCCCGTTTCATGAACTAGATAAGAGCTTTTTGTCACTGAGGGGAGGAAATATGCGTTAGTTGCACACAGTTTTGTCGGACAAAACTCCAGCTCCGTTAAGGGACGACCATGTGAACTCCTCATTTTCTCCTCAAATCCCTGTTTAGAGTCTCCACATTACCAAAACCCTTAACGCTCACCTTGCTTTTCACTTCCACGGCGTTACAATCCGCAGTCTGCAGAGGTTGCGATCTGTTAAAGCTCCGATTCATTTTGTATTTTTCAGGTTGCAGTTTAAAAAAAAAGAAAAGAAAAAAAAAAGAAAAGTTCAGCCGCCTTTGCCCGCAGAAAGAGGGGCTCTGGTCCCGGGATTTCTGCTACAAAATCCGTTTCTGCTTCGTCTCCGGTAGAGGAAGTTTGTGTCTCCTTCAGTTTATTTCACCTCCTGGAGTTTTCTGTAGATGCGATCCGCCAGACAGAGAGAGGACTTTACGGGAGAGTAGGAGGTGAGCAACTCACCGCGTTGGCTTGGGAGTGTGAGTTAAGTTTTGAAATGACATCAGCACTCCTAAAAAAAAAAAAAAAAAAAAGGGATTCTATGAGGCCTCCACTTACTGCTCGTAATGTTCAGCTTCCTCAGCCAGTACCTCGTAGTATCCTCCGCATGTAAGAGCAGAATTAGCATTAACAGAAGCTTAAAGATGTTGGGACGACTGTTAAGAATACAATGCATGATGAAGACTTAACATAGCTATATTGTTACATCTATACATAATATATTTGCATAAATGCATTGTATGACTACAAATAATATACCTCACAAAATATTATTAGATTAAGCCAATCGTGCCAGATCAGCCATGCTTCACCAAATATCTTTTGATGAATATGGAGCACAATTTTTAAGATGGCTTACAATGTCCAAGGCAGACCTATTAATGAATGCTAGACTTAAAATCTCCTTACTATATATATATACAATTATGTTGATGGTTTACTACACTTTACTAATAGATCTAAAGATTCCGATAGCACTTGAAGGCAACACTACGCACACTGGTCCTCCAGTGCGCCAGAGGACGCATTTCTCAACACAAATGTTTTCAAAGCCTCTAGTTTTAAAAGGACTGGTATTTAATTATGATGGAAGATAGTGTACACTGGAATTAAGAATAACATTGATTAGTAAATCGTGTTTCCAGGTAATTTTAGATTTGAGTATTAAAACCAAAACCTGTACAGGAGCATCCAAGTCTGATGCGGTGTGGTTCCTGTCTGTGTGTGTGTGTGTCTCTGTGTGTGTGCGTGTGTGTGTGTGTGTGTGTCTGTGTGTGCTGGTGTATATATATGTATACATTTTTTCCTTGATGTTACAGGTTTGAGAGAGGCACAGTATTATACAGGCAGGAGACATGACACTATCATTGTCTCTGTAAATGCTCCCTATTGTGCTGTTGAGTTGATTAAGCTTTGTTTCCCCAAGGGTCCTCACTTTTCTTCACAAGGAGCACAAACATACTCATGCTCCCATTACTAGTGATATTGTATTTGTTCTATTCAGTACTTTATGATTCATGGGATGTGAAGGCAACAGCTCATAATCCGTTAGCACCTGCTCAACTTGTCAGAAAGGCCATGTGATAACAACAAATTGTGAACGATTACAACAAAGTTTCATAACTTTCTGATTCACCTTTTAAGACAAAACGTCTACTTACGTTTACTTCCTTATGTAGTCTAATACATAATCAGTAAAAACATCGTCAGAGCCTCCACCTCTGGAAAACATGTCAGAGCCCGTAGCTTTTGACAAGTCCACCATAAAGTGTTAAATCTACAGTCAGCAATATTTACGTGAAAATGCATCAGCTACACTGAAGTGTAATTGTTACTGAAAAATGTTGTGCAGGTCCCCCCCCCCCCCAAAAGTCCTACACTTCCTTTCCCTTGAGTCATCCGGGTAAAGAGGCGGCCCCTGACTGCTGTCCTGCTTTACAACATTCCTGGGCCCCTGAAGCCGCCGGTGTACAGCAGCTGCTGTTTGCAATGCCCCACAGTAGCTGCAAACCTTTCTTGTCTACTTGCTCAAGGAGTGTGTTGACCAGTTAGAAGCCCACCAAGTATACTGTCAGATGTTGGTTTCACTGAAGCGAGGCACTGAAGGCGTAGTCACACACAAATGAGGTGTACCAATCTTTTCCTCTGTGGTTTTATGAAGTAGTACTCTGAGGTATTTCTAGCTCAGGTGTATCAATATTTGTGCTTTGGTTCCATTAAACGGTTGCAGAGCTCATCATCAGCAAACTGTCCAAAGAGAAAGAAAGAGATGGAAGGCATGAAGAGAAGGCTAAGTCATGAGGTAGCAGCTGAGAAATGAAAGATTCAAGAAGTTAGGGGTGATGAATGATGAAGATTGTTTGTGTAATGACATATCTGGCCATGGTGAGCAACTGTGCTGCTGAGGTGCAAAGGATCTGAGAGAAGTGAAATAGTTGTTGATGCTGAGAGAAAGTGTTTGCACCTGAAGTGCAGACTTTTTATTCTTTTCTGTTTTCTCTCTCTTTATGCAGAGTCTCATTTTCAATCCAGCAGCGGACGGTAATGCAGGTTTTTGGATGATGCCAACGGCCTCTAAAAACCACCGAAGAAGACAACTCGCTCTGTTCAGCAGCGGGGGCGGGGGCGGGGCTTCAGAGTGCCTTTAATGAGTCGATCGTGTCGCTTGAAGCCAGCAGTTTACTGTCGCTGTTTGATGCTGCATACACTCAGTTACAACCTGACTCTTCTTCCCATCTGTAATGTTATTTCTCTGGTGTAACATATAAATATTTAGCCGAAGTAAAACAATATATTATCAATAGCGACACAACCAATACTGCACAGCAAAAGTCCTGAACTCAAATGTTTACTTTGTGTGGAGCGTGAAATAGACGCATCATTAGCACAGTGCACTGAAAGTTACTGAACGTTTGTCCAAGGTATACCTTTCAAGTCTAATATGAAGCTGGATAGTTCAATGACAATGAGTCACATCTGAATATCCAATGTAATCAGTAACATTTCTCTGTCAAGTAATTCAAAACCACAATGTTTTCATCTGAAGAAGTACACAGTTGGTAGTACACAGTTGAATTGCATATTATTAAGTACTTTGGGGGCCTTTTTTGAGTTATTTTAGGGTGAAACAAGTTTAATAGTAACAAAATTCTATATTTTTCACATCCAAACATCATAATCAAGCTGTTAATGGCACTTATAGATTTTGGCCCCAGGCCCAGGTTGCCTACTATGCCTAACAGTGAAGTTGACCCCCGGTGTTTTTTCCTGAACCAGAGTGTATTTCACTGGTGTTTCTGACAGCGAGTGGTTGTGTGTTACGGCATTATGTCAGGGCAGGTGTATTGTTGAGGACCCAAGGACCCCGTGTAGAGTGTGAAGTTTTTTTGTATGAGCGTTTCTGGAGAAAGCTGCAAGTAGAAACACCACAGGCCAAGCATTCAGCCCATTCTGAACAGGCACACATTCAACACGGGCTGTTTTAGTCTAATCTTAAAATGTCCAATTACTGACAATGACTGCATCACAGCATCAAGTGATTCTGACAGTTTCCAATGAGGAGCTCATCATTTTTTCAACCTTCTCATGAATACCATGATTACACTCTTTATAGTTATTGCTTACTGGTATGAAAAATCTGAATTATATTGTTGCTGCATCAAACAGTAGAGGAGCATGTATACTGTTGGATGTGAGATGATACAAGTGATCTAATATGAAGAGAAGACTAGCAAAGCTTATGGTGCCCACTGAAGGCCGGTATCAGCTATTGCACATATCTCCCTCAGGTTTCACTTCTTACAGCGTAGAGTGCCATGAACTAGTCTGGTCAGAGTTTGAGTTTTTCAATTATTTATTTTGCTTCAAAATGATTTCCCTGCAATTAGATACATACATATATAGACATAGATATATATACGTATGTAATGTATAGGAGGAAAATAAATAATAAGTCTATTAAAGTAAGTGCAGCCAGGGTTGTGTGTGTGAGAGTCAATAAACTAGTCCCTGGGTAATTGTTCTACTCCCTAATGCAGTACTCCCGCATATGACCAGCAGATGTCAGCACACACCCACATTATATAATATATATTGTTTTAGCTCTAGATGCTTTGTCAGGCTCTGAGAGCGCTGACACAACCATTATAAAGCATGTTTCTTCTCTTCCAAACTAAACATGTGTGACTCATGTCTCACAGCATTCAGGAGTCTTGTCATTGCAACATAAACACACACCTGCTCTGTTTTTTTCCCCCACAGCAGAAAGAGAACATGGAGTTTTGGCCTGCACGTACAAAAGATAAAATAGAAATGACTGTGTTTGTCTGGTCCAGGGAGGCTGCTTGTTTTAGCAAAAGAGACGGGAGAACCAAGACGATGTGAGTTGAGACAGAGGATTAGTTTTAGAACTCATGAGAAAAGATTTACAAAGATTTTGAAAGGATGACTGCTAATTCGGCTAAACCAGATTTATTTTGAACATATATGAATGTAAAGGCTTCTTGCAGTGTTGCGTCTACTGACACTTGGTGAAAGAGTGGTTTACTATTTAAATCCTTTCATATATGAATGAATTTGTTGTGAATAAGCACTGATCCTGTATTATATGTAAAGAAGTGAATAGATTAGTTTTTACTGATTATTATTGTGCACTGAAAGACAGACAAAGAACAAATTAGAAATAAGGAGGGCAAGAGGGGTCATAAAGAACGGGAAGAGGGAAAATGAAAATTAATGATGTAATAAAGAAGGAAAAGAGAGAATGAATGAGTAAAGGAGGTAGACAAAAGAAAGCTAAAAAGGCAAAAAAAACGGGGGGGGGGGGGCTGAGTTAATCATTGCATTCCGACGGCACTTCTCACCGCCCCCCCATACAGTCACTTTATACTCAGGACTCATTGTACTGTGTGGTTTTAATCCAGCTCCATATGTCTGAATTCAGGTGGTCCTCTGGTGGTAATGTGAGAGGAGAAGATTACAGTGAGATGAAAAGATACTCGCAGTAATCCATCCTCTGCATGGAGGCAGAGAAACATCCGGAGCTGGTTATTGGCGGGTATTTAGTCGACAGCAGTGCCAGCCTAAAGTCAACCCGATCGTCAGAAAAGCCCCGGATTCAACCATCCGCTCTGTTCTGCTCCACTCGCTCTCTGATTAAAGAGAAAGGAGGGCAGACATGCACAAATGCTGCCTTCATATGGATCTCCGGGTGATCTCAGCATTGAGGTCATGTTGAATAGACATTGTGGTTGGCTTTAACGTAAGCAGAGCTACAGCCTTTCCTCGGGATCACACTGAGTCATGACATGCCATCAGACTCTCCAGCCGGGCCCTCTGACTCGTCGACTTCTGGCGGACAAAATGAAATGAAACTTGCACAGTGCAAGTTGCAAAATGGAAAAGTAATCTTTTTCTGTTTCCATCACTCGCTGCCTTTTTCTCCCACTGTGCGGTTCTTAAAGTATATGTCTGTGCATGAGACAGAGAGCGGGGTGAGGAGGGAAAAAAAACGAGGTAGATGGTGAGAGTCTGTGGAGGTGGTAGAAAGACGCACAGTCAAGTGATCACATGCGGTATTGTTGGCAGAAGCTCAGTAATATAAATTCATGGGATGCTGGGGACTGCATCATTCTGGTGCTACTGGACCTTAACCTAACTTGTTACAAATAAATCTAATTTTCACCTTGAAATGGAACATTGTGCGCTTTATTAGCTTCTCCTTGATCTACTCTTGCTTGGGTTGTACATCTTTCTACAAAAGTGTCAGTGAAATGAAATAACAAATTAAAATGTATAAAATGTAGATCATCAGTCTTATAGTGCCTTAATGTGGTTTAAATCCTACCTTGACTAATCAACATTCTTGGTTGCACCTTTTTAAAGAAAAGGCTTCTTCCTCAATTACCTATCTTGATTGTGGTGTGCCTCAAGGCACCGTTTTAGGTCCACAACTTCTTTCAGTTTTCCAACACCGTCTTGCTCCCAAGGCGGCGGCTGTTCGTCTCCCGTGGGAAAGTAAAAGTACATTTAATTTACTCGCGACAGTCATAAATCACGTGAGTTGTTAGTGTAGTTCGTCACTTGGAAAATTTACGTGAATTTTCCTAAATCTAACTAAATGGTTTGATTGCCTAAACCTACCTTCCTGTGAAGATGGAAGTTTATTTTGAAGAGACACCATGCATGTAACTAGTGTAAACTGCCACGCCGTCCCTGCCACGTCCAAAACTGACTCTAGAGGGGTGCCTAGAGGATCATAGTTTGAAACTTAAGGGCCAGGGACCAAGCATGGGTGGTTGACGAGTTGGGAGTGAGAATGTTTTGTGTATTCATTATAAGTAAATGACAGTAAATCTGGGATCATTTGATTTGGCCTCAGGTTTGATACTTCTATGTCAACTTTCAAATCTCACCCTCATCTCAACCTCCAGCTTGCCATCAGCCATTGTCTTTGAGGTGAGGCCTTTATTTTACCCTTTGCCTGAATATTAGTGCATTTTATCTCATGTTTTATTCACTGCTGTCACTCATTTTTCCTTCTATGTGTTGACAGTTTTTGGTTGTTTTCTTTGTTTCCATTAATTTAAAAACATTCCTGTTTTAGACCTCTTAAGCCAATTGGGACATTATAAGTGATGATGATCTTTACACACAATATTGGCTTGATTTGGTATGAGACGCACACACATAATCAAACACAAACATGCACATACCCCCCATCATGGACCTCGCCACCACCGGAGGGTGCCATTGGCACACTGGTAGCTACCCATGGACATGCACACAGTCACGTATGTGCCGGTGAATTCTCTGCTGCTTTCACTCTTTTTCTAGAGCTCTTTCTCAGGACACACACACACACACACACACAATGCCACCCCTCACACATCGCTGCCTGCCGAGCTTCAATCCCATTTGGACGTTGCCGTTTATTCACGGTGTGTGATTTGTGGAATCTTTTGATGTGTGAAGTGGCAAAGACCTGCAGCCTCATCCGGACTTTGTCTCAGTTTTTGGAGTCAGCAAAGTCTACAGGCCAATGGAAGAATTGAGAGTGTGTAAGGGCAACTTTCCTACTGACAGCTATGTTTAAATCTAAGAACAATTTACCTTAAATTAGTCATGAATCCTTTTTTAGATGTGTGTAAGGTGGTCAGAAAATCTGAAAATCTACTCTGCTGGTGAACAAGCAGTTTTCTCTCATCGGTAACAATCCGTTTCTTCAAAAAAACGCTTGGGACTCACAAAACATCTAAATGCACAATAACCCTTCCTGATTCAGCAATAGTTCTATGTGATCCCCCTGCTGAAAGACAAACACCCCCGTCATCCTCCAACACACTCTTCCTCCTTCCTTCCTTGTGACGCAGTGCGATGTGGAACCACTCCTGGTTAATTTCTCCTCCCTCCAGAATGAAAACATCAGCCATCTGGTCCAGGGGTGAAAGGTCAAATCTCAGGCTGGTAATGAGGATGGCGTCGCTAGGGGGATGCAGGAGGTGTGTGTGTGTGTGTGTGTGTGTTTGTGTGCGTGCACAAGCCTTTCTGAGCGTGTCTGCTTCCTGAATGAGCATTAAACATTAACGACTCAGCTCTGCGAGTCTGTAGAGAGGAGAGTGGAGACGAGAGGACGGGAGATGTGAGTCGAGGCAAAGAGACAAAGTCACTGTAGGGAGAGAGAGGAAAGAGAAACGTGGAGCTAGACGCATGCAGAATGCACGCACAATAAGACGGAGTGCATGTGGATCCACTCTTTCAGTCACTCTCTCCTCAAAAAGCTTTTCCTCTTGTTTATTGACTCAGCCTTCCAACATTCAGTACATCAATAGGTCAGGTCGATGAGAAAGAAAAAGGCACGGAGGCTGCTGCTGTGACGGAGATGCTTTTGTGTGTGTGTGTGTGCATGTGTGTGTCTCCAACCTTTCTGCTTCCACCCAAGCCATTTCATCCAACACATCCCATAATTTGTTCTAGTTATTTTCCACCACGACTGTAATAATTTCCTCTGGATCTCTGCTGGCAGTAACCGTAACATGCAGGTCGGTAAGCTGTTGGATAATAGTAACTGGTCTCATTTGGCCTCTGCACCACAGCTACTTAATTGGCTGGAAATCACAAAGGGGCGAGATCCAGCAGTGTCACAAGTAAACTGAGTTATACTCACTTCCTTCTTTGCTCTTTAGAGACAATTATGTGTGACTTTGTGTGTGTGTGTGTGTGTGTGTTGGTGTAGTTGCCATGGAGATGTAAAAGATGGTGGGGATAATGGAATACCCATGTCCTCAGCACAAGCCCTCCTCCTGCACTATATCAGTAACTTTGTGTGTGATGCAGCTAGTCTCTGTCCCCCAACACACAGCAGTTTAATCATACTATATGTACATTAGCGGGTCCCTTCATACATTACAAGTGCAAATGGTGATAAACGTGGTAGAAGGACAGCAGCCCTCGGGGGTGAACAGGGATGGCGAAAGGGCACAATTTGACTTGTTTTAACACAAATTAATTAATACAAATTGAAAACTATTAATACAAATCATTCTACGGTAGTGTAGCCGCTGAAAAAAATAGAACTGAGTGGATGTAAATGTAGCATAATAAAATGTAAAGTTTATCTGCACTTTATTGTGCATTTTTTCCTTAATACAATGTAGTTACGTAACTCCAGCCAATCGCATAATCCACTCTGTTGGGCAGGAATGAGTCCTTGAACACGGATATGAGTCAGCATGTTTGCACTTCCGGTTCTCTTTAAGTTAATGGGTTTTCTTTAATGGGTTTTTGGTTAGATGCCTGAAATAAGGTCGGTGGTTTATATAAGCTAAAGATGTTTTCATGTTTTGTTTTACGATATAAAATATGTATTTTGAAGCTTTTATGCTTCTTAAAAATGCTTTTGCTAAATGTCACGTAGAATAAGAGTTGATGGTGTGGTGTATGGTTGAATGCAATCATCTCCTCAAGAAAAACCTTTAGAAATGTGGCTCTTAATTGTACATTTTTCTTGACCTATGTGTTGAATTTCCCTTTATTTCAGTATATTTGTAGTTTTCTAAAGGCCAATAGAGGAAAGTGCTGGACTTCTCATTTACAATTTAAAAATCAGTGGAATTAAACCGACAGTATGTAAAGCTCTCTCTCTTCTGGTCCTATATACCAGGCTAAATCCATTGCTCTTTATATATTTAAATTTGTACTTTTCTTTTTCAAAGACTTTCTGTGCAAATACATATAAAAGTAGATTTGGACACTTTTCTGCCCACATGAGTGGAAATTGTTTGTCTCCTGAACAGCAGTAAGCCAGAGCACCATTCAGAGAGAGACGGACTCTAGTTTACCTCCAATGTCTCTCGGTATCTTTACAATATTCAGAGAGGGATTGGATTGGCACATTTGTGTGTGTGTGTGTGTAGGAGATGTGTAGTGTATTGATTATTTATCTTTTAAAAGTGCAAGCATGACTCTTTCACTTGTAAGAAAAAACTAGGAAGCTGTTGTTCTTCCTTGCCTTGAAGGCTGGAAATGTACAATTTGTCTGAGAATACTTGGGACAGCCTGGGGAAATTAAAGAAATAACTCACAATGTATTCATAGAATATCTACTGGTGGAAAATTAAGAGGCCTTTTGCTGACAGACCTCGAGACACTTCATGTTTTTTACTGTATATACGCCTTGAGGGCTCAGTCTAGTCTGGTGAATGATTTCTACCTTTAGACAAAGTGTGTGTGTGTGTGTCTTGTGGCTATCGGACGTAAAGGAGGACATCATTGTTGAGTTAGCTGTTAATCTTCCACATCGTCTACACGGTTACTGCCTTCTGGTCTCACGGGGGCGCTGTATCTCATGAGAAGTCCAGGCTGGCTGAGTAGAGATGAACCAGTGACAAAAGCCACATTTATTTTCATACTTTTTAAACAGTGGCATGCGTTATAATTGTCTATTTGCGGATGGAGCTGTTAAATCTCTTTCTATTTAGTTCTGGGCTGTTTAACAGTCTGACCAGATAAAACCTCAAATATCCCAACTGATACTGACATACAATTATATTTTAAGGTCATTTTGGATAAATAAAGATCTTTCAGCTTTATTTTCTGTGCTGATTTTTTTTCAGATGACTTCACATCAAAGTGATACAGAAAAATAAAACATGTAAATAGAAGAATTTATTAAACCAACAACCATTTAAACTGCTTTGCACAAAAGAAAGAAAATCACGGAATAATACAAATTATGACAATGATAACAGAACATACAAAGGAATTTTAAAAAATCATAACAATAATTTAAAAAAGCAGAGCAGCAGTGAAACAGTCTTAACCTAAGTGTACAGTGTATCAAACAAAATAAGGTTGATAGGCCTGTGGAATTTTCTTTTCTGATTGTGCCAGTCAAGTCCAGCTTGATCCGGGATGATCGCCTAAAGTGTTATTTCATCTATTTTTATTTTCCTGTGCCCGGACAGCAGGCAGGGCACAGCCTCAGGTCCTTGCTGGGTTAGCTTAGCTTCCATCTCGGCTCAACTCCCTCCCTGAACTCTTCTTTCTTTGGCGTTTGGTCCACAGATTCCATTGGCGGTGATGGTCTCAAGGTCCGCTGCACTTTTTTCCAATCCCGATGCTTCCCTCTCAGATGTTGAGTGTATCTCTGTCATATTCTATGTGCTGTTGCTAAGTTCGTGGGAGCTACCGCCGCCATTGCCATTGGCATGCATATGCATTTTGATGGAAAACATGCCCACACAGCCAGTTGAAACCTTGAGGAACATGTTTTGCTAGTGAAGGCAACGAGAAGTTTGTGAAAAGTTCCCATCATGCCTTCAGAAAGAGACACACGGATGGAGACGGACATGGTGAAGGAGGCCGTCAGATGCAGACACAGTGTCTGGGCCTGTCGTCCTCCTGACTCGAGTAGTAAAGAGTGTTTATGCCAGCAGTGTGAGCGCGTCCCACACGGCCCCTTGATTGAAAGAAAACAACATCAATCTAGCATAGGCCCCAAGGCCTTTAAATAACCGGCAGGCTGTTTAGAGCAGAGATCCCTCCCTGCTGCTCCGGCTTCTGACTGCGGACACACACACACGGTGAGACATACGGAACTGTACACAGACCAACACTGTTTTCCCCTTCACACACACACTTACAAACATATAGATAAATGGACATTTGTCTCTCCGTGACTCCATCAGCGTTTAAACCTCGCTCGCCCGGTTACCGTCTCCTCCCGTCCCTCCTCCGCACTCCCTCCTTCCCAAGTGTATTGTGGTCATTTTCATTCATCGCCCCCGTGATGCTAAAATGTCAAGGTTAGAGTGTGCCAATTCTCTCACACACACACACACACACATATGCACACACATGGCCAGAAGAGAGGGAGGGGAAGGGACTACCGACTCTGAATACAAGAATTAGTCAAGCGTGCATTTTCCTTCTTCTCCCATTCTTTGCCTCCCTCGCTCCTCTGCTGCCCCCTTCTCTTTGTTGGTGGGGGCCTTTGGTGTGTGTGTGTGTGTGTGTGTGTGTGTGTGTGTGTGTGTGTGTGAGAGAGACGGGTGAGGGGGGCTATTGGAGGTGGTGTGGGCTGGGCTTTAACGTGGTTTATAGGCATCAATTTGATGTGGATGGAGTCAAATTAGAAGCCGAAAACAAGAAGCTCATATTCCAGTGTTGGTTAATGTTTTTCCTCCTTTTTTTACAAGCTCACTACTTAAGTCATGATACTTACTTGTTATAAAATGAAAGACAGAATATTAAAAGAAGTCCATGGTTTATGTAGCACTTTGGAAATTAATTCTTTAAAGTCTTACTCCTTTTTTTTAAGCAGAGGGAGTGAAGAGCAGAGAGGAGATAAACTGACCTGAAGCCAGCAGGGATGCATGTTTTTACAAAACCTTCACCTACAGCTGACTATTTATTCTATAATAGTATAGGCTAAAATACTGTCAACCTTTCATGGCCACTCCCCCCCCCCACACACATCTTGAGTGTAAGTGTGTGTAAAAAGAGAGGAAATGTGTCTGAGGAAGTGATCAACACACGGGTGGTTGATAAGAGGGCAGTGGAGGACTAAACAACCTTCACTTCCCCCCAAATATCTAATGTTTACCCCCTCGTGAAGTCTCCCACAGAACTCCCCCATCCCAGCGAAGAACCACCCCTCTTCCCCCCCCCCCCGGCAACCCCCACCCCACCCCGTCCCTAAAGCGGTGCCTCAAGGGAACAGAGGTAAACATGCCCCTGTTCCTCTCACCCCACTCAGCTCCCACAGCCCTCACCTCTCTCCCCCTCCTCCCCTCTTTCTCTGTTTGTTTGCCGACGGGCTGCTTTCTGGACTTTCTGTTTGCCATTACGAGGCCTCGAACTCAGGACACGCTTTGAAGACGCTGCAGACAGAAGAGAAGCCTACCATGACGATTAATTTGTAAGGTTAGGGGAACATCTGTGCATGCTTTGTACGTATATTACAACTAGAGATCATTTGGCTGATGGCTGCCACACCGCCTAGCAACACACAAAGTGTACATGAAGCTCCCTGTCGCCTCATTTTCAGGCTCCAAACAAAGGCAGACGCAGGAAGAATGTGTGCAAAACTGAAAATAACAGCTGTCAGACAAAATCGCTACATTCAATGTAACAACAGGGTCAGGATTGGGAGAAGATACTTGTTTACAAAAACACAAAATTGTTTCTTGAAACAAAAGCCTTATTTCATTCTTGAAGAGAATGATCTACATTCACTCCTGCTATCTTTACTCGAGAGACAGTGGATGCCAGAACAAGTCTGTTTTTTTAAATAGCTGACATGTTTACAGTATGTTCATGCGGTGTCGGAGTATAGAGACTGTGTAGGAGTGAAAGGTAAGCGTGGGAGAGACGAGCGGAGAGGAAGGAGAACTGCTGTTGGGGCTATGTTTGTGTGTTTGTTTGTGTGTGTGTGTGTGTGTGTGTGTGTGTGTGTGTGTGTTGTTTTCTTTCCTGCGGTGAAATTAATGCTCATTCCAAGAAATAGTGAGTTGGACTACTACTACTACTACTACTACTGCTACTACTACTACTACTGCTACTACTGCAGTATATTACGAGTGGAAAAAGTCAAAACACTAATTAAATATAAAGTACAAATCTTAAGAAGGGTTGGTACAATTTTAACTTTTAGCTCATTTGAGCTGATGTAATGTGCTCAACTACATCTGCGAGAAAAGAATCAATGCTCTGCATACGAGCTTCACACCAATTTGCATCTTATCAGTCTCCAATGACCCCCCCCCCCCCCTCCCGCCCCCGTCTATACTGCAGATGTGGAGATAGATGAGGCTTCGTCGTGCATCTCTGTCACCCAGTAATGCAGTCCGCTGGGTCACCTGGTAAAAGAGCCCATATGGTGGGAGGTTTTGACAACCCAAACACACACACACACACACACACACACACACACACACACACACACGCACGCACATGTAACATAGACAGTGTTAGTGAAGGGGAGATGCTGCAGACTGCAGGAAATGTCCTCTTTTTTTTTTTAAACATGATGCAGACCAGTCCCTATACCTCCCCCTACGCACACATTTAAACACGCATGCACCTCAGCGTTACGAGGTGTCGCTGGTTAAAGACAGACGAGTGCAGGTCTGGTTAGGATTAGTCCACCACAACCCTACAGCCTCGCCCCAACATTCTGCACTTCCTTGTCTTTATAGTATCTTTCCTCCACACCTGTTCCAGCACCGATTTGTACAGTAGCTCTCTCAAAACTTGGCCATTACATTTCCTTTGAGCCACCGTATTTCTTTCATGAGTGGATATTTTGTGGCAGCAGATACACAGCAGGTATTCAGAGCATTAGAATTTAACACTTATCTGCTGCTGAAAAGTTACAGGAGCTCGGTGAGAGCGGCATGTGCCCTTCAAAGGTCCCTACAGGCTGCATTTATTTGCTTCAGAGCCTCCAGGAAACAATCTTCATTGTTCTAAAGGTTTTCCCTCTGACAGGCTCTGGGGGTATGCTACCTCGTAAAAGAGACTGTTAATGTACTCTGACCCCAGGTGGGATTATTATTTCGACAGTCTCTTGGCACACGGGGAGGATTCCGTTCAGAGTCGGGGGCCTGCACGGCTGGATCATTCGTAGCAGGTTGGACAAGGTGCCATCGAAACACAGATGTAGGATCAGCTATCAAAGAAAGCTAACTAGGTGTTTTGGCTCAGCTTGTGACACACCACATGAGCAGCGGAACGGTGGAAATGAAACAAAGGAAATATGTACAAAGACGGCTTGATGCTATTGCACATGCATAAAGCGCACATATACACAACGTGTACATGCCCACAGTCACGCAGACAAATCTCATTGTTCTGACTGATTTCGCTTTTGTTATGAAGATGTTTACTGGAGGAAGTTCAGAGCAGGCCGAGGCATTTTTTTTGTATGGAGGTAAAAAGGAGGTAAAAAAAGTAAGAAAAAACCCCAACTGTGTATAGTTTGGGTTTAGCCATTCTGAAATGTAATATACTTAACCCCCCCCCCCCCCCCCCCCTCCCTTGCAACAATGTTTGAAAGGACAATGTGATCATTTGTGAAAGATGTCACTCGTAGTGATGAACCGGCAGAGGTTTCAGCTCATTGTTTAGCTGTGTGACACATAACTTTGCTTAAGAAATACTTAAAAGATGAGCATAATGTCATGGCACAGTAAATATATGCATTAGTTATTTGTTTAATTTGTTTTATTTAGGCATTTAAATGACATTAAACCAGACAGCAGGCCATATCTAATCTTGAAACTTGTGTATGTGTAATTTGAATTGCTTCTATATGTGTTTGTGTGCTTCTGTGCATGTGTGTACGTTCCTGTGAGTCTGCTATACACTTTTACACTCGTACCACCTCGTACAGCATCATATAGTTTCTGGTGCACCTCGCCACCATGCCATGCATACACACATACACACAAGCTGCCCCCCCGAGGAAGTGGTTGCCTATTAGGCTTTCTGGTTTCACATATCGTGTTCCGTTTTTGTGTATGTGTGTGTGTGTGTGTGTGTGTGTGTGTGTGTGTGTGTGTGTGTGTGTGTGTGTGTGTGTGTGTGTGTGCGCATGCATGGCCGGGGATTAAGAGAGGCCCAGCTCAAGGTAAAAAGACAGACGTGGTCACTCCTTCCTTTGTCTCGCTCTTGTGTTCTTTCTCTCTCTCTCTCTACCTTCTCATCTTTTCCTGCCGCTCTCTCTCCTCTCTCTCTCTCTCTCTCTCTCTCTCTCTCTCTCTCTCTCTCTCTCTCTCCCCAGTGGCACAGTGATGGATGGCAGACTGCAACGGGGAAGGTGGAGGAGTGTGTGATCAACAGCCAGACCTCTCTGTGTGTGTGTGTGTGCGTGTGTGAGAAGTTCTCTCTAGGAATGGTTTTATCCAGAGGTAAGCAGTGTGTGGTATGAAACCTGTAATGATGAAATGAGTCACTAATCACAGTGATTAGCGGGTTGATGAGGGGGAGGCAGTGACTGGCTCTGGGATGGTGCCCCTTTCAAACACACAGACAGACTGTGAGACACAGCAAAGGCGCACACACACGAACATGCACACGACACACAAGGACTTCTACCCCCAGGTACGCTGGTTAAATATGCACAGACAAATGGATGTCCCTCAAAGATTAAATCATTTATAGACACTCACACATGTGCGCACACACATACACACACACACACACATGTGCGTGCATGAAATTAATTCATTGAGCTCATTTAATGGTCTGTGGGTTTATGCTCTCACGTCCCACTATCACTTACAATGGAAATAAAACCATAGCACGTTACACTTCAATTGGCCGTTTAATACATCCCATTAAATGACTCCTATTTCAACTGGTGTATGATAACAGTTTGAAAAGTGATATAGGATTTTATTGGCTATCCTCAGTAAATCTATACGATAAGGGGGCTAAGGTGGCCGGACTAAATGTGGTGAAATTGAGCAACGATGAAGTGGCTTTAAGGGGAGGACCGTTTAGATAAAGAGTCACAGCATATCCAGGCCAGATTAAGTGTTTGTGAACCAGAGTAACTAATCATTGAGATGCATCTTTCGGAGCTGCTTAACAAAAAAAAAGGAGTTCCTGGATAAAGTAACGTCCTCTTTAAACCACTACATTCCAAAGAAGTGTCATCTTAACCTAAAAAACTAAACATATCCAGTCTATAGCGCATTTACACAAGGTGTCCCTTTTATTCACAGACCATTGTCTATGATTTTGCTGCATTACGAATGCTTCACATAGTTTCATATGAACCGTTCTGTCACCTCCTCTACTTTTAGACATGTTTTTAAGACACCTTGTTAAATGCATGTAGACACCTTTATCTTACACTTACTGCACCTTACATCCTGTGTGTGTGTGTGTGTGTGTGTGTGTGCGTGTCATCACGCAGCAGAATATATGTCAAACCGCTGCGGTGTCTCATCCACACCTTGAACACACATTTATTTTCAGATGCACGAGCACACGTGCTTGTGCACAAACACGCAGCGATCGTGCAGCCGTCTAAGCAGCGTGCAAAGCAAGCCCCACGATGAGGCCTCGGTGATTCAACAAGGCACAAACGCACAAACTCTTCTTGCCAAAACACCGACTTGTTCCCTCGCTGCTCTCTGGATCTTAAAAGCCCAAACAAAGGAGAACCATGTCTGTGCATTGCTTAACGATGATCAGCATAATTCTTCATGCTTATCTGTCTCGAAACCAGCATCCACTGCAATTTATCATTCTCAGTGTATGTGTAGATGTGGGTTTGTGTGTTCTACATGTCTCTGCTGGTGGTTTTTCATGTCCCTATACAAGCCTTTATGTGTGATCACTCCTGTTTGTGTGCGTGTGTGTGTGTGCGCGGTCTATGACACACTAAATAAGTAAGAAAACTGTGATCAATCGATGATTGCCTGCGGGCTGTACTTATTAACATCTCCGTCTAAGTGTAATGAAACGTTCTGGCATACTGTATATATTCTCAAACACACACACACATACACACACACACATACAAACACAGGGGAGACGAAAAGAGCAAGTGTGAGGGTGTGAATGTGAGAGAATAAAAAGCCTGATTATTTGACCGTTTCACACTATAATCACCATACATTTTGTCCAGTGTGTAGATTAGAATGTTTCCCACTCATTTTATTTCTGTTGCAGGGAAATTCACACTGTACGATCATTATGTCGCGTCACTAACTGACAATACTGTTATCAACGCTTCCTGTATTTAATTTAGATGTCATATGTTTGAGACAGTAAAATATGATATCGCACTTGATCTTATCTTGTTTTAACATATCTAGTGTAAATGAGCCGATGTAGTTTGATTGCAAAACAAATCCATTTTTAAGAAAAGGTTTTAAATGCTAGAAAATTAAAAACATGAAAGTATCTAGATTTCTGCAGTGAGTCATCCTTTGAAGACCCATGTACCTAATCTGAGGATCTTGTTTTCATCTATATGTTTCCCACACAGGCAAAGACATTGTTGCACACACACACACACACACACACACACACACACACACACACACACACACACACACACACACACACACACACACACACGCACTAACAGGCACAGGGGGAATTCACCACCAGAGGCAAACCTGCCATGCTGTCCCATGCTTGAACAGCGTCAGATGGATTATGAGCGTACCTCAGATATACCTGCAGGTTGCAAAGGAATCCATTTTGGGACAGACTGTCAAGCGTAAAGTTTTATTTTGCTCATCAATGAAAAGACGACGCTAATGCATCCATCTTGGCTCCCGTGCAGCGCTGCGAGCAAATAGCGTCTGGGATGATAGCTATCTGCAGAGGCTGAGCTAAACAATTCCGAACTCGTACTTCCCCCTGTGGAAAACAAGATAAGAACGAGGCCTCGCGGAGGCCGACGCAGCGAGCGCTGCAGTAATGGCGTTGACTCGGCTTGTGTTTGATGTAAAAATAGAGAATGCCCGTGTGGATGCATGGAACAAGTATGTTTAGATCACAATCGCAAACATAAGGGTGTTGTGAGGAGTGAGGAAGATTCATAAGGTGACGTGAATTTGCCAGAACCGAAAGAATTTGGAGTCAGGAGCCTGAGGATCAGTTTTCAGCTCAGAAAGAAGTCATCCACCACCACAGGAACTAAACTCATCCTCTTTACACATGATACCCATATTGCTCTGAGGTGTTTGTATGGCAGAAGATATTAAAAATAACACTCTGTTTCCCCTTCAGCTTACTATAAATGACTCACTTTCACATCCCTTGTTCTTACAGATGGCCTATCTCGCCGTGACCCCATTTGAGCAAAACTTGGGATATTTTATGGCAAGGAAATCAAGTAATACATCTTTGTTTCTAGACAAGACATGCCCTCACATGCTGTATGTGCATCTGCATATCAAATATTTCGTATCTGGAGCTGATCTGCTGTGCCAGACACCACTTATATGAAGTTAAATAGTTTTACAGCTCTCAGTGGGGATGCTTCAGTACTTTTTTATGATCGCTTAAGAGATTACGATAACATAAAGACCATAAAGAGATATTTCTACGCCAGCTAGCGAATTAGCTCGTGAGAAAATAGTATAGAAATTGGATTTTCAAAAATAGACTGTGTACACTCTGGAGTGACATGTCATGTTTAATCAACATGAGGTCACATGAGTGGCCAAACTGGGTCAAGTATAATAAGAGGAAATATAGATCCCATTGCTGGTTTTGACAGTGATCGGGTTTAAATTGCATAATCATACACACATGACAGAGCACAGTCCTATTATTGTGGGCCTGCTGTCCAAGGAACCAAGAACAGGCAGGAATGAGGAGAAATAATGACCAGTGGTGACAAATCACATTGTGTGAGGAGAACCAGTGGTGCAGTGGTGCAATTTATTGTAATATTAACTTTGGTGCTAAATAAATTGTACTTTGAATCAGAGTCACTCACAAAAGCAAAGCCCGATCTCCCTATAATTCATTGTCATAACATTTATTTCTACACACAATATTGAAAAGTGCTCGCGCTGAAAAATTGTGACTCTTTCTAAACTCTGGAGAGTGAACACAGTTCACTGCTGCTCCCTGTATGCGTCCTTCAGTGTCCCTCAGACATCGCCCAGCTTACTGACATCCTTCTAACACTTACTATTTTCCTCAGGATTTATGCCTCGTCATTGCCAGACATAAAAAAAGTTTAAAATGATAGATCTTCTCATATATTACCTATACTGCACTTGTCAAATATAATCTCGCCGCCCCGTATCTGTTGATGAAAGGCCGGCGCTGGCAAAGGGAAGTAAATCTAATTCCTGCTCAAATTGAGGAGACTGTCGGAGCAAAGCGGAGCTGACACAGTCACAGGGAAAACCCATCAGATCCACTTCCAGGCAGAGCGCGCACGCCGGATATGTCTGTCCATTTACCTAAGCTGACGGACAACCACAGAAGGCAAACAAGCATGTAAACAAGCAAGTAAACACGTGTATACAAAGACACATGAAGCTACATCAGCTTGTATGTTTCAGAATAAACACTTTTGTTCAGCAGAGCATTTATACTAATAGATACAAATTCATATACACAAATATCTTTATTATTATCTTTATTATAGAACGGTTTGAAATTCACACACACACACACACACACACACACACACACACATCCACACACACGCGGCCAATTACATGAACATATTACCTTCCCTGATGGCACATGCTCCATGCAATTACTCAATTTGCTTGGTCTGCAGATCACTGGTGGAACACGGCTGAATCTGCCTCTCCTCCTCTCCTCTGCCCGTGAGAGAGAGAAAGAAAGAGAATTGTAGAGACAGAATGTGAGATAAAAGAAAGAGAGTTCGGTAGGTGGAGAGAGTCTGAATGGGATGGGAGTTAAATGGAGCATATAGACAGACAGGATATGGTCAATAATAGCCAGAAAACAACACAACGTTTCAAAATGTTTATTGTAAGTTTAATGTATATTTCTTCTTACCACTAGGCCACTAGGAGTTATCGCCCCCCTGTCAATGATGTAATATTTTGCCCATTACTTCCCTAGTATTATTATTAATTCTATTTCATTTTTTGCTCCTTTTACTAAATCTGCACTCTTGCCTAGGCCAATGCGTGTCTATATAGTACAACTTATTATTTGAAACTTAAAAAAGTAGTCGCAAAAAAAAAAGCTACGAGGACTCCATGTAATAAGTGTCCAAGTTTTCACGCTAAATAGCTTTGACTTAATGCGACGAGAATGCTTCAAAGACCAGATCTCTTGCATCGGCACACTACTGTGAAGGATCAGTTGACGGTATTTACACAGAAACTGTAGTTGCCTGTCGAGCCGAGAATCTGTTGCGACACTATAGTGACTCAACTCGTGCTGGTACTTATGAAAACACATGCACGAGTTCAGCACATGTTGACTGTAAACACGCAGCTTACAGATATGCCTGTGCTGTAGGCCTGACAGATCTGAGACAGAGCTGTTTGGGTTTGCAGTGTAATAAGCAATAAGAAGACAAGACAAGAAATCCTTGCTGACATGTTTTTACATCTCCGGTCTTCTGTCGCTTTTTTTAGACCACACATCTCTGTCCGCTGGCTTGAGCACGTTCATGCTTTCGTGAATGCTTTGGTTTGTTCAGTTTGGTTTGATCTTGATATCAAGCTGCTACTTTTGCTCAAGTTCTTCTTTGGCTTGGTTAAGTTTCATGTTGCCAGAGAAACATATTTCCTTTGAAAATCCCTGTGGTTATGCACAGGCGCTTATTTAGTCCAACCAAACCAGTAAGACACTACTGTAATTCAAACTCAACCAGGGATCATGGTTCATAAGGGAAACGTCAACCAAAGTGAGTCATGTCTCTCATGAGTACAAAAAAAAATGTCTAAGTTTCACTTGGAATTGTGAAGACCTCCTTTCCCATGCATGTTTCGTTTTTTTTTTTTGGTAAACTTTGTGTTTGTTTAGCTTTTTCTTAACTTTCCAAGCAAAACAGCGTACTACACTTTCTCAAAGGGGGTCGCTTCACCTGACAGTGTCCCGTAAACGAACCCTCTTTATCATTCTGCAGGCCTTATCTTTGCTGGGTGTCAACCTTCCAATCACCCGCTATCTGACCTTTCACTTTGAAGTCTTTTGCGGCAGACGTTTTATCACATTTATGGTCGGAGTCTTTTCTACATGTCGCCTGGTGTATACGGAGGTTTATTTGTACAGGCCTTGCGTACAGTTTGTTCTCACACCAGAAGTTCACTTATGGCTACATTCAAGCCAGAGCCGCATTTTCTAGAAACTCCATATCCTGCAAAATAAAACGGAACGTAAAATGGAAGCAAGTTTCACAATGATATCCTTTTTAATTAGTCATAAACATATTTTTTACACAGTTTTGCAGTTATATCGCCTCCGTGTAGAGTCCTTTTTGAGTGCCTTGCTAATCACAACTGCGCCTCCTGTGTGGCTTTTTAGTGTCATTCCTCAAACACAATGTCGCCGTTTCGATCTGCATCATCCCACCGTTGTGCTCCCTCGAAGACACCTCTGTATCACCTGTTAGTCTGGCGCATCTGCGGCACAGCTTGGCCTCTCGCGTTCCGTGGAAAGAAGGAGACGAGAGAGAGAGAGAGAGAGAACTCCTTCCTTTTGTGTCTATGCGCCTCGCTAGACTCCGTCCTCCAACCCCCCACCCCACTGTGTCCATCTGTTCATCTCTCAGCGGAGCAGGGTGAGGAGGAGGTGAGACATGCATACACAGGCACTCAAACACTTACACGGGCTGTAAACACGTGCTCTCTACTGACACACACACACACACACACACACACACACAGAGGCCAGAGTAAGGATCCAGCATTTCGTTGTTATTATGAAAACGATACATGACAAAATGCGTCCATGATGTGCTTCTTGAAGTTTCACTGTTTCAACGTTTTACCTGTTTTCACGTGAACTCTTTTTGTTTGCAAAGGCTGGTGAGGATTTATCTGAAATGCATTCTTCACAAATAACTGATGACACCATATGATGACTAAATGATCTGTTTTGTTCTTGTTTGTTTGAATTAAACCCAGTGGCAGTTGGTGAATAACAAACTCTTCCCGGATTCAAATCAACATCATTTTTAATTTAAGCTTCTCAATCTGTTTAATATTTCTTGGCTGGCTAATCAGTAATAAACAAGGATGATATACTTTAATGCCGTCCTTTAGCACCTTAGTACGGACGTCTGGAGAGCCATACGTGTTGGTCACATAACTGTTCATTTGCTTTTGTTGACACCTTCAAACATTAGGGGAGAGTGAGCAGCACTGTTGCATTATGTAATAAGCAACATGGTGATTTAATGCAAATACTTGAATACGACTAACTTGACAATTTAGCCCGATGAACTATACGAGCTAATGTAAATCTCTGACCGTTCATTTCATTTGAGGTCATGGCCACTAACCTTCAATGGTCCCGCACAGTAGCAGTTAGGATTAATGTTTAGTATTGAAATATAAACTTCACTTTTTCCCTTTTGATTAGTTAGTTTGGAACATTATTCTGTACAAAGCAGAAGCGTTATTGGCTTCACCACATATAATCAATTAAAGACAAACGACTGAAAAAGGACAACAGAATGGAAAACAAGAATGGAAATCTTCAAGGATCATTGAAAGCATGGGTGTTATGGGAATGCCCACAACCCCCCCCCTTCCTCCACCCTTCACCTCCAGATGTCAATGACTGTCAAAGTCAAGAATGGAAAACTCCTGAATAGCACAGACAAGTTACCGTATCAGAGTATCCCTGGATTTTTTACAGATGGCTCCAAGTGTGGTCCCTGATGCTAGATTCGGAGGAAGAACCTTTTGAACGTATTGCTGGAGGAACCTTTAGAAAATGTTCTACCAGGAACCAAAAAAATATTCTTCTACGAGTACAAGCCAAAGGATGTACACGACCTTAAAAAGACACCGATGCAGTAAGAAAAAAAACTAATTTTAGAATTTTGCTTGGAAAATATGGAATCCCTGCATCCAGTATTCTCATTGCATTTAGCAGAATCAACACACTTAACCGGTGACGACGCATCCACAGTTGGAATTAGTAACCTCACACTGGTGAGAATGCCCCCCCCTGAGAGCGATGTTACCACGGCGATAAGGGCAAGCCCTATGCACTTTCACCCCTGATCTTTGCTCCCCCCCCCTTCCCACAGCGTCAAGAGAGATCCCCTGATGAAAATGGATGGTGCCGAGTGTGTGTGTGTGTGCTTTCTGAATGAAGGTGTCTATGTGAACACTCACAATTGCATATGCACACAATATAAAGAGGGAAGGAAAATGCAAATATTTGATCAATTGACAGCTGCTTTAATCTGTGAGCCAGCAGCCAGCAGCAGTGGAGCACTTCCTTTGTAGAACGAGATTCTCATTTCCTTTGCACGCAGTTGTTTTTCCTCTCGGTGTGCTTCTCCTCGTCTTTTTCTGTCAGGCAGGGCCGGGGCGTCGTATATAGACTCTGCTTCTCTACTTACAGCGCACACTGTCTGTAATTCCAACATAAATCGAAAGAAACACAAGCATTTTCATTTATTTTAAATACGGAGACTCTGATATTCCACTAACTCTTCATTTTTCACATCCTCGTGGATGATAAAGATGCTGTCATTCAGACATAATAATACTCAAACTAGACAAGATACGTGACGGTCGTGTTCTTTGTTGTGCTGTTTGTTGGTGGAGATTGTGTCAAATGCAGCAAAACATGTCCAAATGATTAATTCTTAAAAATAACAAGAGAACAGTATTGTAAATATTATATGAGATGGTTCATTTTTATCTTGCAAATCTCTCTCCCTCGCCACTGAGAACTCACAGACGTCTCCACAACCACATGAGCTCGAGCCAAACAGACCACACTCTGTGATCATTTCAATTTACTGCCATTTGTCATTTCAAATGAAAGATTTCTCAAATAGCAACAATTCGGTTCATGGCGAACCAAACTGCTTCTGATTTGTGTGTCCACACATTTTTTTTGGTCCCAACTCTGACTATTCACACTTAAACTGCAGCAAATATACATTTTTACAAGCTGATTATTTTCTTATTTCATAGCTTCATGTTGCACATTTTACAACAAAGAGAAAATATGAGATATTAAAGGCGGTCACAGCGTGCATGAAATAGCAAGTGATAAAAAAATCTGTCATCTGTCTGTGCACTTCCATTCTGTCTGTCATGAGAGGGGTATTTACAGCTGCTGAAGCATTGCACACCTCCTTTTCTAAACTAAGAGAGACAAGAACGACGGGATTAATTTCCCAAGCAACGTTACACTGGAGATGAAGCAACGCAATACAATGAAGGAGCATAATGGTTTGTAATAACAGCCTGGGGTCTAGCTGTATAATTTAGTCTTTGTTTGTTTGTTTACGTCGGTGTAGTAGTTTATGTGTGTTTATGATCGGGCAGAGTTTGATAGAGTCGTTGATTGAGAGTGAAAAAAAAATGTTTGTGTTTATTTGTATGCGTTTATTTTGTGCGCTTGCTCGTAAACAATCACAGGCTGCTCCTAATTTTGTTGTCAAACACACACACACACACACACACACACACACACACACACACACGCTCATGGAAACGGGGCCTGCGTGTGCGCACAATGAGCACACACACACACACACACACACACACACACACACATACACACCATTCGACAGCTATGGCGCTAGCTGCAAGTGTGTGTGTATAATAAGTGTGAAAAATCTCATTAATGCAGTGCGGCTGCTGAGCTGCGGCTGCTGCTAAGTCCCTTGTATTGTCACTTTTCTCCAGGGCCCCCGAGCACTAGCTAGCTAACTAGCATCATCGCCATGGAGACCCCGACAGCTATGCCTCCCCACTCATCCTCGGCACTCTCACCCCTATGCTGTGTACACACACACACACATGCAGGCGAGGCAGGGAGGGAGGCACACACACACACACACACACTTTCACTCCCTGCCTCGCTCTCCCTTTTTGTCCTCTGACAAAGCTTGACAAACCGCATGTGACTTGGAGGGCTTAGCACCAGGGAATTGTCAGAGCCCCCCCTACCTTCCAATTCACACACAGTTCAAACTCAAAAATAAAAAGCCATATTGATTTTTAATGATGCCAGCCAGTGGAAGGCCCTCTCTGCTGTGGAGATGGAGAGAGCGATAGAAGGAAGGAAGGAAGTCAAGAGGAATGGATGAGCCGGGTCTCTTTTCCTCCACTCGGTGCTTTATTCATACGGTTTATTCACTACGGCTTCTTTCATAAATTCTTACAAACCAAAATGGCTTTGTTTGGTTTTCTGAGGAAAAGTCCTTCTCTTCTTGAACTTAATCTGTTCCACGTAGGCCTTGAGGCAAACACTACCAGTAAAACAAGACTTCTTTCGGTACGGTGATTCAGGTTACAGAGAGATCAGCAGCAGGAGCAGCTGACGGCTGGAATTTGAGTCCACCGAGTCTTAAATTTAAAGCATATGCATTAGCTGCCTGAGCCACTACCACGCGTTGGGGCGCACGGTTTCTGTCCTCAGCTGTTACGATCATGCTTTCCAGTCTGTGTCTTTTTCGCAAATAGAGAACTGGTCAATGGACCCGTGATATGATTATTTTCTTTGCTTTTCAAAACCAAACAAAGACTAAACAGCGATTCTCTCGTTTGGATAAGTTTGCGGTTCCTTTTTGCCAAATCACACTGTCAATTTCATCAAATTTAAATTCACATGAATGTGTTAAAAGCGTACGCAGAATGCATTGAGATCCTTGCCATCATCTATAGATGACGTTTTTTGTTCGTTCATTCCTCTGCTCTGTCTTTCATATTGCCGGGTCATAAGAGGTTGGGAGGCCGACGTTCGACCACATGCAGGCTGCCAGAGTCCAACATGCAGTCGCCTGCCTGCGCATACACACTACCCCACAGCTAAAGACATTACTGGCTACACATATGGAGGTGATTTCATAGATCAAAGTGTCGCTACAGCTAATTAATCTATATCAACGTTAATTAATCAACTTAACCTCAGGCTTTACAGACCACCCTCTAATCAGTGTGTGTGTGTGTGTGTGTGTGTGTGAGAGAGAGAGAGGGAGAGAGAGAGAGAGAGGGAGAGTTATAATATGCACACGCAAGGCTGTAAGAAATCAAACAAGTAACCTAGTTTGACTTTTAAATATATAGATTTAATTTAAGAGAAAGAGCAAGCAAGACACAATTAGATCCCGGACAGAGAAGAATTAGGAGAGGATAAAATCAGTGCATTAAGAAGCCCGTGAGCACAGTGCGGAGGAAAAGAAAAGAAAAAACGTTTCTGAAAAAAAGAGAAGGGGGGGAAAATGATTAACCTCTGAGACATTTACCTAATTAATTCTGTCCGCGCTTTAAATGAAATGAGCTACCTTGGAGCAGTAGCCGGTCAGTGGAACTCATGTAAAATGTATGTCACCCTATATTACCGTGTGCAACAACAAGAGCTGCCACTACTTAATACAATGACACATGTAATCTTTATTCGACTCGCACCCTCGAGGCGTACGGGCATGAAAACGGCTAAACCTTTAGCACCAAAGCTGCAGCTAAATAAACTGACAGTCTATTGACACAGGTGGGAGCCTCCGCAGCCATGCCTCACATGTAAGTTTGAGCGTTTATGTTATTAACGATACGCTAACATGGAATTAAAGG
Organism: Pholis gunnellus; assembly: GCF_910591455.1. NCBI lineage: Eukaryota > Metazoa > Chordata > Actinopteri > Perciformes > Pholidae > Pholis > Pholis gunnellus. Next base: position 9,932,506 of record NC_136543.1, read on the forward strand.
GTTAGAGGAAGTGAATTATGTTGTTGCAGATGTGTGTGTGTGAGATTATTGAACACTGTTTTAACGTGTAGAACTGCTTGCATGCAAGATATTGTCTTTGCTGCACTTGGTGTAACCTACAATATTTGCATTTGCGGTGGTGGAAGTAGAGAATTACATTTATTGTCATAAGTATAACTATGTGGTTTCTTGTGCACTTTTTTTTAATCACAAGTAACGCACTTTGCTATACGTCATTTCACTTCTGTTACATTAAAAGAAAAGTCCCGATAAATTGTGTTAGAACGGAATTTAAGAAGGTGATGAATCAGCAGCTGCAGCGGTGATGAAAGCTGCTGGTGTGTCTGCGGCCGCAGGAGGGCAGAGCTCTCAGAAGTGACAAGAAAAGTTTGGAAAAGTTACACGTATCTTCACTGGCTGAGTGTGCGAGGGCCGCAGGAAAGACGGTCGCATCCGGGCCGCGGGCAGCAGGTAGTCAACAGCAAGAACAGCGAAGGATCACGTCATTAATGGCTTACGGTTGTCCTTATTGTGCCTCAGCATAATTAAAAAAGGTAAAAAACACTCCTAGGATGTTACGTCACCAACATTTGCATTCTGGGACTATGTAAATGTGATACGTGTGAAACAATAAAAACGTTACTGAACCCTCTCTCCAGGCGACAGCGTCAGCAGCCGCTACGTTTTCTAGCCACAAAGCATCCTGTGTGCTTGCAGCGCGGTATGTGAAAACTCTGCTGCTGTTATTTTGCTTTTAATTTGGTTGTTTGTGTCAACACACCTCCGTGTCGCTGCTTTGCTGATGAGTTATTCTGCCGTTGATTCCGCAAGAAGTGTCAAGCTATTTGATTTATGTGTCTTGATAACGCCGGTTGTCAAGACCCATAAATAATCAAGATGCATTATCAAGTCCCTCCGGCCGAGGGACGTTTCATTTCATATGTGAGAGTATGATTTAAGAATCACTTTGTTACACACACAAAGCATTTACTCAACGACAGGATAACCACAAATGTACACCATGGATAAAATGTATACTGTGGAAAAACACATAAAGTTGAGAATTTATGTTACTGCAGGAAGTGGCATTGGGCCACATCTTGTTTTATTTTTAACATGATTTGGGGCATCTAACATTTTGTAAAATTGGTTAATGGCAACACATTCAAAAGTGTTCTTGGACGGTCTTTATATGACAGAGGCCTGATCATTTGACAGCATTGCCGGTTTCAGTGATGCATTGCAAATGAGAGATGGCTCTGCTGTAAAAAAGCGCAATGCAAATAAAAATAATTCATTAAGCCCATAAATGTCTGTGTGGCGTAAATAGGAAATGCAACGCTTCCAGTGGAGTTTTTAATGCTTACAGCACAATTGTGGAGTTGCTGCCACCTGTATTTTCCCAGCGTAGCCTGTCTAATTGGCTGTATTAATGCTAATGTTTGTCAAACACTGAAGATAACTTTCCGCTCTCTACTCGAGAGGAACACAACCTCTCAGCTGAGCGTGCACACACACACACACACACACACACACACACACACACACACACACACACACACACACACACATTCATATATAGAGCATGTAGCGGAGGGACTGATACTGATAGACGCGTTTCTCTATCATCGAGCATTGTTTTGAAGCAGAGGCTAGTGATCGTAAAGTGTACATGCATAGTGAATCACAACTTGTTAATCAAAACGATTTTATTAGAATAACAAATTTGTTTAATAAAGTAGCCAGCTGGTTCTTAAATGAGTAGGAACAGCTGGCGGAAAGCTCTTAGTCTCACTGATTTTGGGCGCATTGAAAGCAGTTGTGGCCCTAAACGACCTCTTAAACAGTTGTACATGTACAGTAAATTTACAGTATATGCTGGTCAGTCTTGAAAACGTAATTCCCCCTCATGCACCCACACACACACACACACACACACAGATTAGATGGGGGATTGTGGGATCCTTGAAAGATGGCTGTCAAGTGCTGCAAACAATCTGCCCGAGCATTCCTGAGGTTTAACACCCTACTTTGAAACACAAGGCCCCGGAAACACCCCCACTCCCTTCCACACTTCACCCCTGTATGTAATAAAAGTCACAGAGAGATGCTGGCTCCTGTCCACAGTGAAGAGAGTTAGGGAAAGCATTACGTCTGTGGAGAGGACACACACATGCATCAAAAGTATCTATATTGGCAAAGACAACAAGCTTTCTCGTATCTTTATCGGTGGAGTGCGCACAAGGACACTGCGGTGACACCTCAGCTGACTGCCAGCTGTGTGTGACCACCCAGCACAGATAGAAGAGCCGGCAGCTGTGGAGCAAATGACCCTACAGACAGTACATTTTAGATCGATGAGAGTTTTGTTATTTCATACTGAAATAACAGGCTGGGTTGAGGGTGAATTAGGCATCACAAATAATCTCAACTCAAGGTCCTTTGATGGCTTTTCCATGGCAGGAGATGGCAGGAACTTTTAACAAAACTGCATCAGTACATGTATCCATGGCTCAGAGAGGCAACCGACTCTTCTAAAGCTCACTAATAAACATCTTGTTTGTTTTTTGTTTAATCCATAGAAATAAAGTGTGAAAATGACAATTTTAATGATTTGATTTAAGGTTGTGACAATATCATGACTATCGTGGCCCAAAAAAAGAATTCTATCAGTCAAATTCATTTTTAACTGTAAGAGGCAGTGACACTGGTATTTTACTGTCATATCATGATTAGAGACTTTGTTATGATTGGACTCAATCAATAATTGTTCACTGTGTTAGGTCAGCGGTTTAGACCCATATTTATGTTTGCATGACACATCTGCTGAATGTGAAAACAGGACTTGTCGCAGCTGCATGTTGGTGCTTTCTGGAAGCTGCTCTGAAGCGACATTTTAATCCGACAAAATTTCTCTGAACGATATGCAGCTTGGCAGCGCTATTAACTCCCATCTGTTCCCCACAAACGCTCACAAAAAAAGAACGCATAAGACATGACAGACTATTTGTGAAGTGCGCGTGTGTGGCTTTATGCATATGTGTGAATGGCTGTCTGTGTGTGTGTACGTGGGCGTGTGCGTGGGCAGCGAAGGTGAGGGAGCCAGTTCACCACAAAAGACATCCAGTCGAACAGAGAGCACAAAGCATACAGGACCAGCCCTGAGGAAGTGTGCGTGTCCGCTTGTGTTTGTGTGCACGTTCGACTTGAGCAAAACTTTGCAGTGAAGCTTTTAAAGCTCTGTGGCACCGAGGCAAACTATACTTTTTTTGTAAGATTTGACCTAAAGTGAGTTTCACATCCGTAGTAAGCTGGCTGGTGCAGGCCGCAGAGAAAGGGTGTGGAAGTCAGCGAGGTGCATGGGCATGTAGCGCCTCTCACTTTCCTGCAGGAGATTGGATTTCACTGCTCGTCAGTGGTCGCCTTCCGTAACCACGATCTCTACTTAAATGTAACTGTGTATTTTAGTTGCTCAACCTTAACCACACTGTAGTTGACCTGCACAGATATTGTAGATAGAAGATGTCATGGAATGTAATCTTGGGTTTTGCAGAATCGTCCAATCTAACCGGTCAGTAAACACTAGTTTACAATATTCATGAACTGCTTGTTATTACCGCAGCCACATCATTTCACACAGTTTTCCACAAAAGTCCTCCAAATTGAACAAGTACGTTGTTTATCCACGCTATCATCTATGTTTTATGATGTGAATGTTGTTATGGATTAGTTCGGTTTTGGCGCAAAAACATCTGGGTTAGGTTTAGCATCATGTTTAGGTTAGAATGACTTCTTTGTTTAGTTTAAAATTCTTTTGTCTTCATGGTTACGATGGCAAAAATGTCGCTAAGGTTATGGAATAATTGTGCTAATCATGCTTTTAACAAAAATAACGTTGATTCCTCAACGTCCATTGGAAACAGAAAACGAACATCAGCCTCTCGTGTTGAAGTCTGATGCTTTGTTGACTCATCCGTCCTCCCTCGATGGACTTTGTCTCTATAACAACCCCATCTGACTTCCTCCCGTCATATTATTTACCATGGCCCCCGGAGGGCTGCGTCTTTTCAACGTAAACATATGTTGTTTTGGGGCACTTGCTGAAACAACTGAAGAGGCAGTGTTGTAACAGTATGAATTCTATTTCGGTAATCAATACCGTCGGAAGAAAAATATCCACATATGCGTGTCAAAGTATACAAGTGACAGACAAGCCTAAGAACTTGTGTTGAAGTACGTTGAACGCTGACTTGGGACCTGTGATGAAGGACGCTCAGAGCTTTAAGGTCTAACAGCTGATCGTCTGAAGGAGACCTGTCTTCCATAGGTGTGAAGTACGAAGCATGCTGTGATTTCAGTGTGTAAATTCTGTTGTGTCCTCAATGTCAGAGACACAATCTGAAAAAACACACACACACACACACACACACACACACACACACACACACACACACACACACACACACACACACACACACACACACACACACACATATAAAAGCTGATTCTGGGTATGAAACCAATCTGGGCCAACTGTGCCACTCAGGAACAGACAGCCTCCATCAAAGGCAGCGTGCCCCCCCGCTGCTGAGCACACACTGTATTGCCTGCTGCAGGGGTTGGCATGGAGGTGCAAATGTCATGTACAAGGCCTCTTCCGCCACGGCGAATGACAAAAATGTCTTCAGTTTGACAAAAGAGGTGTGACATACTCCGCGGTGCGCTCCGCTGCCAAGCCAGCAGTGAGAGAATAATTCACTGACAAATGGAAACGTTCGCAGAAACAATCTACTGGATAATTTTGGTGAAAACTAATCTGCTTTCCTCTTACTGTGCTTGTTTAATTATCTTTCAATGGGAGGTGCACGCTGGCTTCCGTTCTGGTCAGACAGTGGTATTCTAATTTGATTTAACGGTATTATACATTTAGGAGCCCGTGCACGCCTGCTTGAGGAGATTTCAAGCTGCCTTGCACCTTCGGATTAGTGGCATTATATTTACATTACAGAGACGTTCGAATGCCTGATATGGCTTTCATTGGCTGTGATAAAAGCCATTTCAGAAAATATGCGCGCTGCTATCCTGAAATCAATCGGTTGATTTCCATTTTTGGACGGGAACACAGCCCTTCCAATATTTATTCAGGTCAGGCCATCATGTTTTCCCACATGCTATGAATTCATTTGGAGTGGAAATGTGCTTATATATCTCAAGTGTGCAGTGTGTGTTTTCTCTCTCTCTCTCTCTCTCTCTCTCTCTCTCTCTCTCTCTCTCTCTCTCTCTCTCTCTCTCTCTCTCTCTCTTCCCCTAACACTAACACAGACGCACCACAATGGCATATTATAGCAGTTCTGTGCTGGCTAATTGTTGTGTTTGGCCTCTTTTGCAGAGTATGAGCAGGCAGGTGGCAGGTTGTGTTTTATTTTTCTGCAAATCTAAACAACATAAAGTGTTGGAGACAGGCAACTTCCCCAATTGAGCAGCCTGCAGGAGTCAGTCGACCACAAAAGCTTTATTGCTTGTTAGGGAGGAGAGTGAGGAAGGAGAGCGAGGGGGTAGGGAGGGTAGGGAGGGTAGGGAGTGAGAGAAAACAAGTGAGCGATGAAAATGGACAGCATTTGTGTTTGTGTATGTATGGTTGGCCCCCAAGTCTAATCCTCGCTTCAATCTCAGGCCCTGCCAGAGGCGTTTGGTCCCCCAAAGCCAGAGGCATAGTCCACTTCACTGAGAGGTTGGTGGGTGCAAAGCTGAGGTCACAGGTCATCATCTGGATAGTTTTAGCTATTTGGGAACGTCCCCTTTAGTACTGATTGAGGTCATGCAGTGTGGCCTCAAAACCTGTGACCCCTAATCCACTTTGCAGTCATCTGGCTGTTGGCATAGCGTTTCCATGCACAGACAAAAAGTCTTTTGACAATACAAATAAACCAAGAAACTCACAGTGGGTGAATTAAAAAAAAGAAAATCTTTATTGTATAAAGATGTTTCTGGCATTTGTTTAGGCCAAGGGAACTCCGTAAAAAGAAAATCTTCAGGGGTTAGTTCATGTTCTCTGTGTGATTGTTTCAGTGAATGCAATTTCCATAACAAACTTTGCCAAAAAAAAAGTTTCATACTCACAAGACTCAAAGTAACACACTTGCAGACTTATTGGTTGTCTATGCAGCAACAGATATTCTATATATCCTTAGCTTTAACCATTTCAACGTTACAAATGAATAATTAGTTGAAAAGATGCACTAATTACCCAAACAAACCAATGAGAATTTACATAAAGTGATTGACCATCACCAGCCAATAACTGATTGAGCCTCGGTGTCGCTTTATCCAATATACTTTTACGTGCTCCCACTGTGTTAATAACATGAAGTTTATGGACTGTGCTCAGTAATTAAATAATGCAGAATGACTTTGAGGGGAACACAGTGGATTTTCTTTTCGTGCGTTCTGCTCGGCGGCCCCGTTGTGGCTCTAATGGGATACAGATGGTGGCCAGAGGTTGGCTGACAGGCGGTCGGCACCGCAGACTGAGACCAGCGGGGAGTGTCCTGAAACTTGTTCACCACATTACTGTGCCCCACATGCCATGCCTGGGGCCACTGTTTGTGTCACTGTGTGTGTGTGTGCGTGTGCGTGTGCGTGCGAGCGTGTGTGCACGTGCGTTTGGGACATAAAGAGACAGAAAGAACCTCTGTCAAATACCTGAGTCCGAAAAAATAAAAACAAATTGATTACCACATTATATGTATTTTTAAAATGACATATGGGGGCTCTGAAACATGTCAAATGATGAGCTTTGTTTTTAATGATTATTAACGAGCTTATTGTTGTTGTTGTTGTTGGATTTGTAACGGCTAAGACTCTTTTTTTATCACTGAATAATGACTTTTCTTGCCTCACTAAATGTAACTCTAGTCTTCACCAGACTCTCCAATTTCATCCTACCTCCATGGCCTGGAGCAAGGCTAGACCATTAAAATATATTGCCACGGAGGCATCTGTTGGGTGGAAGGCATTAAATACAAACAACTTGAAAGTAGAAAGAGCCAATTTCTCTTGAATCCAGGCTGTCTTGCTATTGGGACACAAACTGAGTTCCAGCAGCGGAACGCTCCCTAATTGTTAACCTATAACTCCCTCAAGTTAGTTTGAGATTAGCCAGACTGTGAGCACTTTTGATAAATACCATACAAGCAGCACACGCAGCATGTGGCTTCATGGGGTCTATAAAAGAGCAGCTGTCATTTGTAGCAGGCTTTTTGTTGGTATAATTTTTTCAAGTTTGATTGAATAGTTTTTATTTTTATTTTGTCATTCTGAATGTTCCTGCTATGGACTTTCACGGCAGTTAGTTACTCATTAGTGAAGCTGTGATAATAGCATTCAAAGGTTTTTTGTGAACAGTAGTTTGAGAAAACCTGTCAGACCCTCGATTATTTTTAATGAAGACAAAATAGAAAGTACTATTATCCCCCAACAACACAAGCACATGTAAATACTGTCTGTTCATGGGGGAAATGTTTGTACGCAACGCAGTTCATGGGCTGGATTCCTGCAATTTAGTGTCTTTCACTAACCTTATCTTACCACAAATGAATCTAGAAGTGTTCTAGAGGCATAGTTTGCCGTGTTGACTTGAGTCCGTGCTTTGGGAAGAGCTCATGATGGGTCAGTGCCTGGTTTTGGACAGCCTTTGGGAAAAGCCTTTTGATTAATCATACAAATCCTCCTCAGAATGCTCCAGAGGACTGATGGGGTGTGGCGTTTCAAAAGATCCGTGGGTCAGAGGGCCTTTGAACTGTGACCCTTGAACTGTGGCTCTTCACAAAGGCAAAGACAAAGGGGGGAGAGCTAAAGCTGCACCTCCTGAGCTGCACGGCATCGGGGAATACAAGAAATCCGAAAGAGGTTGAAAGTTAGCAACCTAGAGTTGTGCAGCGTTATCAGGCCAGAAAAATGAAGTCATGTATTTTGAAGATTTCATATTGTTAATCGGCATGTTGATCGGGACAATCGAAACATATCGCATTTGGAAATAGCATGCATGTTAATTGTGAATAAACAAAGAGGAGAACAGGAGAGAGTGCAGGACAGCTAGAGAAAGCCATTGAGAGTTGGCAGCCCTCCTGTTTGATTAGCCATTAGCCTCTGGTGATGGGAGTCGCAGTCAGAGCGCCACTCCCTTTGATTACAGCGCAAGAGAACGCTGGAAAAATACATGTCCCCAGCCAATACATATCACTTCGGGGGGCTGATTTGCCTTGTTGCTTTTTCGCTCCCTCTCGTGTTGTAATCAGACATGCTGTCATTGTGGAGAAAAGAAAAGAAGAAAAAACCTAATGTGAAACATAATCATAAACAAACATAATAAGTAGAGTCAGAACTTTTGAGGGGAAGGGGTTGAGATTGTTTGCATCCTAATGAGCCGAGAAACCGTTTTTAGAGGACTGTCTGGAGAGCAGAAGTTGACAGATAGCTTTACACACCAAGAGTCAATTTCATGCAGGGACGGCAAACAGCACAAGTCAGGAGAGTGAGAAAGAGGGCAGGCCTGAACAACAGAGTAGGGAAGTTTTTAGGACCTGCCCCGACTCAAAGCAACATTTTTATGATGCCAAGGACGTCGTAATGACTTAATAAAGATTCCTTTCAAGTAAACGGAATACTTGCCAGCTCAATGCTGCAGCAGATTACTTTCAGTGTAAGACTAAAGGCTGCTTTCAAGGAACACTCTACTTTCTCTCAAGGCTCAGGTTGAAATGACACTGACAAAACGTTTCCACCCTGCTGACGTTGCCTTGAAATTGACAACATTTTCCCTGAATGGTAGCAACAAGATTTTTCTTCAGAGCATCAGTTGAGTATCAGTGGAGCTCATATCATAGAAACTTGAATGAAAACATGTTGAAATTTTGTTTTTATTGCGTTAGACATGCACATATAGGAACATGGTCAGCGGGTCATAAATTATGCATTAACACCTGAAGTAAATCTTGGGCTTGTGATCCAGGCCAAGATTAAATCTTTGGCACTTTTTACTCCAGGATAAGTGCAGGGTTGAACACAACAGCTGGCAGTTCATGCCCCCCTGCTATTTTCTCTCCAACACACCCCTAATTTCTTTTCGGCTCCCCCTCCCCTCCTTTCATGCTTGACTCGCAGCAGCTCTTGTCCAGTGGCAGAGGAGCTCGTCAGTGAAGGGGGGAGTCGGGGCGCGGGGATGGAGCTGGTGCCGGGGCCCAGTGGATGGACTCCGCTGTAAGATGGCTGGAGGAGGCTTCCCATGACTGCCCTCACCTCCTTCAAATGTGAAGTCAACACTTGAGGAGCATACTCTCTTCATCTTCAGGCCTGCCATTCCTAACATAAACCCATGTGCAGTTCCATCTTCCTTCTCCTCACTCTCTTGTTTGAATAGACATACCCTCCTTCCTTCTGTAGTTACCCTTCTTAAAACACATACAACCAAACCCCTACCTAGCAAGGGAAACACCTCCATACTGATGCATGGGATGTAATATGCTAAAATTAAAGCTAAATGGGTGTCCAATCATGGCTCTGCATCTGTTCCATTCAACACCTATTCCCGCAGGTTCCCTGGTGTGCATTATGTTTGTATGTGTGTGTGTGTGACATGATAGCCTCGGGGCATACAAGGCTGACCATCCACTCATAGGACCTCCTGCTGTGTTGCTTGCTGGAGTAAAATCTGCCGAACATGACTCTTTGAGACTATAGGTGAAACGGATTTTAATTCTCTGAAAAACGGTCAGTTATTTGTGAAAAGATAATGTGATATATTCTTAAACTAGAAGTTAAATTGCTCCAAACTAAATTAGGGGCAGCAATTCACCTCTATTACTGGGTCCATACTATCTAAATTTACAGTCAACAGTAAAAAAAAAAAAAAAAAGCTAACTACTAACTAACAGCAGGGCAATAATACTCAAATTCAACCAAACTGCTGAAAGTCTGAGAGGCAGTCAAAATAACACTGCTATCCTATAATCTTCCCCTGTGGTGGCCTATAAGCAATAGCTCAGAGAGAGCTATAAAGCATTGATGGGGGAGGGATGTCTGGGATGTCTGCAAGCAAACAAACACAGGACCTTCGTCCAGGAGACTGGTGTGCAAAACTAAAAGTAAGCGTTGATATTTTCAGTCGTAATTTACGTTAGTCGTTAGTCACCTGAGTCACATGAGTTGCTACTCACAAGCTATCGCTTTTATAATTTACAACAGCCGTCTTTGTGTTTAGTGTGCAACAAAACAGGTGCCGTCCGGCCTGTGTATGTTTTGATAGTTTTGTTTATTGGATAAAATCCAAAGTGGCAGAAATAAGAAAACCACTTTTATTTTAATTTCATCCACCCCCGCATCCAGGAGACTACTTTGCCAGGAGGAGAGCATGCGTCAGCTCTGGGAGAAGGACATTCAGTTAGCGGCTGTAACAACTCAAATTCAGCCCGCGCAAACGCCAGCGCTCGGAGTCACATTGTGCTTGCGGCCATCGGCAACGCTGGGTCTAACCCGTGTAACAGCAGCAACAGAACGTTTGCTTATCCAGCGGGGAGTCAGTTCAGTCCCCAGGGAACAGACCCCAAGCACTGGGGTTCGCGCTGGCTAAATTTAAGTTACTACAGCCGCTAACTGAATGTCCTTCTCCCAGAGCTGACGCATGCTCTCCTCCATGCTACAGTCAATAAGAGCAAACAGGTTTTTGAAGCATTCTGGGCTTCTCCGTGCCCCTTTATCCGTTTCCATCTGTGAGATGTATCTGAGTCCTCCCCGTCTCATTCAGTGTCAAATATGCAAGACGGCAGATGGGCTGCATGGAGACCATTACGGTACATAATCGACGTTGCACTCTTCTCAAGCAGCGCTGTGTAAAAAGAGTGGAACATCACTCGCCCCCATTCCTCTTCACAACGTGCTGACATGGTGCAAGTCGTGGCACAGTCGTGGCCTCCCTGCCTTACGGTTTTTGAACTGGTGTATGTCGTCTGCTTGCGGACCTGAGTGTTACAGTGGGACAAAGACTACATCAGCTATGTCAGTTACCCAATAGTGACAGCTCTTAGAGCGTTAGTCCTATACGATATTTAACATTAGTTACGTATTGTAACATCTGGTTCTATGAGTATAGGCATAGCTCTCTAAGCTGTGGGCCCCACCAGCTGAAGGAATGCTGGTTTAAATGGGAGCAGAACTATGGTCGCACAGTTGTTATATGTTGCAAGGTGGCCCTTGGAGGGCACTAGATTGCACAATTTTCACGAGTGTGCATGCCCGGGGGGGGGATGAACCCTATAGCGACAGCTCTTAGAAGGCTATGGATATACTCTTAGAACCTGTAGATAGAATAGGTAACTAATGTTGTTGATACATTTCACTAAAAAGCAAAAATATGAACCTGCTGGTGGCACCACAGGATTCATCCTTAGGCGACCATGACAGGCTGTAGAACATTCCATGGCAACCCTTCCAAAAGTTGTTGACATACTGCGGTCTGGGCTAAAGTGGCGGACCTAGAACCAGACCACTAGCATCGTTAAAAACAAAAGATGTCAAAAATGTTGAGTACAAAGGGGAAGGGAGGGAGGGGGGGATTAGGGGAGCTAGACAGAGGAAATGGCTGGGAGTTTTTTGGCCAGCTTGTATCAGGCAGTGTTAAAGCTAACGAGATTGTAAAAATGCCAGTCTTAACAGGCAGCAGCAGGATGTGTGGCTATTAAAGGAGAGCAGCCAGGTACACACATGCAAAGCTGCACACACACACAGATACACACACACACACACACATGATACGCACTGAAAACGCAGATTGCATGTGAATGGCCCGACGCATCACATTTTCTAATCAGACTCTACACTCCCTCCCTCCCTCCCTCCCAGAGCAGGACGACCACGTGCTTCATCCCCACAAATTCTGCCATTGACAGCCAGTGCTGCGCGCTAAGCCATTACTAGATGGTGGAAATTGATTAGTGTACAGAAGACTCGCCCATGGTAATGAAGTTAGAGCTCAATCAGCTAATTATAAAGCATGTGACGTGTGTGTGTGTGTGTGTGTGTGTGTGTGTGTGTGTGTGTGTGTGTGTGTGTGTGTATATGTTTATAAAAATGCACACAGACGGGTAGATATTGGCGAACATTACACATGTGAACATGTTGGTATATACACATGTACTCTGGGACATGTACACACTTGCATGTAAACTTAAAAAGGCTCAGAGGTAACAATGATGGCAGCTAAAAAGATCCCTTAAGGTGCAGTGTGGGAGGTTTCACTGTATTTCCATCCACCACGTCTGTCCCTCCTGCTCTTTCCCGGTCTGTCTCTCTCTCTTTTATCCTCAGCACAGACCTGGCTGTCCATCTCCCGTATTTTAAGCCAATCAGCCAGTCATTCCACACATCCTTAATGAGCTCACGGGGGATGTGACTTGCCTATTGCGACAAGCGCCCACCGCTTCGTAAAAAAAAAAAAAAATCAACATCCAGCTGCTAGCGTCTAATTGTCAAGTAAGTGGCAAATCATAGTAATAAGGCAGACAGTAGGGAATCCAGACTTTTACCGGCACTCACACATAGAACCACACACACACACACACACACACACACACACACACACACACACACACACACACACACACACACACACACACACACACACACACACATACACACACACACACACACACACACACACAGAAAGAATAGATAATAATAAAAAAAAGTCCTTGTTTGCTTGATTGTTTTCTCTTCAAGTAAATTTATTCCCAATTTTTTCCACCATATAAAACATTGACGACTTGTTTTTCCACGAAATGATTAAAACTTATTTTTTTGTCTTTTGCGTCAGTCAAAACTACGAACAGAGTGTGTATACAGAGCATGTTTTTTGCAGTTACATCTCAGTGGACAAACACTGTCTTCTGGATAACTGGGTCTCACTGGTCTAAGTTTCTGAAATAAAATCATTCATTTTCAACCTAATTCAAGAGCAGAGCTGACGCTAGACGTCTGCATTACACTTTCTGCGCTGCTTCGTTAAGGCCCTCTTGGATGCAGGTTATGAGTGCAGCGGTCGTCATAGCAACACAGTCATAATTTATCATAACCAAGTGGCTAATATGCCTATAAGCGCTTTGTGATCTTTGACCCCACACTCACTGGCTAAAACACTTAATATTCCCATGCTATTGTCTGCTAATTCCCCCCCCCCCCCTCAGTCTCTCTCACTCTCTCACTCACCAGCTCTCGTTAAACACATGTAATTGCCTAATTCAACATGCATTAGAAATGTAGTGTTTAAGTAATCATCTCAGATAAGATTGAAATAACATTTCAATTACCTTGTCGGTGCGTTATCTTAGCCGCAGTGTACATAACAATTAAATAATCACCACAGCTTGACAGCAACAGCTGGAATGTATGCACAGCATGTATTCAAATATTCATAAATCTCATTTTATAGCATGTTGAAGAAACTGTCAGTCAACTTGACGGAGAAAAGTGCATCATAGACTGTATGTAGCCTGCAGATCAAATCGTGCCTATGCTGAAAATATATGCAGAAAACTATGTTTTCAGTTCATTGTTCATATGTTTGTGCAAAACTATTGACAAATGAAAACATTCAAAACTATGCAAAAAAACATGTATCTCCCAGGCTGTTAATAAGAATAAATCAAATAATCTTAAGGAAGCCATGAATTTGCTCGGGGTTGACGGAAAGAAAAATGTCCTGCTGTTTGAGATAATTTATCCAAAATTGAGTTCCCCTTGAACTTCAGGACTGAAAGCCGCACAGATGACTTGCAGAAACAGTGGCAGATGTTTTCTGTTAAGCTGGGTTGCCCTTAAATGAGCTTGGGTTGCCACTTTTACTCCTTCCCTTCGGCTACACGTTTTATTAAAAGAACACGTGAGGAATATTGGCTCATAACTTCTTTACAGAGTCTTGTGGCTTTCTAGGTGAACGCCATTTTGTGTGTGTGTGTTGTTGTTGCTTTTATGACCCAGTATCGATCAGAAACGGTGCAAACCGATTATTTGCTCTCTTCTCTATCTACATACAACGACAATCTGGAAATATTCAAGTCAACGGTTGCACTGAAATTGTGTTTTGATGTGGCAGCAATGAACCCTTTACCCGTTACAGCTTTTGAACGTATCCGCTGCGTGACTCGGGGAGATAAAGGTCGAAAGACACAGAAGGAGAAATACGGGTAGCTAGGTATATGAGGGAGCGATATGATGTTGAACTCCATGTTCATGCCAGTATGATCAACCTGCACATTTTCTAAAAATGCTCTTGTTTGTCTGGCATGTGGGTTTGGACAGTTACAGCCGGATATCCACCTCTATTTCTAAACTTGTTTTTCACTGCATGAGACCGATAACGATCTGAAACGGTTCACTTGCAACTTCAAAGTATAAGACTTAGTGTAAGAGTTGTGATCTTTATGAGGGGAAGCACAAGCTTACTGTTTGAGACTGATGAGGCAAAGGAAGTTGTGTTTCTTCCCCCTTCTATTTATGGGTTTTTTTTCGGGGGGGGGGAACTCATATCCCCACATGCCCATGCTTTTTTCATCCACTGTCATACCCTAGTCTGAATAAAAATGGCGATGTTATTGTTATGTTTATGGCAAAAAGATGGGATTTCACAATAAAAGTATTGCAAATAACATCAAAAACATTTAGAGCACTTGCTGCACAGCCCAAAAATAAACAACACATCATTAGCTTTATTACAATGTTGTTTACAGAGAACAATGAAGAATATATCGGGGGGATCATTTAATCAACAAAGCACACAAATGACGATTAGCAGAGCAGGATATCCAAGAGATGAGGATATGTATATGTTTGTATTTGCCCTCACTAGAAATCCTTTGAGTTTTTTTTCTACATAATGAAATTCAAATGTGTCAGGGTTATATTTAGAATATAATTCTTTGCTCCTTGAAAGCAATCTTTATTTTCTATTTGCCTATAGGCAAGTTAAATGCACAATGGATTCAAACATCTGAGTTCATTCGCTAACAATAGATATTGTCAGATAAAAAATAAAATGTTTCCTCAAATGGAAATGTGTTATTTTGGCTACTTATGAGGCACAGAGGAGAAGACACTTGATAGAGACACACAGCAGTTAGCGAGTCCGACCACAGACTTATATTTGGATCAGGGAAACCACAATGTCTTGTTTCTCAACCGTCTCTTTTTCTCTCACATGCAACATGGAAAGAAGTGTGCAGTTCGATCCATCGCAGCGCTCTTTATCTCCGTCTGCCTCAGTCCCTGCCTCTCTGTTTATCTTTTTCCCTTCTCACACATTCCACCTCTTTTGTTCTCTCACCTTTAAACACTCCCTCACTTGACTCTGTATGTTCTTTATCTCACATCTTTGTTATTTTTGTCTCTCACTAGCTTGGTTTTCATTGTTTCTCTCATCTGCTTTTTCTTATTTCCTTCACAAGCTCTTTCCTCCCCTTAGGTCCTCGTTCTTCCTCCATCTCACCAGGCTTCGCCCCCCGATATTCTCCCTCTTCATCTGCAGCTGCGTCTGAATTGAGCTGAGCACATGTGCCTCTGGAGAAGCCTTAAAACAGAGGAAAAAAAGAAGAAAAAAAAACGATTCTCGTGAGCAGTGGCCCCCGAGGGTTCATCACAAACTAGACAGCAAGCACGAAGGGCCTTCGCCTTGAAACCTATTGTTCTCGACCCTGTTTGGGGGGAAAAGGGTTTGGGGAGTATAGAGCAGCCTTGCCATGTACCTGAGCCAGAGGCTGAAAGACGAAAGGCTTGATGGGAACACGATACCTTAAAAGGAGGCAAATCAGCCTTCTTTGACCTGTAAACTGTGTTAGTCTCAAAAGAATGTCCACAGTCAGTAGATAAACCTTTGTAAAGTCTTTCTCATTCCTTCAACTTGACTGTTTATTTACCAATGTTTGTTCTCACGTTGTCCCTGATAAACCGGGCCTGTACGCAAATAACATAAATACGCAACATGACATTTTCAAAAGGGATGAGAGATGGAAAGAGAGAGAGAGAGAGAGAGAGAGAGGCAGGGATGGGGGAGGGAGGGACGGAGGGAGGAATGCGCACATCCAGTGATCCCGTGATTTGCTCGCAGACAAGCCCTTGAACGCAGGCACAATGAGCACTCTATCGGGGAGCTAACCAGCCATGTCAAGCCATTGCCTGTTTGATTAAAGGGCAAGAAAGAGGGTCTCTATCTGCTAATGATTGGGGGAGAACAAAACTTATTTTTGTTTTCGATCGGTACGGCTGAGAGGAGGACTTCTCCTATTTTTCTAGTCACGCATAAGAAGAAAATGTCAATGTTTGACCTGATGTTTGGGTGGAAGGATACAGTGGCTTATCACAGGCAGAGGTCAGTGAGCTCGGGAAAAGTCAATATGAGATACGGAGATGTATTCAGGCTTAAGGAAACATAGTGCAGAAACACAATACACACAAACACATGACTATTCATGCCCACACAACATCTCTCTGTCTCACTTCCTCCCCCCCTTTCAAATATTTAGACCACTACATAATGTTTGCACCCGTAATGATGTTATTATCGCACAGTGCCACCACTCAAGACAGAACAGAGGCTGAGAACTCCCATCACTTCACCAGTTATCTTTGACTTGATCTTTGTCTTCCAGTTTTACAATTTAAAAGAACATGATAACATTTACAATGTCAGTCAAACTTCCTACTTTTAAAGCGACTTGCTCATCTGCAGCTACTTTCAGCTCGACGGAGCTTCCAAGGGAGTTTCAGTTTCACTCTCACCGCTTTCATGGTTACGTTTTCGGAGGCAGCAGGCAACGGTTCTCAGTGCAAAAGCTCCAAAAACCAAATGTGCACCAAATGGCAGACAGACACAGTTAGCGGCTACAAACTGACACGCCAATAGAAAAGGACGCGGTTCTTAAATAGTGTTGTTTATGACTTTGCTGAGCGAAAGGCCGGTAGGATGAACATACAGTATAATGAGCGAGTACAGGGTGGGATCAGAGATTTGAATCTATAGCGAGGCAATTGTTACATCTCATATGTTGGTCCAGGGCAGGCTGTTATATTAACATTGATAAATTCGACACTTCGGATGCTGTCCGTGGTGCTGATGAAAGGCTGGTTTGCAGGATGGTTGTTGCCATGATGGCACAGCAAGTGTCTGTGTTGCAATTGTCTGAAGTGGTTGTGTGCTTGTGTCTGGAAAAAAAGAAATGCTGCAAGTTTGTCATGATATGTCATTATTGTGTTCACAACACATTTAGTCCATTTAGTTGATACAATTACATATTCATCTATGGGTGGTTCTCAGTTTGTAAATGGGCCTTTTCCACTGAAGACAATTTGACACAGCAGAAAACGCCCAGGTGTAAATAATTTGACTGCTTAAGTGTCAGGGTCCTGTGCATTCTGAGTCACACTGTCTGAGATCTCCAGACACTTTAAAAAACGGAGCCATTGTTAACGTTATTACCGCAGTAACACCTGTGCTTTTCCTACTATGACATGTCAAAGTGTCTGCTGTGAAAAAGGCACTGATACAGTTTCCCTTCCAATGTCTCCTCTGTTGTTATGAGCTGACATTTTGCCTTCCACGATGACGATACCACCAGAGACCTGCATCTCTTAATATACTTATTAATTGCAAGCTCTCTGATCCGAAGGGGACTCTTGATTAGTGCCTCATTAAAGAAAGGTGGACTGGAAAGGTCAAAAGCAAAGAGAGTTGACATCAGCTGTAAGACAAATATAAAGTGTGTTGTCTGCTGCAGGTCTCTAATTCGAGTGATCAAGATCCGAGCCACTGCTAATTAAATTCAGGTCGTATTAATTAAGATACTACCGCACACTAACTTAACAAGCACATTGTTCAACATACAGTAAAAACAAAATAATTGAATGCAAAAAGTCTGATTATTTATCAAAGCCTCTGAAGTTCACAAATCAAAAAGCGTAGAGTACAGAAAAAAGACATAAGAGCGGCTTTAATATTACATGCAGATCCGCAGGCAAAGCTTTTCAATCTTGAAGAGCACTGAGCTTGAAACGTGTCTCCGACCTGCATGCTATATTAAAGCCGGTCTCAACGTAATGAGGCCCCTTGCTCTTCAGTCAGGCTGCGGAGTCGCTCTTCTTCACTTGTCAGAGACTAAAATGCCATCTCTTTAGTTTATAACTAAAGCCTTCCTACTCCTCCTACGTACAATTCACGGTTTCCTCCGCCCGTACAACAAAAGCAAGCTTTTATCCTCTCTTTTAAACTTTTTCAAACCTGTATATGCATATAATTAGTATTTAAACAACCTGACTGCTGACTATTTTACAGTTTGTGCCTTGATAAATGTCTTTAATGTGAAGCATAATGTTCATTTCAGGAAAACATCATTACCATAATAAGTCTACGATTCAATACCTCTAATGTATGGAGGATCTTTTCTCTTTTATAGAGACCAGTGTTAGTGTCAGATCAGCCAGAGATAGATGGACGGATAGCTTTGATGCATCTGTTTGTCCCATCAGAGTCCACTCTGCCGCTTCACTCAGTGCATGCTGGGAAAATCCACCAACTCTCAGGCTTCTCTGTCTCATGGCAGTCGTAACGCCGTTGTCAAAGGCTCCGCTGTATATGTGTGCGTAAGACTTTCTATGTGCCGTGTGTGGGTGAGCCTGTCCTTTATGGTTCAGTTGTGCAGTGGGTTCTCTAGGCCGTAATTCATAGTCTATTCAAACACACACACACATACTGTACGTATCTTTATGTATCAGTCAGTCATAGAAATTCAACCTCATCAAAATTAATTCCTTAGAACAATAATATTTTAGGATCCCATATCGTGTGATGAAACTCACAGGCCGCATCAGACAAAATGTGTTTGTGTGTGTGTGTGTGTGTGTGTGTGTGTGCGTGCAAGGGCATGTTTGTGTATGTGACTGCCATTGAGCGTATCTCAGTCGTGCCTAGCACAACCTTTTCCTTTAGTTTATGTATCAGTGCGCGAAATGTCGAGGGAGTCCTAAAAACAAAGTCAGTTTTCAAAAAGCCTGTTGGCCATCAGGCTGCTATGATAGCCTTAGCAGATGTATAAACACTCTTCAGACTTCCTACTGAGTGCTAAATGTTGGGAAGTCACACTAGTGTGTGAGTAATGACACAACATCTGAACCTACAAAGTGTTGCATTCAGAGATTCATTTGCAGGTTTGGAAAGTGGGGAATAGATTAGAAGACCATTAGGGGAAAAATGGTGATTTTTCTCTCTAGAGCGTCACTGAAATATGCCCCTGATTTGAATGCAAGGAACAACAAATCTGTGAGGAAATGTTTTAATCCACACAATGAAAAATGATACGTCAGCCATGGAGGTGGTTACTGCAACTACATTTATATAAAAAAGTGTTTTTCATTCTGCTGCTTTAAACTCTAATGATGAACTGGTAACTGTTAATCAAAGACGTGGAAGCGCATTGCGGATGTTTTTATATCTGCTTTTAATAACCAGGAGGTGTTTTAAGTAAGTAGAGCAATGATCTTAGAGGCTGTTGCTTCTTGGCAGAGCAAGCAAATGATATATTTTGGTAATTTGCTTTGCACTAGTTCCCATCAGGGTACTTCACACTTTCTAAAAGCAAACTTCTTTTATTTCTGGTTTCCCACTTTTTTGTAGCTGGTTTTTATATATTTTTATTTCCAGTGGACTGTCAATTTATCAGTACAATTCTAAAATACTAAAATAATCACAAAAGGAAAGGCCTTATATAATACATTGTTACATATAGTCCAAAAGGGTAAAACAGGAAATAAACCGTAACGGGGCGGCTAATAAGCCTCAGTGTATTCATTGACTAGTTTCATTGAAAAAGAGCTTACTTTTCTTCATGATATGGTCGAGTGATTTCAGGGGGCCATGTGGTTCTACAGTCCCTGCTTGGTGGGTGTATCTTTTGAATGAAGCCATAGGGTGCAATATTTTACAAGCTGTGCCACTGGAGGATGTTTTTGTGAGGAACAGGGCAGGCCATTTGCATTTGAAACAGCCTTGCCCTGCCCCTTTTTTCTGCCTCTCTCCCTGCCTCCATGGCCTCTGGGCTAATGCTCTCTTTTCCGTCCGGAGCAGGCCTGTGCACCTGTGGATTATACACACACGCACACACACACACACACACACACACACACACACACACACACACACACACACACACACACACACACACACACACACACACACACACACACTCCAGGGTCCAGCTGTGGGCTGGAGTGGACTGCTCGGTTTAGCTAAGCTAGCAGTCCAGGCTTCGAAGGCCTAATGATGCGCGACTGGCCATCTGTGAGCCTCTGCCGCTCTCTGAAAGACACAGAGGAGAGCAACTTCTCTTCCACTTCATTTGAGGTATCCCTGCTAATGAGGTCCTGCGCAATGCCTGCCAAACATACGTCTCTTTGATAAATTCAGATTTAGACTAACAGGAAGATATGATCTTTTCACTGCTTCTGGTTACAACTGAATACATCCTGGCTCTGCTCTGCTTGCTAGGTTGATTCAAATCAGTGCCTGGGCAACTTAGCCCTCACCCTTTTAGTCCCAATTTGGAGTGGCAAGTCACCCATGCACTGACGTTCTTGTCACTGTAAACTCCCATTGGCATGTGGAGGGTGTAGACAGCTATGTGTCATGTGGAGATGGCAGCTGCCGTCAGTTAGGAGCTTCACCTGAAGGATAAAAGGCATGGAGAGGTTTGGATTTGAACACGCTCAAGTTGTGCCCCACGCAACTATTAGGAGTCACTTGTGCAGGAAAAGGACATGATTCCTCACGGGCTTCCCCATCCTATAAGTCTGCAAGTTATGCATGATAGAGGACTTCCTGAAACAAAAAGGCCATTTGTCTTTGACAAGCTATTACCAGCCCAGAGTAGATAAATGTAATATAGAAGTTTTGCGAATTATGTAAATGTGCACGATCTGAGATTGGGAGCATTTTAATTGTCTCTTAATGGGCGCTACGCTTCTGCGACGGCGCTGTGTGCCGGAAGTCATCCTCTGAGCTGTGGTTTTATTATTATGCTGCTGCTCTTTATGTAAGTAGTAACACTACTTTTGTGTGTCTGGGACGGCGTTATAAAGTTGTGGGTATTATGTTATTTCATTTCAAAAAGCAATTTAATCATTAAGGGAAGAGGAATGTTATTCTTTTGATGTAGATTATCGCAAGGGATAAGAATTTCTACAATTTGCTACATCGGTTTTGTCCACCGCGGCCATTCCAAAAATGATTTGCACCATGAGAGTGAAATGCCATTCCCTCCTTTGAAACCTGATTTGAAAGACAAGACTGGATAAATGGGGCATATTGTTAAATTGAGCCGGCCAGATTTATCAAGGCCAATAAAACACAAGTTCTCCTGACCGTACTATCAAAATGAAAGCATTCATTTGAATGTAAGTGGTCTCTGTGTCAGCCATTTGTACTTTTTCTCAATGACAGTAATGTAATTCAGGGGACCACCTCACTGTGCCAGTTGTCTGGGTGCCAGGCAAACAAGCACTTGGGGCACTTAACCATTTAGGGCATTGGCATGGCACCTGTACAAGGCCTCTCATCCATACATCTTGGCGTTTGCTGCCACTTGATGAAGCCAAAACACAGAATCCGGTTTTCTCAAGATGGGGTTTATGCTCCAATCCATTTAAGGAGAGATTATTTAAAAGCTTTCATCCTAAAACAACATGGACAAAAGGTCTGTCCTTGCAGTTTCCCTACTGTATCCCAAAAGCGTTTGTATAACATCCCTTATTTACTCTATGATCTCTCATTTTGAATTAGGCTTTTTATGTAGTTGGCAAATTAAATGTTTAATATTTTTCTAAACGCGCTCTTCTTGCCTACTCTCAAAAATCTGTGTTTTTACTCTGGGCTTTTAAGCTTTGTACATAGTTGTCTCTCTCTAACACTATCTTCCTTTATTCACTGCTGACTGTTTAAAATCGATGTCTTTGCAGTTTGTTTAAGAAAAGCTCAGCCAGTTGTGAAATAATTTACAAGAGTCAATGTAGCCTTTGATGTAGAGTCAACGGAGGTCAATTGGTTTCCTTGTATGGCATGCTCATTGACTCGTGGTTTCCTGTATGAAACATGCAGCATTCGCAGCCTGATGAAGATACAGTTCACAACGTGCTAGCATAATGACTGTGGGCTGGGGAATACATAGCACCGGCATGCACATACACCTACCCATGAACACTGACACACACACACACACACACACACACACACACACACACACACACACACACACACACACACACACACACACACACACACACACCATCTACTTCCACTCTTCTCTGCCACTCCACTGGCAGAACACGGTGTTTCTACATCTCAGACGGTCGATATCCGAGTGATTACACATTCTATAGCAACGGAGCAGGCCTGGACTGATGAATGCTGCCCAAGTGAAAGAGAGGCACGCCCATATAGGGATCTCGGCTCTGAGGGGAAGTCAGGCCACTGTAGGGGGTAAGACGGGAATCTGCTGCCACTGTGCCAGAGGGCACTTCTCTACTTTGAGTCTGTGAAACAGACAAACTAAATGACCAGGATGTGGTTTGCCTCTTAAAACCAAAGCACATTACCCTAAAATATCACGAAGCACTGCGTGGTACAGCATGTGCATGCAAAGCCTAAACTTCAAATCAGGAGGATTCTTTTGAATCCTATCAAATATGTATTGGACGCTGCTTTTACTGTAAGCTGCTGATAAATTTGACGCTAATTGGTACTGACTTATGGATAACATTCCCGTGACATTAGAAAGTTAGGATATAATGTGTGAAGCAGATTTACTGTCAAGCGTTACAAAGGCTTGTATTATGTAATATTCATAGCATAAGATTACAGCAAAGTCAATGTACTACAATTTTTAGAATTATTATTATTATATAAGTAGCTCCGTCTCTGAATAATCATTCAATCATTCATACAGGAGCAGATATTTGGTCATAAACCAAAGCATTGGACAAATGAAAATGTTGACCTCATGATGACGCTAAATGAAAAGTTAAGAGATCACAGAAGTTAAAACAATCCATCCTGAGGAGGACGTGAATGTCTGTTTTAAATTTCATGGCAATCCATGCAATGTTGTGGCCATGCCAAAAAATGGCAACCTCATGGTGGCACCAGAGAGAAAGTCAGGGGATCATCGAAGTCACGAGGAGTAGTCCTCTGGGGACCAGGAATGTCTGCACAAAATGATGTGCCAATCCATCTTGTAGATGTTGATAGTTGAACTAAAACCAAAAAAATGTATTTGATAGTGGTAAAGATAAAGCCTGGGAGTCACCAACGCTTCATCCTTTGGTCGCTATGAATGTATGTATACCATTTAATGGCAATCTATTCAACAGCAGCGATGGACAAAGTCAGTGATTAAAGATGCATCTTCCACCAAGAAAAGTGTGAAATGTAAAGACACACAAGGCAATTCAAGTGGACGAGCCAACTACTACAACTGCTACCGTTATCTTTTCCTTCCACCCTTTCTCTGGTATCACATTGGAACACTTATCCAGAGGAGCTGGGAGTGTAACGGCACGATAGTTTAAGCTGCCATCAGTCAACAGGTCTTAATCTGTTGAGGCCTGCTCAATATTCCTCTGGGAGAGAAAGCCTATTAGATTTCACTTATTTGGACTCTCATAGTAACAGAAATACCAACTGCCCAACCGGGATTTCCACAAAACACTCTCTCCTGCTGACCCATTAGAGCTGAGAAGTCTTTTGACATTCCTACACACTCGTACAGGCACAAACACACCTATACTTGTTCGCGGATACGTGCACGCACGCAAACTTTCTGTGAATACACATGTATAACGCACACACGGAGGAGCTGGCAAGTGCACGGTGGAACAGCTGTACTGAAGTGATGGATTTTTATTTGTGTTTTACTGGCTCAAAAGTCAGACTGCCGGATTATTTCTGCTTTAATGATCTGTGCACCGTGGCCTTACCAAGTGTATATGAAGTGTAGAGCTCTTCTTGCGGTCATGCATGAAAAGCCGTCGCTTCAGATCTAAATGAGGGTCTGATACGTATCGGTTTACACTTCCTGCCTTCGGCCCGGCGGTCATCCAACCCCCAACCTAATCCCAAACCCAAAAAGCCATCACCCACTCCCTCTAGGGAAGGTCACAGGTCAGAAATCATTCATGCAAGACAAAAACAAGAATAGTTTGTGTCCTCTTAACAACCACCTTTAGGACTATTTTTACTTTTTGATGCTTTCTTTAGGGGTTAACATAAAAACTAAATAGAAAAAAATGTAGTTAGAGCAAGGTTGATGCATGAAAAAATTAAAATATTTGGGAGTTTTTCTCCTCTGAATCTCATTTGCATATCTCCCCCATTGGCCTGTCACAAAGACCAATGAAGCTGAATGTGGGCGTGTCAGCAGGACAATGCAGGCCAGAGTCCATTTATCTCCATACGTCAACAGGAGAGGCTTTGAGCCAGCCACATTCTGGTCAGTTTAAAGAGTCTGCTCCACCAGACATGAGTTAATGGGCTACTGATGGACATGCAAAGGCAGGTGCTGTTTTTGTTGGCTGGAGCTTTGGACAAAAAGCCAAAAGCTGATTTAAAGCTGTAGAATTGTCTGGGGGAGCATCCAGTGACAAATTTCAACACCATTTGGTTTATTTTTCTTGGCGTTCACTTTTTAGAGTAAGACATATATGTATTTCTTTAGTTAGAAGATGGATCACACAAAAACCATCATCCCAGCTATCAATGATATTCGAGTGTACCAGCACATGTTCGCCATCATCGCCATCATCATGACTGACGGTGGGTTCAAATCCTCAAATTCTCTGATTGCGTATCGCAATCAGCAGTCAATCACACAGTTATGCAATGTAATAAAACTCCATCCAAGATGAAACAAGGAAACTGCCAAGACAATTTGCTAACAAAGACCTGGGGAGACTAAGAGACTGATTTACAACAGAGAGAACAATTAGCGTTGAAAAGGCTCCAATTAAAATGACTCCCTTTGATCAGCGGAGGGAACGGAGCTTCAGTGCGCACACCATCTGCGATGGCGCAGGCAGATCAATCTGAAATGAAATAATTATGGCAAATTAATGGGTGTAAAAGTCACCAATTGATACGCCGAGGATGATTTCATATGTCTAATTGGGAGAAGGGAGGAGGATGTGCTCGAACAGTGAGAGATATTTTACGAGATTGAGGAGAAAGGAGGGAGAGAGACTGACAATAGGTAGATCGATAGATGGTACAAAATAAACTCTGACATTAAAAAGTAAAGAAGAAAGAAAGAGAAAAAAAGAAAGAAAAGAAAGAGGGGAAGAAACAAAGAAAGAAAGAGAGAGAGAGAAAGCGAGCCAGGGTTTTGACATCTGCATCACTCTTCTCCCCAGCATATGACTGTAGACAGAATATTAAACCACACAAATCCTGTCTCTGCAATATTCCATAAAGGTGTAATAAATTTATTATGGATTCAAGGGAGGACGTAATGCTTTCAAATCATTCCCAATACGTCCGCGATCAAAACCAACAGCCGCAAATCAAATTTGGACCAAATAACTGTCAAGTGGGGTAGATTAATGAACGCAATACAAGTCCTTTGACGTGAAATTATACCGTACGAGAGTTAACACTGGAAAATATGTGCTCGTATCTAGCTTGGAAAACAAAAGAAAAATACAGCAGCTGCCAAGGACTGTTATTGGGTTGTATATTTCTGCTTCTGCGCTCACCTGAAAGCTGTGTGACAGTCCTGGTCGATATTCAAATGCAGACACTCAAGCATTCTGTGAAGAAGAAAAAAGAGAATAACTGAATAGCTAATGTACCTGACAATGGTGTTGACTTGTTTTGCTGCCTGCTTTAGACAGAGAGTAAAAAATGCACAAATATGGGGAGAAACAGGTTGGAAAAAAATGAATTTAGATACAAAAAAGAATCCGCAAATTAAGCCAGATTTGTCTGCGTATTTACATTTAATGTAGTCCTATCATTTCTGATAAAATCACTTCAGTGTCAGATTCCTATGCTTCCTGTTTCTGGAATTTTCTGGTCTTTTTTTTTCTGCTCAGCAGAGATGACTGGAACACCTGCTGACTGAACAGGTGTGACGATCTTCCAGGAGAAAAAAAAAAAAACAGGCTCCCGCACGCTCCCTCTGAGGAAACCCAAACACCCCGAGTAACTGAGGTGTTAATTAAAACGAAAAGGGAGGATGTTAAAACAGTGAGAAAAACGCCTGCTCCCCCTCAAGTTCAGCTTGGCTTGGCAGACGGCTGAGCCGGGACGGGAGGTTCATGCTAATTGTCATGGCCTTTCATTTTGGGAAGGCACGTCAGAATCCTCAGCGGAGGCTAATTTGTAAGTTTCCCTCTGAGTACGTTCAGTCTGTCTGTTTTTTTTTTTGTCATGTCAAATATGCCTTTTCCCCTGCTTCCACAAATAGCCAAAAGAGAGCCTTGATCTACGACGTTCATGAGAAAAAAAAGAAAATTCCAATAAGTGGAAAGTAACAAAACCTGCCACGATCTCCATAAGCACAACAGCTGTGCACCTCCAGCTTAATCATTTTTGATAAATCACCTGAGCGCATTATTTTCCAGCCAGAAAATTGCTGCGTATGCATTATGCAACCGTGGTGAAAATGATCAAGAAAGTGCTTCATATGGTCAAGTCTTGTGCAGCTGTCAGATCATTTATCATGCAATTTCAGGTGCTGAAATTGAAAAAAATATGTGGCAGGAATAAAAAGTTTTTGGGGGGAATTTAATGAAATGAGGCCTGTGAGTAAATGAGGCATCAGAGCATGAGAGAGGCGGCGTGTTGGACCAGCTTTACCCCGGTCACGTTTTTTTCTGCCCACATCACCAACGCAAAGCATGTGGACGGAGCGCGTCAGCCGCCCTCAGCAGCCTCTGTCTCACTTTCCTGTACTTTCATTTGAGTCCAACACAAAAACAGTCACCCAACACACACACACACACAGACACATGTCTATTAAAGGCGCTCTATCATCAGCGATGTGGGAGGGTGGTGTGTGTGTGTGCGTGTGTTTTGCAGGGTTGTGGAGAGCTGACTCACTCACACACATATGGAGGTAGGCGCATGCATGTGCACACACACGAGCACCTTTTGAAATACATGGTTATACGACGCGCACACTCAGGTACAGTAAGTGGGAACATACAAAAGGTAGATAAAGATGGACAGATCTTTACACACACACACACATACATCTATATACGATGCGTCACTCTGTAGTTAAATGGTGGTTGTCTTCCAACCCCCCTCTCTCTGTCTGCCTCCTGTTTACTTTAAGATCATGTTTTCCTTTGTGGCTTGTTTGAAGGGGGGTGAGGGTCGGCCTGCAGAGCTCCACTGTTCTCCCAGGAGCATGTCTGTGTTTTGGCCTGCCATCCACCTACATGTGTTTATGTATGTGTGTGGATATGGTGGCTTTTAACAGGATATAAACGTTACCTCAAATGATTTTTCAAGTGCTTTGGAGTGTGTTAATCTATCATGCTGTTTTCAGTCAACTTTGAAGCGCATTCAGTGGACAAGATCCCATGAGCCTCTTTTCCAAATCTGGCCTTCTACATCAAAGTTGACACACTGCCCCGAGCCATTGCTGCGCTGTAGCCCATAACAGGCTGTTCTCATACACTGGCTGTTCGTAGCTATACCTGCGAAAGCTAATGCACTGTGATTCGTTTATAACCCACGTTATCAATACGTCTGTAATCCATGTAATCGCGAGCAAGAGCAGGTGACGGAGTATGAAGAGTGACAAAGTCCACATAGTGAGGTCAACAGTGGATGAGTGGGTCTAAAAACACCGGTCTTCCACCGAGCAGGTTGCTTGCAGAAATCCCCCGTTGGCTTATTTGTTACTTCCCTACTTTCAACCCATAGCCTTGTTTTCCTGTACCTAACCAAGTCATTCTGTTGCCTAAACACATCGCAGGTACACTGATTGATCGTGTTGCTGGACATTTGCAGAAAAACGCACAAAAAACAACTTTTTGTTGGATATCATACGGGACCGTTGTATGAGGGATACGTTGCCCATAAACGGGGTTCCGGAGCTGCACGATCATCTGTCACATTTACTAGAAATCTGCACACCTAAAGTAGACAAAACGGCCTCATGGTAATTATTCTTCTGTTCCACACACTGTCATATTAGTCAAACAAAATTTGACTCACAATTTAAAAATTGCCACATGGCCCTGTCAAAACAAAATTGATGACAAATGTTGCCGCTTCTAATTTAACCCTTTAAAATCCCTGGGTTGCTGCACGACCACACTCTCAGTAAAAAGAGACAAAAAAAATACCATACACCATTATACGGACTTACTGCACGTGGATTGCTGTTAGTTGTGTGTGTGTGTGAGTGTGTGTCTGTGTCTGTGTCCTGGTCCTCTAAAGCCTTTCAGGAAAAAACAGCATGTCTCATATGGGTTTTTCAGTGCTCTACCCAAGCGGAATAGAAACAGGTGTTATGTGTTGTCAATAATGACTGTGTATTTCTCTTCCTCTCACGACTGTGTGTGTGTGTGTGTGTGTGTGTGTGTGTGTGTGTGATCCCATATGGTTTTGATGGGTATTTGGACAGGTGACAACATGTCACAAACTTGCAAAGAAAAACAACAGGCCTGCTGAATTCCCTCATGGGCTGCTATTGCAAGTGGATTACGTCTTGCATCCAGACTAGTTTGTTCTCTTACACATTGTGGGCTTTCTATTTTATTTTTCAGTGGTTAGGCTTCACCGCAGATAAGCGTCACGCTGTACTGTTTTTTTTTTCTGTTACCTGTGACATTTCCCTTACACTTTAATTCAGTGCATGAAACTCACAATCCTGTTTTTCATGCACTCGACACAACATTTACTAAGATGCCGCTGTTGACATTTAGACGGACAAACGTTCGTGGCGTATGCTTCACTGGAAATGTCCTTTAATGACATCTTATCTAAATAGCTGGCATGTTTTTGCATGATGACAATACAAACTGAAAAGCCATTTTGCTTTTCAAGTCGGGGGGGGGGGGGGGGGGGGGGGGGTGGCTGAACTGCATACCTCGCTCAACAAGTGCGCCACAAGCATCCCAAAATGACACTAAGCTCTGAATACAGGGCTTTGAATTGAGAGCAACTTTTATGGTTTTGCATTGTGCCTCGATGTTCAGACTTCCTGTAGTAGTCTCTCCAAAACAAAGGCAACAATTCTTTTGCCGGTACAACCCCACCTCCGCCTTCCACGTGTAACAAATACTTCCCCAGTGGACTCTCCCCGGTGAACACAATCAAATAAACAATACGGCTTCTTTTACTGAAAACCAGAGTGCCTATTAGAGAGAGCAAACGACCTGATTGTTGATTGTGTTAGCATGTCTGAGTGCCTCCCTAAATTGCCCACAAGGGTTGAACACAGGAGAGGGGGGGGGGGGGGGGGGGAGAGGAAAAAAAAGAAAAAACAAAACTCTTGACTTCTAGATGAGAGGGAATAAAATGAGTGCTCGTTTCGAGACACGGGAATAGATTAGCCGGGGTTCTGGGGTTGGAGCGTGATTACAGAGCTATTGTTGTTGTTGGAATATATCATATCGCAGCGTCTCCTGCAGCCTTGGCTAAATAAATCTGTCGTAATCCCCCTGGTGAGCCCCGTTGGCTTCGCGAGCGCCTACTTAACCAGGCTAATTAAAACTCTTCCTTGTCTTGCTTTCCCCAAATTTACATGCCAGCTTCTGTCTGTGAGGTTGCAGAGGCTCCATTGGTGGGATGCATCTTATAAAATGAACCCCCCCCCCCCCCCCCTACCCACGCTCTCCCTCACTGTGTGCACACATAGAAGAAAAGA